>NC_137976.1:62761454-63286454 GCF_963924665.1 Micromys minutus | reverse complement strand
GCACAAGCACACAGTTTATTTACCAGGTAAGATGTCTCCCAAGCTCCTCAATGAGATAATATTTGGAGCTTTTTTCAGAAAGAACCTATCATATTTTAAGCATTCAATTAATGCTTTCTCAGTACTTTAAGAAAAACTTTAAAGTATGTTTTGATTATGCTTGGCCCAGGGAGTGGCACTATTAGGAGGGATGCCTTTGTTGGAGGAAGTGTGTCACTATGGGTATGGGCTTTAAGACCCTCATTCTAGCTGCTTGGAAGTTTCTAGTGCCCTTCAGAGAAAGATAAAGAACTCTCAGCTCCTCTTACACCATGCCTGCCTGGATGCTGCCATGTTCCCACCTTAATAATAATGGACTGAACCTCTGAACCTGTAAACCAGCCACAATTAAATGTTGCCCTTAAAAGAGTTGCATTGGTCATGGTGTCTGTTCACAGCAGTAAAATTCTAACTAAGATGATGACATAAATTTCTTTGTGTTCATCATGATGAATTTTTGACATTAGTGTATTCTTTGTACTGGTGGGGATATGTGGCTACCACCATTATTTAACCACAGAACTTGCAAAGCTGAAATTCTGTGTCTATTAAACAACTCCCTCTTCCTCCAGCCTCCACGACTATAATCTCTCTACTATGTTGCAAAATAAAAGATAACAGGGCTCTCCTGATTCTTGGAAGAGTTGGAGGCAAGAACATAGCTGAAACCATGAGGACCCATCCTCAAACTTCAGCCAAACCTTCAAAGGATTTGCGTATAAGTTTAGTATGTATCCAGAAGTGGAATTACTGGACCACAGAACAACCACAATGGTTGTTATGGTTGGTCTAATACTTCAGTGTCTCCTTGAAGGTTTCATCTCTCTTTCCTCTCTTTGAAACCCTTCCCAGAAATGGCACCAAATTCTCATCCTCAATCTCCAAAGGACTATGCGTAGAATATTCTTCTAGGTGACAAATTTTCTTTGAAGGCTTGGCTGAAATTTGAGGAAATGCCATTATGGTTCCATCCACATTCTATAGGAGGGCACCACTTGCTTCCAGCTCCTCCACAATCTACCACTATCCTCAGGATCATGAAATCCCCGTTGTCATCTATTTTGCAGAGTAGTTTATTAATGCTGCTAGTTTTCCCCAAACTAGACCAGGGCCTTCTTTATTATAACTAAAGTCCCATTAATAGAATCTTCATAAGTGAAAGAACATTTTCCTTGAAGATAAAGTCTATGCTTTTCCTAGAACATAGCCATGGTTGAAGTCAGATTTAGAGAGAGGATAAAAAAAAAAGGATGTTGATTGTTTTCTTCTACATCCAAAGGAAATGTCTAAGAAATGCTAGTGATTTTGAAAATAACCTGGAAGATTACTCAACACTTTTATCCTCAGCCTTTTAGGAATAAGCCAGAATACAAAGAGAACACTTAGTTGATTTTTTTTTTTCCAAGAAAAAGCAACAAATTCATAGCCAGAGAATAACTGGGTTACACCTGGATGCTCTATGATTTGCCGTGTTAACAATTTAGGTTACACTAACATCCGTGAGTTTTAGGTTGACTTTTCAGTAAGAAATCTATGCGTGGCAACAGTGCTACACCAGCATCTTCTGTGCCAACATCTCTTTATAGCACAATCGAAGATAAAACTGCTAGTGTTTGGGAGAGGGCTTTAAGAAGCAAAACTGACTATTGTGAAGCATTCCTTTGCAATTTGCAGAATTACACGTCCATTGCTACATGTTCCCCAGGATTGATTTGCAGCCCAAGCCAAGGCACCTGGAGCCTTAGGAATGGTGTATAGTTAGTTCCCTTTCCCTTGCTTTTTCTAAAAGACTGTATGTAGAAAACAGAGATTTACAGCTGCTCGCCTTTCTTATTTTTATAGTGTTTTCACTTTTAAAAAGTTAAGTGAAATTTAAACTTTCTCATTCCTCAAAGGCTATCAAAATACTACGTAATTGATATTGGCATTTAATGAGTTTGCTTTAAGGACTAATTTGATGTGAAATTATCCAGTACTTAATTGAGTTACGAAAATAGAAAATGATTCATCAGATGCCTGCGTGAGGGCTGTGCATCAGTCAAGCACAGCACACTCACCAGGTGGGGACTTTCAAGGAAGCCATCCCTGGTTTGTTTGTTTGCTTGGGACAATCAGAAGCATGGGTAGGAAGGCAGTCAGGTGAGAAAGAACAAAGCCACTTTAAGCTTCATCCTTTTTCTGAGTTCTTAACCATCCTTAACAGGGATTGTTTTCCGTCCTTTGGTATTTAAATAGACTACTTCATTGGTACCAAATTACAAGAGGAACAATCCTAACTCATTAAGCTACAGATCTAATAGGAAGAAACACTTCTTCACAGCTCCTCTCTCTGACAGGTGGCTGGTGCCTGCTGCAAGGACTGTCAGAGTCACCTACCAGATTAGCCAGAGGCAGGGGATGGAATAAAACCAAGAGCTGGTCATTCATAGTGCTGAATGGGCCCAAACATTATCAGAAAACTAGAGAGTTAATTTGAGCTTCAATTTTTATATATTAGTTTAAATTTACATATAAATTTAATATATTAATTGTACAAAATAATGGTCTTCAATATGACATTCCCAGCATTTACTGTGTACTTCAATCCTGCTCAGATCACTATTCTCTTCCCTTTTTCCCACTCCACCTGCTGGTCACTGTCCTCTTAATTCCAATAACTTTTAAGAAACCTTATTAAAACATAATGTTAGGTACACAAGGCACTTTTTAAAATGCACAGTTCTGTGATTTGTTAGGCTCTGTCATGGTAGCACAATTAAAACACTCTACTGGTCAGAAACCACTTTCAACTCCCCTACCTCCCTGGCCCTAGGCAACAATCAATCAACTTTCTGCCTACCATAAGTGTATTCTAGGCTTTCCGATGAACAGATTTTTACAATCTGTGGTATTTTGTAACCGGCTTCTTTCAGTGTGCACAGCATTCCCAAGACTTCTCTGTGCTATATCATGTACTCAGACTACTGGATGAATCACATCATCTCTTACAGATATAATAACACTGTTGTTGAGTTTCTTCACTGATGAAACTTGGGTTGTTCCACCTTTGTGCTCTGATGAATGATGTATATGAACATTACTATGCTGAACATTTTTTTCTTGTTCATACACATACATTTTTGTATGAATGCATGGCTTTGTTTTTCTTGAGACTATACCTATGAATACAAGTTCTGGGCAATGTGGAAACTACAGGCTTCATCATTTGAAATCTGCTCAATTGCTCTACAAAGTGGCAGTACCATTTACTTTCTTCTAAGAAGGATGTGTGTATTTCTGAATTTTCTGCACACTTGCCCACACTTGCTTAATTTTTTTTTGTTCTGACCATTGTAATTTTATATTTTTAAAACCTATTTTAATAAGGGTACTTATGTGCTTTAACCTCTCCCTTCTAGCCCACCACCCACCAGAAGTAGTGGAAAGGAAAGGTTAATGGGGCAAAGGAGGATATGGACCTATTTAAAAATAGTTTTGGGACAAATCCAATCTGTGTTGTCAGGATATCAGCTGTTTGGTTCACACAAATGAGTAGTACTCAAAGCTCAATCAACTTACAAATTTTATTCACAAAATAGCAAGGGCAATTTGGTCCGGAAGCAACTGCAAAGCTCTACTTATAGGCCCAAGACCGTGAAAGTTGCAAGAAGCCTCTGAAACACCACCAATAGTTCTTTTTTTGCATTTATCGCTATGAAGTTATTGTAAAATGATGATAATAAGTAAAGGGTGGCAAGGTGAACCAATACCACACAGTGTCCTCGGTGAAGACCATTGTCAGCAAAGCTCAAGAAGACCAGCAAATGGTAGCAAGGCAAACCAATACCACACTGTCGTCCACTGTCTATTGGGTTATAGTTATACCCTTTCCAAACATCACACATTCTTTCAAGCCTCTGTACTACGAAAACATCACATGCCCCTTTTCGAAGCAGCTCCCAAAAACATGCCATATGTCAGTTCTAAGCAAAACATCCTCTCATAAGACAGTTTCCAGAAAAACATCACATGACACAACCAAGTGTCTCCAAAGAAACCAGAAATTTCTACCACAGACCATGATAAAATGTTAAGAGGACTCTCATTATAATTTTGATTTGCATATTGATATGTTATGTTAGTGAGATATGACAATAATTTCTACCCCAATCCTTCTTTTTCTTTGTTCTAAGTTTAGTTTTGTCGTCATTTTTCGGTGTCTTTGAATGTTGGGTTGACGACTTGAGAGATTTTTTCCTTCTTAATACAGTGATTTTGTAAGATCCAAATTGGATCTTATCTATTTGAGGCTCCCATGAATGAGACAAGAATTTGGGGATCGATGCAAAAGCAAGAGGTTTATTAGTCCAGTGCACTGAGGTGTCCTACATCCAGAGGAGAGGAGATCCCAAAAGGCTGTTGCAAACAATTTTTATACTTTTTGGGGGTTCAGGTTACATCAGCAAGGTTATAATTTAAATTCATTGGCTAAGTATATTGACCTTTAAACCTGTGCCAAGGGTAGAGAATTTTCTACTGCGACTTCTTCAATTCTTGCTATCTCCATTAGCTTTCAGCTGCATTCTTTAAGCTCTGGCAAATCTTCATTTTATCATCTCAATATGTTATCTTCTCTTCTTTCTATTTATTTCAGTCATCAGTTACTTAGGTATGTGTTCTTTAATTCCCAGATACTTGGGATCTTCCCAATGTTTCCTGTGTCTGAGCCTTCATGTTTTATTCTTCTATGGTAAGAGAACACACTTTCTCATTATTTAAGTCTCTTTTAGTTTACTGAGGCGTTGTTTATTGGATTTAGCATATAATTGGTCTTGAAGACAAATACATTCATACTTGAGGAGAATGTGTCATCTGTTGCTGGATGTCTATTTTTGTCTAATTTTATCTGTCATTCAAACTGGATTCTCAGATATGATTTGTTAGATTTTCTTGATTTTCTTGGTTTTGTTTATGGTGTGTTTTGTGTCTATTTTATTTATAGTTGTTACATCTTTATTTGTTTTACGTATGTGTTCTGGCATTGGTCTCTCTTTCAGCTCCCATGGAATTGCTGATGGAATCATACATCTCTCTTTCTCTCTTTTGGAGTCAATCTCTTTCTGTCTTTGCATCAAAAGTATGCCACCTTTTAGATGACATGTAGTTGAAATATATTTTTAAAAATATCTGTCTACAATACTTAACTTTGAACTGAATTCTGATCCATCCACAGTACTACTGCTTAAAAGTCTGTAAGAAAAATTTCAAGGATTGTACCTCATATACATTGGTTACAATAATAATAATAATAATAATAATAATAATAATAATAATAATAATAATAATAAATTTTATTATTATTGTTATTATTAATTAGCATTATACCACAAGGTTTTTAATGCCTTTGGCCCACATAAACTCATCATCATGTGACTAATGGCCCTACTGCATATCTAATAATGGAGACTTTCCCCAGTGCTCAGGGGTCAAAATGAAGAAAATCAAAGTCAGTCCCCAGATAGGTACACAATGATGCTTAGAATAGAGCTTTTATTTGACCTCTAGTCTGAGTGGCTGAACTTAGTCACTGTTCAGTTCAGGATATGGATGGACACATATCCAAGTGTTACCAGTGACAACTATAGCTCAGTGTCCTTTGAAAGATGACTACCCAGAAAGGGTCTAGACTCCTGGGCCCCTGACATCTTGTGTTGTAATCTTCACTTGAACTTCTTGAACAATACACTTGTGTAAAACTGCAGCCCTCCAGGGCTAAGGTGTGAATAAAGCTTCATCCTAGTCCTCTACCGGTCCAGGCATACTTGCTACTTTGCAAAGTTTTTGAGTTCTTCACAGCCTCTGAATCCACTAAGGTCAGCCAAACAGCAGGGAAACAGACTCTGAATTGGGCTGCATAGATCTTCAGCTTTACAGCCGATCCTGGAACTCAGCCTCTGACTACCTGCCCATTGCCTTTTCAACTCTGCCAGCAAATCAGCAGGAAAGCTGTTGAGCAGCCTCTGGCAGGTCACAAGGCTGCCTTCAAAACAGCTCCTGCCACAGACCCAATGACAGCAGGTGAGGCAGGGCAGCTGCTTTTATCAGCATATGATTTGGAGCTCAGCACTTCCATAGATCATCCTTAGTATGCCCTCGAAGACACAGTCAGCCATGTTACCTTTCTTTCTGTCCCTCACATCCAAGGGTTCCCAGGGATCAGACATCAGATCAGGGAGAAACAGGAGCGTGTGATTAGCAAAAAAATTCCCTGGTGGAGGCAAGAGTAAAGGGAGACAGAAAAGATAAAGGCCATCTTGTCTATTTTCTCCACTTCTTTGCTGTCTATAGAACAGCCCTACACCAGTGGTCCTGACGTCAAAGTCCGAAAAAGGCTTGATGCTGAGGGTTGACAAAGGACAGAAGGAAAAGCCAGGTTCTCACGATAGAAGGTTATGAGCTGGGCTAGGAGACAACTCAATGGATTAAGCGCTTGTGAGAACCTCGGTTCAGAACCCACATAAAAGCTGGATACACTTCTGTCACCCCCGTGCTCCATCACTGAGGCAGGAGGAGACAGGAGAATCTGAGAAGCTTGTGATTGGGTAGAAGGTACCTGGCTAGACTGTCTCATGCAGTGCTGAGTAACAAAGAAATTCTTTCTCAAACCAAGTGAAGGCAGGGACTGACGCCCGAAGTATTCTCCCATTTCCACAGACGTGGTATAGGTCCTGAGTACTTGTTCTTACACACCCAGACAAACCATATCCATATTTCTGTCTCCACACACACACACACACACACACACACACATACACACACACACACTAATTAAGGAAAACAGGTCACAGCAAAGGGAAGAGCCACCACATCACATGCTGAAGCAGTTAGAGGCACCCTTGACCTATAAGGAGCTCTCACTTTTAAAACAGGTGACATGAAGGCATGATGGGTAAGGGAACAAGATGGCATCTGTCAGGGCCAGGAACCTTCGAGTAGCTCAGTGCAGGTGGAACATATGGTGTGGAGGGAGACCTGGGGTGACTGTGTCAGGGAGCCGAGAAGAAGTGGGGGTGAGGGTTGAAAGGTGGAGCAATGGCTGATGGACTGATACTCTATTAGCTGGTGGCTGAAATAATTAATTATTGCAGTGACCTGCTCATACCCACTGTAGAGTGTTCCGATGGCCCTGTGGTGAGTAATCTGGGACAGTGGTAGAGGGCGACCAGAAAAAAACAAAAAGCCAAACCAAACCAAAATCCTAAAATCTGCGCACTTTGTTGGCCATTTTCTCTCCCATAAGCTTCTGCTGTTCTTTCCTGCGTTTGCTTCGGTCTTCCCAGGCTGGAGGAACTGGTATTATTTACATTAGGATCCAAGTAATGTCATGTTTCAGTTCAAATAGACAGTGTCCCTGCAGGCTCATACGTGAATACTTAACTGCTAGTTTGTGGCACTATTTCTGGAGGCGAGAGAATCTTTCTAACGTGAAGCTTGGATGGAGGGTATGGGTTGGTTGGGTGGGGCTAAAAGTTATTGTCTTAGCCTTGGTTATGTGTCCAGCTTCACAACCAGCTGATGAGGTAACAGGCCATGCAGCAGGCTCTCTGTTCCTCTGTGATGTCCTCCTCGCTATGATAGGCTGCATTTTCAAGCTGGGAGCCCATGTAAACCTGCCCTTAATTTGTTTCTTTTCATGTATTTGGTCACAACAATGTGGAAAAATAACTAATATATTCGATACACCTGGCCAGCCTCATAAACTAAGACCACAATAGCACATGAAAGGCTATAAACAATGGATTCAGAGTATGGAGCTCTGACTGCACTGTCTGACATGCACATCTGGGCTCTGACTGCAGTGTCTCACATGCATGTCTGTGCACCTGACAGAGAAGTGATTAACTGAGCAGTACCCTACCAGAGAGCTGCAATACTGTTAACTCTAACCAAGCATATGCCACAGTACTCAACAGAAGCCATGCTGACCTAGATGACATCCATACATAGCACTTTTATGCAAAACCTTAAGCTATAGTCCCAAAGCTGCCAACCTGCACTTAGTGTTTTGGGGATGCCAACATTCACTGGGTATAATAAAAAAATCAGTAGGCCGAGGATCTCTGACAGTTGCTATGGCAAGAGGCCACAGAGAGTCAGATTTCAAGACTGAACATTAAGAAAATGAGCATCAATCACCCCTGGGAAAAACAGAAACTTGCTTTAAATTGAAGACAGAAGCCTGCTCTTGGCAGCCTTGGAAAACTTTTTAGCTAGCTCTTTGGTACTCATGATATCAATAATAATAATAATAATAATCAATTGTGGGATTTTGTTTGCTTCGGTTTTTTGTTTGTTTGTTTTTGGTTTTTTTTTTTTTTTTTTTTGAGAAAGAGGTCACTTGAGCAAAGCCTTTGGGCTCATAGATTCAGTCTCCTGGATAGACTTATTTGTTCCTGGCCAAAATTTTTCAGCCAGTTCAATTAAGAGAGAGAGAGAGAGAGAGGGAGGGGGGATTTTATGTCAATATTTACACAGGCAAGTATCAATAAATTTTAAAACAAACATCATGCTATAATTCCTTAGAATTATGTTTATATGGGGATAAAATATGTTCCATGTACTTTCTTAAATTGATTTTGTCAAAAATCCATTTCAGCTTCTCTTTCACATTTCTATTTACTAGCTATGTATGCTGTCCAGTTAGTAAACACCTACATCCAATTTACCAGGCAATAGTCTAAGAATTTACTGTTTGTTAAATTTTCGCACTGCCCACATTAACCTAAAGCCATCCATTTTGGTGGGAGATACAACACAGGAAATCAGCGACCTGTCTGTCACCTGTCACAGTTGCCTGTCACCCACTCTGCAGAGCAGAACCAGAGCCTACTTTCCTACCTCTCATGACACAGCATGGTCAAAAGGTCATCCGTGACAAGTCTGAGAATTAAGTCGAGAATCCAATTATCTCCCCAGTCAAACATTCACTTCTCGTAGTCAGTCTCTTCTTAATTTTATCTTTAATAATGAGGAGGAAGAACAGAGAGCCACCTCTAATAGATCAGAAAGCCTGCTGATCTACTATTGAGATGTATATGTGAGTCAGCCAGCAGGCCAGCATGCTTGCCCCTCCCCCCCACATTTACCTAAGGATTCTGCAGTCTCTGATGATTCTAATTAGCTCCAATCCACAAGCTTCTCATTGTGCTTTTTTAACAAAAGCTGTCTGTGCTCGGACTTGCAAATGAAAACCCGCAGAAGGAAATTCGTGGTGTGTGCCGCCTGGTGTCTCATTCTTCCATCCCAGGACGCTGGCATTGAGGAACACTGTGGGACACAGCCCTTAGATAAGAAGGAAGAGGGCTTCCTGGCTTCCTCTTCCTGCTCTTTTGTTCAGATTTTGGGCAGATTACACTCTTGGCTGTTTTCTGACTTGTCCGGACTGCATAGCACATCCTCACTCTGGTCAGCAGGACTACTACATAAATAGCTCATGGGAGCCAAGAAGGAGCGCCTCTTCTACATGGGGCATAGAAATGCCACTGTAATTTTTAGATTGCCTTAGAACTTGGAGGTCACTGCCACTGGCACAGTGTCAACCTAGGAAAAAGATATGAAAAAGTTTTTAAAGGTACTGTGTAACTGCCTTAGTGTTTTGGTTTAGAGAGTCTAGTCTGTGAGGCTGGGGAGAAGAGCGAGCTAATGTGCTTGCCTGCCAAGTGTGGGGACCTGAGTTTGGATCCTCAGAAGCCATCTAAAGACCAAGCAGGGACAGCAGCTGCCTATCATCCCATCAGTCATGAAGCTGAGACAAAGGATCCCCAGAGGAAGCTGCTAGCTAGACTAGCTGAACTGATGAACTACGCATTCAGAGAGAGAGAGAGCTGGCCTCAGTATGTAAGGCTTTTGTGGTTGAAAAAGAAGCATCGGGCTTCCACAAGCATCTGTATACAACACATCCACACACACATACACGCATATCCCCCTCAGATATATACACACACACACACACACACACACATGATTGGTCTTTGTTCTCTTATAAAACCTGAAAAGGGTCTGAAATAAATAGGCAATGTCGACCTCTCCCCTCTCCCCTCCCACCCAGCACCTGCTGTTTAAGAGTAAAAGGTTGTCAAAGGACACTGATTCCTTGCCCTAGGGATTTCCTCTGCAGGAAATCGCTCCCAGAAAATCCCACCCAGGAAATCCCACTTTCTTGAGATTTGAGTTCCCAAAATACCACAGAAGGTCCGGATGACCTCTGTGGAATGTTCCAACGCCCTAGGTGTGCCTGGGGTGTACTGATAAAAAAATGTATGATTCTTCCCCTTATGAATTTCCTCATTCCGCCTGTCCTCCCCCTCCTTTGTGATTTTTGCCTTTATAATCCTGTTACAAGTTCAGGCCTGGGTCGAACTCCTCTACCCCTGCGTGGTGTATGAGTCTCGACCCCAGCATGTTGGCCTGAGATCTCACTCTGTTTCACTTTCAATAAACTTCCTCGTGCGATTGCAGCAAGTCTGGTCTCAGTGCCTCACTGGGTGCGCGCCTCTCCTGAGATTTGAGTGAGGGTCTCCCTTCGGAGGTCTTTCACTGTCAGCACACCAGCCTGGCTCGGGAGGCCTGCATTGCATCTGCATCCTTCCTTTCTCTGGCTGGTCAGAGAAAAGCATGACTTGAGCCATTTTTCTTCATTCTCCTCTTTCCTTTACCCTTCTATCAACCTTCCCTAATCATGGAAATGCATAAGCAATTTCCCCACATAATGACCTGAAAAGGTTTTCATTTCATAAAAGTTATTAAATTGGAAAGGTAAGTCATATAAATGGCTGTGTTTTCAAGATGTGAAGGGCAGAAAAAGCCAGCGCAATGGCGGATGACAATGTACTGAGCTCTCCTGGGTGACAAAACCTCTGCTCTGCCATGGGAGAGCTGCAGCAGGAGGTAGTAGTCCTGGCATTTTGTTGACATTCTGATTTTATTAATCTTATTCTTTTCATCTGCAAGTCTCCCTCTCCACCGACTAGGAAATCCCCCATCTCAGCGCTCTTGTAGGCAGGGCAGCCCTTGACTTATTTCTAGTCAATACAATGCAAAGGGAAGCCTTCTGGGCAACTAATTCTTGGCAAGGTTTTTGTCTTCCTATTAAGTGGGAAAGGACCCGTGCCTACTGATTCCCATCTCTGAAAGGGTCATGTGAGCATTTGATGGTGGGAGCTGCAGCAGCCTTTTTGTCTCAAGGAGGAGACGGTCCAGGAAATTGATGAGAAAGAGGGTTTTGGTTATCACTCACTTTCATAGGTATTCATTTAACATACGTTCATTATGTATCAAACACCATGCTCTTCCGATGAGGGATAAACCATGTCCCTGTACATGAGGAGCTCCATTCGAAGAGTGGAAAGAGTGGCTGACAGGCAGGGTGTAGACTTAAAAAATGTTCATGTGTGAGAGCAGTGTGATAGTTTGTGTAGATTGGATAAAGAAAGTCTAACAAAGGCTGACATTTGAGAGACTTGGAAGATTGGTCAGGTCTCCTTCAGGGGACAGGAAGGAGAAACTGCTCTGGGAAAAGGGAACAGCAGACACCAGTCTGGAGGAAAAAACAAATGCTGGGATTCCGGAAGAAGGCCAAAAAGGCCAAGTTAGAGCAACAGGAAAGTCAAGGAGATAAGAGAGGTCCTGAGGCTGGACCTTAGAGGCTTGAAAACTGATGGAGATTAGAGACTGAAACCCAGTCAATGGAGGGTTGGGGCAGGGGAGCAATGTTGTTTTTGAAATTTAACAGAAGTCTTCTGACTACTGGCTATAAGTACTTCACAGGGTAGAGGGACTAGGCAGAAACACTGGGAAATAATAGCAAGAATTCACAGTGCCTGGAGAAAGCAGAAGGGAGGAGAGTCTGGAGAAAGAGTTGTATTCTTCTGAGGACTGCCTGAGGATCCGCTCACAGATCAGTCCTGCGAGGAATGGCTTTAATTTCCTTAACAGCTGAAAACAAAGGCTCCCTTCCCTTCTGTGCCTTCTGATACAGCTCAACATATTAATTCAGCCTGAGCAAAACCAGCGCTAACTCTCATATTCTCTCCCCCGAGTCTTACCATTCAAACAGAATCACTGAAACTGCAGATTGCACCAAACATTTGGACAAAAGCTTTAGCTCTATCATTCACTTGATTATTAAGCTTCATTAAAATCGTAATCGGGATTAAAATAAAATTTGAATCCTAAAGGTCTCATTGGATAAAAGTCACGAAGTCCGTTCATCTGAGCCCAGATTAGAATGCAGAACACGCCAAGCTACTTTACCATCGGTCTTCCATGGGAAGTGGCCGCAGTGTCCCAAGGAGACTCTTCCCAGACATCAAGACCTTCCTAGGCACTTGCTAAGTCTTCCCCGGTACCCGCTGCACTTTCCTTGTGCAGGCAGGCCTTCCATGGACCAGGTCAGGGTGCATGCCCTGCCCAGGTGGCTCTCAGATAGCAAGGATGACACAGAAGGGATTGGTTGATTGGACTTTGGCATGGAGAAACCAGGCCCACAGCAAAAAGGGCCATTTAAGGCATTTGAGTAGCAGTGAAAAAATACATGGATTTGTGCACACAGTGTGCACTCCACATTAAGGATAAAGATAAGCAGAAATAAAGCATTTTGAAAGCTCTGGGCAGCCACAGCAGAACTATGCAGTAGCTACACCATGCAGGTCCCATGAATGCTTAAATACTTTATCAAGCTTTTAAGACATTTTAAACAGGCGTGAGTGCCATGCAAGTGTCACTGAAGCGTCAATGACACTAAGTTTGTTTGCATTATTGTGATAAACACCATGACCTTCCCCCCAAATGCAGTGTGGAAAAGAAAAGACCTATTTCAGCATACAGTTCCATGCCCTAGACCATCACTCAAAGAAAGTCAAAGCAGGAACTCAAACAGGGCAGGACCCTGGAGAGGCTGATGCAGAAGCCATGGAGGAGTGCTGCTTACTAGCGTGCTCCTCATGGTCTTTTTAACCTGCTGTCTTAACATCATCCAGGATCACCAGCCCAGAGGTGGCACCACCTTCAGTGAGCTGGACCCTCCCCTGTGGGTCTCTTGTCTTGGTTTGTTGGCCACCAGCCCAGGAGGAGAAGGGAGCAGAGTCTACAAACAGGTTTGGATGTCCCAGAAGTACGAGTGGAAATGGCAACACATTGTAGAATCAGTTTTGAGGAGAGGGATCAACTTTACTCCAGGTGAATCAAGGACTATATTGTTTTGGGGATGGGTATAGTTTAATCATGGTGGGCAAAGGTCATTGGCTGAAGGCTAAGGCACTCAGATGCCTCATTAGCATGAGGAAGCATTCCAGAAATCTCAGGAGTTTACTGAATGGGTTCTTCCCAGGAGAAAGGAAGTTAAACCTGTAATCTAGCCAAGGCTTCAAGACATTCCACAGGTAGAGGGTATTTGTGGTTTCAGACACCACAGGCAAGATCAGAGAAGGAGAAATCCTTCTGGTAAGGAGAGCCTGCCATTTTGCACCAAGCTCAGGGATTTCTAGTAATGTCAGACTTTGACCTTAGTGAGCCAGGCAACACTCCCCATCAATCATCAACTAATAAATGCACTACAGTGTCATCTATAAACAAATCTTATGGAGACATTTTTTTCTAACTGAGAGCTCCTCTTCCCAAGTTCTAAGCTTGTGTTAAGGTGATATAAAGTTGACCAGTGCAATGGATACCTCGTCAATTTGACACACAAAAATATCACTATTAAACTGTAACTTTTTCTTTCTTGTTCATCCCCAAGAACTCACATAGACACAAATAACTTTAAAAGTATCACAGACTTTAAAATCTCAAGTGCTTTAAAAGCATTCATTCATTCATTCCTCTTAATACATACAGTCTCTTTTTAGAAGTTTGCAGGTTCTCTAAAATATCCAATGTCTCTCTAAAAATTTAAATCCTGTTAACTCTGGGCTCCTACGAAATAAAAAATAAGTTAAAAACTTTCTTACTCCAAGAGAGAAACAACCAGGGCACAGTAATATTCTGAACAAAGCAAAACCAAAACTTAACAGTGAAAAATGTTCATTCAACACTTGACCACTCGGGATCCTCTGGGTTACAAAGGGCTCCATCTTTCCACCTCTGCCATTTGCCATGCACAGAGCTTGTTTTTTGAGGCAAGGGTCGCTCTAGTCCACAGCTACCATGGTCCTTAGTGATCATCCTGACTGATGGCTTCAAAATGCCGATGTTTCCATTGTAACTAGGCAGACTCTGACCCTGCCACATGATGCCAACTCTTGGCTTCTCGATAATTCCTTCAACTCTAAGGTTTCAGTGTCAACACAGCACACTCACCAATGTCCCTCCTGGATTCTCATGGTACCAAGCCTCAAGGGCTCTCCATGACTTCTTCATGCCTTCAAAACCAGCACCGCCTGAGAAACTGTCACACATGAACAAGTTTGGCAGCCCACATGAGATTTTACTTTGTTAAGAACTTAATTGTGCCCTGGTCCTTCCCTCCTGAAGTGAGAAAGGTTTTAACTCAGATTTTATTTTGTAGGAGCTCATCCCCCTCTGGACCACAGCTTCTGTGTGATGATCCTGAGGAAACACTCTCAGAAGAATTTACTTCAAAATTGCTGGTTTATTCTTAATCACAACTCATTTCTTGATTCTGGCTAACTAGCTTCAATTGTCCCAATAAAGCAAAGTTTTTAAATATCAATGGTCCTGATAGAGATTTTAAGGGATTCCTCACCTGGAACTCCATGAGCCAGGCCTTTATTGTCTGAACTTTTCCCAGCAGTATCTTTGAAGTCCACACAACAGCTTACAAGCTTGAGCTCTCAATATCTTTTCTAGTCCAAAGTTCCAAAAACATATGGTAAGGCCTATCACAGCAATACGCTATAACTTGGTATCAATTTCTGTCTCTGTTGGGGCTTCTATTGCTGTGATAAATACCTATTTTTTTGTTACTATTACTATTACTATTACTATTACTATTACTATTACTATTACTATTACTATTACTATTACTATTACTATTACTATTGATTCATCATCATTAGGGTTATTATTTCTGTGATAAGTGACCAAAGACTACTTGGAGAGGAAAAGGCCTTTTAAGAGGTTCTAGTTTCGCATCACAGTCCATCACTGAGAAAATTTGGGGCAGGAACTCAAACAGAGAGGGTCCCTGGAGGCATGAGCTGATGCAGACACCATGGGGGAGATGCTGCTTAATGGCTTGCTCCTCATGGCTTACTCAGTGAGCTTTCTTACAGCACTCAGGACCAGCTGTCCAATCCCAGTGAGCTGGGCTGACCACATCAATCCTTAATCAGTAAAGTGCACTACAGACTTGCCTACAATCAAATCTTTCTTTAAAAAGATTTATTTATTTTATATATGTGAGTACACTGTAGCTGTCTTCATACACACTAGAAGATGACATCGGATCCCATGACAGATGGTTGTGAGTCACCATGTGGTTGCTGGGAATTAAGCTCAGGACCTCTGGAAGAGCAGCCAGTGCTCTTAACAGCCAAGAAATCTCTTTAACCCTATAGTCAAATCTTATGGAGGCATTTTTTTCAGTTGACAGTTCCTCTTCTGGAACTAGAGAGATGGCTCGAACCCACCTCTAAGTCCATTTCTAGAAGCCTATTTTCCCTGACCCAGGCCCCACCTCCCCAAGTTGCCATCACCTTTTCAAATTGAGGCACAGCTGGGTATCAAGTCTCCAACACCAGAGCAATTCCTACCCAAACTATAGCAAGAAGTGTGCTGCTCTGATTAATCCAGCATATTCAATATTATTTCACGCTTGCAACAGGCACATCTGAGGTACTGTGTGTGACCAATGGCCACCACACTGGGTAATGCTCTATTAGAAGACTGAATATGAAAACAAGTTTCAGAGAAGATAAAACACAGTGTTTTAAAGGCCTACTAACAATTATACATCTGTTTCCGTATGTCAATCATCTCCAAGTTATGGTGAAAAAAAAACTCAGACTTGTCAATGGATGGAAAATGGGAAAAAAATGTATCACCATGTAACTAGGCTTTTGGAATAGCATCTCTTTCTCCCATTAAAAGCTTGATCCTTATCTTTTTTCTTTCTTTCTTTTTTTTAAATAAGTGCATTAGGTGATGACTCTGACCACCACACCCTCTAGTATTTCTTTGGAAAAGATATATAGGAATCACTGACTAGGATTTCATTTAAATCGTCAAGAATACTTAGCTTGATAAAACTTGTGGTATTTTCTTCCATCGTGCTAGAAACATACACATCTGTTCACACAGGAAACCTCTGGAGCATTCTGACGTAGCCAAAGATGCAGGAAGGGACTGTGGCTGGCTTATCAAAGGTTGTCTGATTAAAACTCAGTTGAATACAGTGTATTCTAAGATGTAAGTATATGTAAACAAACATGTTCTTTTCTCACTGATATCTGAGATCTCCATATTTCCCTATAATTACATGTAGCAGAAGAAAACAAGCTGATACATGCCTGTGTAAGTAGCTCAGCAGTCTGTCAGCCCTGCATAGTACAGTGGCACCCTGATCCCCTCAGCCCAAGGATTAATACTGGAGGCTGTGAGCACATGCGCTCACGAACTTCACAGGTTTCCATGGATACATGAATTTTAGTGCCAACGCACATTTACTATTTCTTTTCTTGTCACCAAGAGTCCTGTAAACACCAATGCCTTAAGATTTTGTGCAGAAATTTGGGTTTTATAGAGGACTAGTCAAAATTACCTTTATCCTGCCAACCAGAATGATTTTCCCCTAGGCTCAAGTCTACCTCCCCAGCTGTGGCATTCTTTCAATGGCAAGCTTTTATTTATAACGCCAATAAAAGACACAAAAGGTTAACTGTGTTGTCAATATACGTTTTAAGTGACATATTTATAGTATATAAATGGAACACTTGATAAGGACGATAACTTATTCTGTAGTTTAAACAGGAAAGAGGAAAGGAAGAGACGAGGTAGGAACATCGTGGGGATATTTTAGATGTTCGTCTTTCTATACATGATGAAAGATGAGCATTGTTTTCAAGGCTCTCCTTGGGTTGTTTTATTGAGCAATTATGATTTTCTTACACATAGCACACTTTTTGTCTTTTTAAAACCCAGTCACAAATAAGGGAAGATGGCAGGTCATACCATGATTTCCCCCAACCTATTCACATGCCTAAGATCAGTAGACCTGAGGACTGTGCTCCTGTCCTATAGCCAGTGAGGGATGGACCAGGGATTAGAACTTGAGCCTTCCATTGTGCTTTCCAGGGCTTTCCCACAAGTAAAATGGATGCTACTTCTATAAACAGTGCATCCATAGCATTCTTTGACATATGCTGACTGTCTCTGTACCTCCAAGTTATATTTCATGACATCCCCCTGTTTGGTAGCCAACCCTTGACTGCTCCCGAGAATTGGCTCAGTTAGCCAACTTAACAAATGATTAACTTAGCCATTTCCCGCCAGCCTGGAAAGCAGCAGTCTCAAAGACACCAAGCCCAGGGATGAGTAAGGTCACATGTCTAGTCCCCATCATCAGAGCCCAGGGCTTACGATGTAGACTGGGAAGAGCAATTTGTTGAGCAGTCAGTCCTTCCCTCACCATCTGAAGTCACGGAAGAAGCTTTGACTTTCACAGTATCATTTGTAGGGGAAACAGGTGGGGTTTAAACTCTTTAAATGACTGTCTCTACTCATGCGTTCATATAACCTGCAGTTACTACCTGCTCCCAGAAACCATCTGTGTGAGGCATGAGATCATCACAAAGGTCATGCATTAAGGTCTAATTTACCTTATATCTGTCAGTCAACAGGGTCTCAAAGGAGGGAGGGAGGGAGGATTGAGAGGGAAAAAAAAAAAAAAAAAAAAACAAAAACAAAAACAAAAAACACTGTAGCCTGACTCCAGCCAGTGCTGAGGCTGAAGTACCTTTATTTTTTTTTTCCCAGTCTGGGTTTAAATCAATCTAGGTGCATCCAAAAGACATGGTCAGTTCTTAGATCAAAATAATCAAGCCAAGCAGTAAAGATCACTCAAGGTAGTAACCAAGGAAAGCAATAAGCAAAGCCCTGTGGTCACACTTTCTAGAGGCTTATCAGGATGACCAAGATAAAAGGAATGCCACACATTCCTCAGTTTACCTTGAGCCTTTTATTAGCTCAAATGTGAATATTCTTTTCTGAGCCTACTTCTAGTGACAATTGTTTGCCAAATTTCTAGAAGCCTCACCAAGAGCTCTTCACACCTTTTTATTTTGAGAAGTTTTTTCTTTCAATATACACAGTGTTTATTCATTTTAACTTGATTATTGAGACGTTTTGGTTTACCCCAGGTTCTAGCTTTTCTTTCTTTCTTTCTTTCTTTCTTTTTTTTTTTTTGTATCTTTTTTTTTTTTTATGGAAAGATACTGAAACTTATTTGTGGGGTATACAATATGGTTTTAATGCATTTAATTCATTATTGCATGATAAGCACATGGGTTGAGAATAATCAGTTCTGTTGAGGTTTTGTCTGTTGCTGTGTGCTGTGATACTGAATATTGTCCCGCAAGATCTGGTTGCCTCGGGGATGAGGGAATCCTCCTGTACACCAAGTGATGCCATGTAACTTTGCTCCTTATTTTAAAACTATTGGTTGAATAAAGATGTTTGGGCAGAAACTGGGCAAAAGAGAGGCAGGCAGAGTTTCCGTTCACCAGCTTGGAGTGTGAGGTAATACCAGGCAGAAGAGGGAGAAGGTGTAGAGAGAAGACCCCATGGGGTAAGGCAGCCCATGAGGGTTGGCCAGTAGGAGTAAGAGTAGCCCAGGTGGAACATGGCAAGTCACATACCAGGGTGACTGGCAGGAAAGTAGATATATTAGCACAGAGGAGAGATTTGAGCCGGGTCTAGTGCTTTAAAGGTTTATTATAAATATAAAGGTTCTGTGTCTTTTATCTGGGAACTAAATGGTCCGTGGTAGGGTAGAAACCCCTTGTTAATATTAAATATTTACTGCAATATTATTCATTTATTCCTTTGTGAGGAAAATAGTAAAAGTCTTGACTTCTATTTAAAGATATCCACAATCGCATTTGGTAACCTGTTTATCGTTAGTATTATCATTATAAGCTTTAATACAAAAGCAAAGCCCAGGGGTGACCCGTGTGCTTTGTCCAGGATGAGGCTTGGCTTAAACCCAGAACCATTACATAAATAAATCAGTGTGAGACTTTGATTTTGCTGAACAATGGAAGAGGGACTCTGGATATAGGAAAACTCACTACTAAGAAGTCTGGCCTGTATTATACCCCCAGAAGATTCTGAGCGCAGAGATTCACATCTCTCAGCAACAGCTAGAACCCAAGGAGCTAGAGGTGTGTTGCGAGAATCAAGTGACACTAAACAATGAGAATTTTTTGCTAAGTGTAAGAAGCTCACACACGATATGTGTATGTGGTAAGTAAATGGTTGGTTGGAGGTCACTGTCTAATGCCACACATTTCAACCGGGTCTTATCTCCATATGTTAAAAAGACAAAGAACGGATTTTATTCTCTTTCAAGTTGTTGCTTAGATATGGACTTGGCATTTATTTAATAAAAGATGTGGAGAAATCGTATCCCTTAGGGTTATTTCAATATTTCAACATTTCCAACCCAACTAGGCTCTGAAAAGACCAAACCAAAACACACATGAAAAAACAGTAACTTATTCGGTTTGGTTATTTGGGTGAAATATATAACATCTGGCCCAATCCGTACTGCACATAGCTATAGTGTTCGAGATTCCGGGATGAGAGCTCTGGATGCAGATAGACGTGATTCACTCTTTGGGGCTCAGCCTTGCTTTATGGAAATGATAATGCTGTGTATCTCACCAGACTGTACTAGGGAATGGCTGGTCCTCTCCAATCTCCCACCATATAGGGGTGAAGGAAGAACTCTGTCCTGTTCTTTTCAGGACAGAGTTTCACAAAGTTTTTCCTCACCAGATTCCATTCAGCGGTAGGAGTGCTTTTGCTTTGGGCCAGATGCTCCCCCCCCCCCCCATACACACACCTGGCAGGGATCTAGAACTAAAATGATGAGATTTATTTCATCTTAATTCTATTATGAGGCATTTAGTCACAAATACCCCCAAAATGAAGCGCTAATTTATCATCTTGCCCTGACTGAGCAACTCTCCTCAGTTGACATTTATGAATCCATTATGCCAGAAGGAGACTGGATGATTAAGTGTCCGATTAGAGAAAACAGATTAACCTGGCAAACGTAATAAATTTAGCTCATAAGCAGGATGGCTTTATAAATGTTCATGCTAACTCTCCTGCATAAGATCACATGCCACCTCCTTCTGTGATGGCTCAATCCAAGTGCCTGAAAAGTTCAAGCATACGTGTTTATGTGTTTCCTTGGGGAAAGGTTCTGAAGGGCATATCGGATTCTATTTATAATTAAATATGCATTAGCTCGAAGAGTTGGAAAAAATACTAACTCATGAAGAGCACACCTACAAATTCTTTAAGTACTCTTTTTCCCACAATGACATTTGAAGGTTCCAGAGGCTTCTGATGACTTTTGATGTGTCACGTGTGAGGTGTCTCGTGTGATCCTGAGCTGCAGATCCCGGATCCACAGGTCGGTTGATCCACACCTGCAACCCTTATGTAAGCTGCTGCCTACAGGAACTTTTCCCCCATGTGGCCAACTCGTCAAACCTAGCCGCTAACAAGCTTTTGTACGATGGAAGTGTCTTCTGGTTGAAATGCCATGTCTACCAGTTCACAAATCTAGACTGTGAGTAGTGTTAGCAAAGTTCGGTGTGTGTAGCTGTCAGAAAAGCTCACAGAGAAGTCTGCCTATTTTTTCCTACTTAGCTGGCTGGGGTTCCTGGGCACTCTGTTAAGCAGGGAGAAAGAGGATCCTCACCATCCACAGAGCTCTATTTTTAACCTCAGTGGCTGTTTTTTTTCTGAAGTGTTGGCCTGGCTGGTCTGTCTGGCTTAAAAAGGCAGGATCGCTGTGTCCTGAGTCAGGAGTCAAGCTGAGAAAGGAACCTATTCTGTCTGGATCCAGGACTTTTCAGGGCAGGGCAAGGGAGGGAACTCTGCCTTTGTTTCTTAAAGAAGGCCAGCTCCATTCCATCCCAAGCCAGGTAATTTCGCACATGGGAAGAAAGCACCCTGAGATATAGGGATGGAGGATCCCCATTTGCCCCATCTTGTCCTCTGCTACACTTAAGTGATTTTTGTTCAAAAGACTAGTCAGTATGTCCTCTGTGGTCCCCCGGTTCTGGGTCATTCTATGCAGGACTATTTTGTGGGTACCCAAGCCGGAGTGTATGAGTCATAGGCTTTTCTAAAGCAACACGTCTCCCACTCTTTGTTGCGTCAAAGACCGAAATGTTTCTTTGGAGTTTAGAGCAGAGAAAAGAAAAAGTCTGGCCCATAAAGAATCCGTGTCTAGCTTGGACATGATATATTGTGATGACTATACCTAAACATTTCTGGGCTCCGCACAAACAAGAAATCCATCCTTAAACCTGTAGCAACCAGCACAACCATACAAGCCAGCCTTAAAACTGTAGCACCGAGCCTCTTACCACAAAAGTTTATCTCAGGAAGATCCCAGTGGCTGGGAGAACAAAACCAAACAGGCACCGGGCCGGTTGGGGCTGAGCTGTGAGCTGTGTGCCTGCTTCAACCAGCTAGGAGGGCTTCAGTGTCAGGTGACAGGTCTCCAAGGTAGGGACTCCTTACAGGCTGGGGACTAGCAGAGGAGATGGGGAACCTCGATCTTTAGAGCTTGCCTAGGATCTTAGGGTTCCAGGCCGATCCTGGGCACAGAGGTTCTAGGGATGGAGGTAGCGTGGGGGTGGAGGTCGAGCCTGTTGTGTGCACGGAGAACCCAAGGATCCCATGCCTGGGGCGTGCGTGGGGGATCTGGGTGGCAGTAAGGGTGTGGGTCTGGGGCGAGGCCCAGAGTCTGGGGAGCCGCGCCAGGGACCCGGGATGCAGTCTGGCAGGCGCGCGCCAGGAACCGCGGAGGGAGCAGGGGTGGCGCGGCACGCGCGGACGCTGGCGTTGACGCAGCGGAAGGTGACTGTGGTGGCCTTGGCCTCAGGGCGGTGCGGATGGAGTCACTCAGGGTCTGCTAGCAGCGCCGCAGCGAGCCGGTGGAGAACCCGGAAAGCCAGCCACTGCCTCGGGGGCACTAGGACGACCCAGCTTGAGTAGGGAGGTGCGTTGGGGGAGGGAAGGGGTGCGCTTTAGGCGCTAGGCAACCTTATTTCTAACCGTCGGAAAGTTAAAAGGAAAAAAAAAATCACCTTACTAAAACCCAGCCTCCTCTTTTTATAAACGGGAGTAGGGGAACAAGAGACCCTGCATTTCAAGGCTGGGGAAACTGTTGAGTGGCCAGAACAGATACTGGAAACTTAATCCCCTGGGCAGAGCAGACTTCTCAGCTCTGCTCTCACTGAAGTGACTACCAGAGTGACCATATTGTCTTAGATCCTGGAACGGAGGACGGCGATATTATCTTGGCGTTTAGTACTATGATTATGACTCGTGTTCTGGATGAACAAGTCTTGAGTTCTTGGTTCCTGCATTCATTTAACATTTACTAGGCAGGTATTTGTGCTAGAATCAGAATGTCCAGAGATAAACAAGCACCAGCCCTCCATCTGGGAAAGTGGAGAAGGTCCCCAGACACCAGTTACTGACGCATGTTCAGGAAAGGAATGGGCGAGGAAGAATAGCAAGAACACCAGGGAAACTCAGGAGGTGTCATTGTGACAGACCGAGAGACGGTGGGTGAGGGAGCCTAGGAAGAAACAAAGCCTAGCATGGTTTTGATGGTATGGTTTAGGATGAATTTGTCCCAGAGTGAAAGCTCTCAGGTGCAGGGTTAAATTCTGGACTAAGGATCTATAATGCTCCAGGATCTGAGTGCAAGTCAGTCTAGACATATAGCTTCCCAGAAGCCTCTCCTTCCTCTCAGTAGCACTGGTAACACTGCTGTAGGTGGGAATGGGAACCTATCCAAATCGATCTAGGAGGCTCTTGGATGCTGGGAAGCTAGTGATCAGTAGTGATTATTCACACTTCCAGGAGTCTTCGAGAGGTAGTCAGAGAAACGCTCCCAGGTATCCTGCAACACAGGCAGCATCATAGCACGCATGAAATGTCCCTATTACCCTCTCTGTGCAGTATACTTATTTCTTTTGATGCATCCCCAGATGCATCTGAAATAGTGTAATAAACAGAGCAGTCTGTTTTCGTAATTGAAAAATGAAATCCTTGTGCAGTGTTGAGTGCCCCCGATCACTGTACACTATATGAATCTGTGCTCATGAGCTATTGGATAAATCTTCACAGCTCTTTGCCTAATGTGTGGTACCGGGAGCCACATAGATGGGTCTAGCATCACGTGGAAAAGCGTGCTGGGTAGAGGAGAAATAGGAACTCCAAAGCAAGGCTCCATTTGTTCATTATACGAGCATTTATATAAAATATATATTTCTGTGCTTTTGAAGCCTCTCGCTCTAACAGGTCTGAGAAGAGGGAAAGAGGCCATGACTTTTAGCCCCATCACCTTTGATTAATTATTAATTATATTCAGTGGTATAACAGAGTATGAAATTGGCATAGGAAGATAGACTTGAAATTGAATCTCAGATGTGTCATCTTACTGCCTGTGTGACTTTAGACCTGGCACGAACTCATCTGGTCTCTACAATCAGCTTACAAAACCCCCACTCCAATCAGCTTACAAACCCCCCACTCCAATCAGCTTACAAAACCCCCACTCCAATCAGCTTACAAAACCCCCACTCCAATTCTTGTTGTGTCCGCGTCACACCATCTCTCCCTGTCTTAACCCCTTAGAACACCATTTATCCAAAATTAAGTTTATAATTTTGTCATTTCAACAAGGGCACAGGGTAGAATCACAAAGAACACAACCTTCTGACATTGTTTTCGTTTGGTTGGTTGTGGTTTTTGTTGTTTTGTTTCTCACTCGGAGTAAGTCTCTGGTTCAGGTTTTATTGACAAGTATGAACCGTACACATTGAAGGCAGGGTGTACATCTGTTAAATTCAGCCTTTCCCTCCAGTGCTGTTCCCAATGAGTCCAGAGCATTGTTTAACTTTCAAACTTACTGTTTAAGTTTCTGCGTGAGGAAGAATGTACAGTACTTCCTCTCTGCGTCTGGCTTACTTCATTTATTTGTTTTGTTGGACTGAGTTTTTTAAATTCTTTATATATCCTGGATGGCAGCCCCTCCTTGCCAAACATAGTTTGCAAATATTTTCTCCCATCCTGTGGGCTGTCTTTTCATGCTGTTCAGTGTTTACTGTTTGGAAGGTTTTAGTTCTGTGTAATCACACTTGGTTATTTTTGTTGTTTCCTATGCTTTGGGAAATCCCATCCAAAAAATCAGTATCTCGTTCTATGTCTTGAAACGCCTCCTGTGTTCTCTTCTGTGACTTCCAGTCTGACATTCAGGTCCTTGGCCCACTTTGAGTTTGAGTTTTAGATAAGTGTCTTGCAGATGGATGCTCCTCAAGATTTGAGGGAAGTTCTCAGCAATTATCTCATTGGATGGATTTTCTGTGCCTTTAATGTTAATCTTTTCTGTTATTCTGACACACACAAACACACACACACACACACATACACCTTCAAATACTATTTCTTCCACCAGGCCTAGCTGCTGTTGAGGTTTTCCCAGGTTATGTTATATTTCATTCAGTGATTCACTTTCGAGATTTCTGCCCAAGTCGCTGCTGAATCCTCACCACTGTCCTTCCGTGTCTGCCTACTTTCATTTGGCTGTTAATCTGTGTTCTTGAGTATTTTTAATAAGCATTTCTTGAGATTTTTATCCATTTTAATTTCTCAGAATCTGTTGCTTGAGAATTATTATGCTCTTCTAGAGGAATATCCCATCACCCCTTCTTCATATTGCCTGTACCCTTGCATTGAGATTTGTGCATTTGCTGGGTCAGTGTCTCTACCACTTCTAAGAGGTGGCCTTAGTAAGTATCTTTCTTCTGAAGATGTGTCTTGGAGTGTCAGTTTGTCCTGCGATGGTAATTTTGATTCTATCTGCGATGTTAGTTTCGATTCTATCTGAGTACCGCAGTATAGTTTCCCTATAATTTCCATGGCTGTCGTTTATAAGTTTGGGCATGACACACAGTGTGGCAGTCTCAGACCCATGTTCTCCATGTGCCCTGGAAGTGGAGATACTCTAGCAGTTCAGATGGGTGTGGTATTTTACAGCAGAGGGCATGAGGTACTCAGTGTAGGGTTACTCCTATTAATGGTGGCCCCATCAGATGGTGATGGTTCTATCCAACTATTCTGCTACTGGCAAGGACCTCTACTTATGTTGGCCGGGATTCTTGTAGTGGGACCTACTGCACTCTGATTGGGATGTTCCTGCCCAGCCCAGAGTAGACCAGATAACAGCCAGGCAGCAGTAAGAACTCCAGTTTTTCTCCTTGTTGCTTCAGTGACTGTCCCTGCCAATGAGTGGATCCAGGGGCAAAAATGAATACATACCCCTCAGCAGGCTCTGTGTTTGGCAGTATATGGCTGAGGTAGGACATGGGCCCATAGGGTTACCCCGGGCCCTCCCAAAAGGCCCCTGTATGTCTGGGAATCATGGAAGTCTGCTCCCCACCTTATCCATAACAGGCTCCTGGATACAGGTCTTGGGCAAAGGGCTATGGGAACCATGTGTCAGTCTTGGCTAACTATATTCCGGGTCGTCAGAGAGCAAGTGTGTTGGTCTCCTGGTATTCAGAGGCAACACTTCCTGTCTCCTAGCACCAAACCCCTACAGCAGATTAGGTACAGTTAGCCTGCTGTGCCATGGTAGGTTCAAGAATCTGCTATCTGCCGAGATAATGCTAAACTGTGTTTGGGTAATACAGGAGATTAAATATGCAGGGATGTTTGCTTCCTGGCAACAGCAACCCACTTCTCAAGATGGCTATCAGTCACAATACCCTGAATCTTCCCTAGGAACCCTTTCCCAAAGCCAGGTTTTGCAGAATTCTATTCCACTCTGCAGACTTCGTGTTACTAATCCAAATGGGCGTCAAGCTGACTATCCAGTAGCTAGAATTGTCAGCATCCACATGGATGGAGCTTGCTTGAATTATACCATTCATCTCACTCCTCCCAAAGGAAGACCCCCTTTCTTTTCTATGGTGGAGCTGGGGTGGCAGATGTTGGGGTATTTTGCTTCTTTTGCTATGGTCCCAGGTCTCTGAATTTTCCGGGGCACAGTCTCGTGAGGATTCCCAGTGCTTTCTCATCACCATCGGCCTCAGTGCAGCTCTACACAGATTGCTCGGGTTGTTCTCTGTAGAAGGGGAGTGAATACTGGGCACTTCCTTTTATTCTATTTATTTATTCTATCTATTCTTAAAGAACTATTTTGCACATCAGTATTTTGTCTGTGTGATGGTGTCAGGTCCCTGGGAACTAGAGTTACAGTTTGTGAGCTGCCATGTGGGTCCTGGGAATTGAACCCATTCCTCTGTAAGTGCTCCTAACTGCTGAGTCATTTCTCCACCCCTCTTACATTTTTTAAAATAAGAAATTCTTACTTTTAGAAAGATTTATTAACCTTTCTAAGTTTATTAAGTGTCTGTAGAGACCAAAGGGTTTAAGATGCTTTGGAGCTGGAGTTATGGCGATCTTCCTGATGTATATTCAGAGAACCAAAATCAGGTCCTTTGCAAGAGCATTAAGTACTCTTTTTTTTTCTTTTCCTTTTTTTTTCTTGGATATTCTCTGTATTTACATTTCTGATGTTATCCCTTTACCTACAATTTCATCCCCCCATCCCCTCCCATTGCCTCCATGAAGGTGCTCCCTCTCCCAACCACTTTCTCCCACCTCAGCACCTTAGCATTCCCCCATACTGGGAAAATGAGTCTTCACTGGACCAAAGGCCTTTCCTCCCATTGATGTCAGAGAATACCATCCTCTGCTGCATATGCACTTGGGGCCATGGGTCTCTACATTTTTGTCTCTGGGAGCTGTGGTGGGTTTGTCCAGTTTATAATTTTGTTCTTCCCATGGGGTTGCAGACACTTTCAGCTCCTTCAGTCCTTTTTCTAGCTCCTTCATTGGGGTGCCTAAGTTCAGTCCGATGGTTAGCTACAAGCATTCTCCTCTGTATCAGTATGACTCTGGCAGAGCCTCTGAGGAGTCATCTATATCATATTCCTGCCAGTAAACACTATTTGGCATCAGCAATAGTGCATGGTTTTAGTGGCTGCATATGGGTGGATCCCCAGGTGAGGCAGTCTCTGGATGATCTTTTCTCCAATCCCTGTTCCTCTATTTTTCCTTTTATTTCCTCCCATGAGTGTTTTGTTTTCCCTTCTAAGAAGGACCGAGGCATCCACCTTCTGGCCTTCCTTCTCTTTCAGCTTCATAAGTTCTGTGAATTGTTTCTTGGGTATTCTGAGCTTTGGGGGCTAGTATCCGCTTATCAGTGAGTGCATACCATGTGTGTTCTTTTGTAACTAGTTTACCTCACTCAGGTGATAGCTTTAATTTCCATCCATTTGCCTAGGAATTTCATGAAGTCATTGTTTGGAATAGCTGAATAGTACTCCATTTTGTAAATGTATCACAATTTCTGTACCTATTCAAAGGATAATTAGATGAAAAACTCTACCACAAAGAGAAAAACTTTACCCTAGGAAAAGCAAGAAATTAATCTTTTTGCAACAAACCTCAAAGAAGAAAAGTACACAAACATAATTCTAAGAAGACAAAATATCACTATTTGCAGATGATATGATTGTATACTTAAGTGACCCCCAAAATTCCACCAGAGAACTCCTACAGCTGGTAAAAAAACTCCAGCAACGTGGCTGGATATAAAATTAACTAAAGAAAAATCACTAGCCTTCCTCTACTCAAAGGATAAAGAGACTGAGAAAGAAATTAGAGAATTGATGCCCTTCACAATAGAATATAAAATAACTTGGGGTGACCCTAACCAAGCAAGTGAAAGATCTGTATGACAAGAACTTCAAGACTCTGAAGAAGGAAATTGAAGCAGACCTCAGAAGGTGGAAAGATCTCCAATGCTCCTGGATTGGCAGGATCAACATAGTAAAAGTGGCTAAAGTGCCAATAGCAATCTACGGATTCAATGCGATCCCCATCAAAATTCCAACTCAATTCTTCCTAGAGTTAGAAAGAGCAATTTGCAAATTCATTTGGAATAATAAAAAGCCTAGGATAAGAAAAACTATTCTCAACACTAAAAAAACTTCCTCTGGGTAAATCACTACTCTGGACCTCAAGCTGTATTACAAATCAATCATGATAAAAGCCTCATGATATTGGTACAGAGACAGGCAGGTAGATCAATGGAACAGAATTGAAGGCCCAGCAATGAACCCACACACCTATGATCACTTGATCTTTGACAAAGGAGCTAAAAACTTTCAGTGGAAAAAGGACAGCATGAAGTGCTCTTAACCACTGAGTTATTTCTCCTTCTGCATGTGTTGAGCATCTTATCTTAAATCTTGAGAGAGAGAGAGGGAGAGGGGGAGGGAGGAGAGAGAGAGAGAGAGAGAGAGAGAGAGAGAGAGAGAGAGAGAGAGAGAGAGAGAGAGATGGTGTTTGTTGCCATTCTCCCACTGAAGGTCAGCTGAATTATTTGAAGCTATTAGGAGTAAAGTCACTATAAAAAGGTGCAAACCAATTTTAATTGTAAATGTAAATTTAATTTTAAATGTAAGTCTTCATTGACTTAGCCCCTTAAGGTAGATGCTTAAAGATATAATTGCTGGATCATATCTTGGAAGCAAGGCACAGGTGTGAAGAGATTGACAAACTGTTCCGGTGTGGCTGCACCATTTTTCACTCCCACCGGCAATGACTTTGCATCTTTGCCAGCGCATGGCATCTCCTCTGTGTTCCATTTGAGATGGGGGCCATGCAGTCATCTTCCTGTTGTGGCTTTAATGTACATTTCCCTAATGGCTAGTGATGAACATAGCTTGTTTGACTTCTGTGTAATTTCTGAAATAGGAAAGGTGTCATTTCTTCTTCTTACGTCCTGTTTGCCTTTCCTCTGAGGAATTTTAAGAAATGTATTTATTCATTTATTACTCTTAGCTACGTGTGTCGAGAGGTGGGGGTGGGCTTATGCACATAAGTGTAGTGCCCATAGAGGTCAGGGTTCTCTCTCTCTCTCTCCCTCCCTCTCTCTCTCTCTTTCTCTCTCTCTCTCTCTCTGTGTGTGTGTGTGGTGTGTAACATAAGATTTAAGCTGAAGTCTACTCATGAGCACGGGACATTTTCACATGGGATACACTCAATTTCTCTTGCTCCAGTTGTTGGGAATCTCTTGTGAGATGACAGTTGACTCTCATTAGTTGAAATTATTTTCAGAGTTCGCTTTTCTTTATCTTAAGAAATCACAGCTTTGGACTGGGACCTGATGGAAGCTACATTTCCAGAAGTTCTGGGATCAGAAGGCAAGTTAGGAAATGGGACCTAGAGAGTTTCTGAGGTTCCCTTTTGCAGCAACTTGCTAGGACACAAAGAGGTCAGTGTGAGAAGCCACATGTTCCCTTACATGTTAACATGAAAGTCTCTCTTAGGTCTTAGGTCCTGGGGGGGTTATTTACAGGGCATGCTTACTGTCCTATAATTAAAAAAACTGTGATAGGCTCTGTGTGGCTCATTCACTTATACTCTGGGGGTCACCTTTCAGACTACATGTCAAAGACAGGAGTGTGTTAGATATTAAATCTTTACAATGAAACCACCCATTCCATGAAGTCACACATCTTGTCTCAAAGGCACAACAGGGACCAAATCACACACAAAAATGCTCCAATCCAAAGGTTTGCAGAAAAAAAGTATTGTCTTATCATCCACTCAAACAGTCTTTGTTATTTTTTAAGTTATTAATAACAGCTTGCAGTCCATTCAAAGAATGCTTTCAATAGCTTTCTGAGATAACCGACTCTACATTATTTATGCCTGTTTTAATTGTTATTTGGCTTTCTGAGACAGGATTTCTCTGGGTAGCCTTGTCTGTCCTGGTACTCACTCTGTGGACCAAGCTGAAGTAAGAGATAGGTATGCTTGTCTTCAAAATCATACAACTGGAGCTCTGCCCGGGCGACCTGTTAGTAGAACCAGCAAGTGGCATTCAGGAAGTTTTACCAAAAGGTTGGAATTGAAAAGAGAGATTTTTACCTGTAGATGAAATGGGCTAATAACACAACAGCCTCAAATAGGAATGAAGGTTTTCAGTTAGAGTTAATTGAGATTTTTTTTAAAAGCATGTTACATTTTCAAGTATTCTCTGTTCAAATGGTAATTATTAATAAAAGCATGGCTAGAACAGACTTTGATTTCTGCCAGCTGTTGGGTGCTTGCTGATTTCTATTCCTGGAAAATATGTTTGTTTACATCATAGTATATTACCTAGGTGTTTTTGTTTTTTTTTTTTATGGTTAGTGAACAAATTGTGAACTTTCATGTTAAGTAAGACTCAAACATATTTGAGAGGATGGGCAGACTTAACGATTATGTATAATTGATTTGTAGTTATTTGTCAACAGTTGGACAGCTTACATTTGGCTGCGTTTCTGTGACAGGGTGATGAATGAAGATTTCGACAGACAGCATGCAAATACTCAAGGAAGCACCGTTCCAGCATTAATAATTGGTTTTATAAAAGATTTCTATAGTGCCAAGAAAGTAAGAAAAACTGTATTCCCAAGTCCTTAGCCTATGCTATCATGTGACTGTGCTGGAAGTTTCTAGAACTTGAATTTTATTGGTGGAGAGCCTACAGTGCAGCAAGACAGCAAGGAGCATCATTGTCACCTGGAGACTCAGCATGGTACTACCCCATGCTTCCTTTGATCGTGGAGAGACGTGTGACTTCCTTTTGCTGACTTATTCTATTTTTGTGGCTACACAGAACCTCTACAATACCAGCTGTCAGAAACACATGTGTTTTCTAAAGGGTATTGATTTAGAAGGAGAAAATGTGGCCACTTTGGAAATCCTAGGTCACATTCACCGATGTAGTGGGCTTCCCCATTTTGCACCTTGTCTGCTTCACTGTTTGCAGAATCACAGAAAGAGATGGGGTGGGACTGGTTGTCATGGTTACAGGGACAAAAGACATCGGAGATGTAGCCGAGTCTCAAGCAGGCTGCAGTACCAAGCATTCTGAACTTAGAAGAAATGTTCCAGAGCCTGCATTGCACCTGCATGTCTGACTCCAAATCCATCTGGCTCGTAGCCCATCTTTCCTTAAAATAAAGTGGCAGAGGGAGTTTTGTGGTACAAGATGGTTGTTACATGGTTTAATGTTCACAGCGCTCAGCATCCACCTACACCTCTGCTTCTCAGCTGTACTGCACGCCATACAGCCTGAAAGAGTTCTGGTCTTAGAATCTGGACCCTTGGCTACTTCACACTATGGAAGCAAGAGTAGACTGATAATTTTTAGTATTTTAAAAGAACATTTGCCTAGTAAGACAAGCATACATTTGTTCACCCTTTATTCATCCTCCCTGTTTCAAACAAAGCACATTTTGATACTTAATACTACTAAAATTTTGTACAGAAGGAAGTTCTACAAATTCTAGATTTAAAGGACAGTCATGATAAGGAAGCATTGCTGTAGAGAATTATGTAAGAGTTACCCCTCCTCTTGCTGCTGACACACACACACATACATACACACACACACACACTCTTATCTCTCTCTCTCTCTCTCTCTCTCTCTCTCTCTCTCTCTCTCTCACACACACACACACACACACATACACACACACACTCACTCTCTCTCCCACACACACACACACACTCTCTCTCTCTCTCTCTCTCTCTCTCTCTCTCTCTCTCTCTCACACACACACACACACACACACACACACACACACACATACCCACCCACAGAGAACACTGAATCTGAGTCATTACCAGCAGAGGTCATCTCAGTAATTTCTTTGTCCCTCTGATAATGTGGAACCAACCATCCCTCCGACTCTCACTCTGAATTGTAATGGCATCGTCTTCTTTGCCCGTGCTTGCAGATGGCGCTTAATGATTGCTTCAGTCTGACCTATCCTCACAACCCCCACCCAGGAGACTTGATTGAAGTGTTCCGTCCTTGTTATCAGCACTGGGCACTGTACTTGGGTGATGGCTACGTTATCAACATTGCACCTGTAGGTAAGATTGGTTTCCAGGGGCCCCTGGGAGCTTTTAGGTTGTTTGGAATTTAAAAGGGATCACAGATAAAGCCATAAAGTAGATGAAATGCAGAAACTAAATCCAACTAATTTAGAAAATGATAGTCAAAGACCAAAGCCTCATTTATAAATTTCCACAGACTAAACATTAAAATTAAAAAGATCTCAATTAAAAAAATTTCTAATTACAAATAAAATACTAATTGTGGGAGACATGGGCCCCAAACCGAACTAAGCTCTATGTCCTTATGTGTCACACAAGTGGGGTGATTTTAATTAATTTAGCAGGCACTCATAGATTGTGTAGTATGTGATGAATGCTATTCTCAGTGTTTCCATCACACAGCTGTACTGATATCTACACACTTAGGCTTTCGCAGACAGTGGGGGCAAAGAAGAGCAAATTATCAGACATGTTAAGAAGGATGTGGAAAATCCCAGTGAGGAAGGTGGTCTGTGAAGCCCTGGATCTGGGAAGCTGGGAGCGGGGAAGGGGAGAGGGATGTGCTACAGTGAGGGCGTTCTTCAAGGAGGCAGCATCAGAAGTAAGACTTAAAAGATGTGAGAAAACTAGTTCCATTGTACCTGGGGAACTGGTGCCTCAGAGGAGAGACAGCAAAAGCCAAGAATGAAAGCCACAGTGGGAGAAGTTCGAAAACAGTTGGCAAAAGAAGAGGACAGACATTTCAACTTTCTATTTACCTGAAAGCCACGGAATAAGACACTAACTGACTTCCTACCCATCTCATTAGCAGAGGATGGAAGGATAGCATGCGGTATGGACCAAGACAGAGCAAAGTAATACATGGATCCGACTGACGGAAAGAGAAACTGATGATGCCATTCCCAAAAACCAGTTTCATGTGTTGAGTTTTCAAAGATTTCTTATGCTCTGCATCTAATTTTATGTCCAGGAGTCTGGGGAGACATTTTAAAAATGTGAACAAATTTCTTTTCTCATGGTTTAAGAACACCAGACAATGGCTTAATTTTCAACAGGGGTCTGGCTAAGCACATGATGATTTAGTCACTGGGGAAGAAGTATCTGTGTCTGTTAGAATCCTTGAGTTGTGTACCACAGAAACAAAGTAAACAAGCCAAAGAACAAGCCACGCCTTCCATCAGACAGGTCAAGCTGGCCCATCACATCAGGGTGTTCCAACTTTCAAGTATCTTCTCTCTCTTGCCTGTCATTGTCATGCTCTGACTGTGGAAGGAAACAGAGACAGTTCACAAGCTGTGACTCCATTCTTACCACTCTATGACTCAACAGGAAAGAGCTAATCTGCTCTCTCTGTGTGTTAGAGTTAGAAATCATGGAGAATGACTCTAAATTAGCCCATTGTGAGCTACAACTTCATTTCTGGAGTAGAAGATGTGATGCAGAGCTTGGCTTTCGCAGACATTTTGGTGAAGAAATAGACAACAGTGCAACTATAATAAGACAAAGCAACTATAATAGCAATTTTAAAAGCATATTTTTGGACATTTTCAACTATTTGGAAGATGGTCTTATATATTTAAAATATTCTAAGGTACAATATATGGCAAAAACCAACTTAAAAAGAATATTACATACATCAGTGTATAAAACATCTGTTCCTGTGTACTTCCAGTGTCTACAATATAAACTGATGAATGTTGTTGCTCTGTGGAGGAGACTGGTATTTAAAAAAAAGAATGGGGAAAGATTTCAATTTTAGTCATAACTAAAAGAGAAATTTACATGTCGGTGTATGTAGACTGTCTTTCTCTTAGTAGTTACAAGAATATGATGACCATGCATAGAAGTAGGCACATGTGGAGAGAGACCAGGTCCTGGAATATGCCAAATCACAAGGAACCATGGTACTGACTTAACAGGCCCAGATACCAAGAGTCTTGGGCCATCTAGGCACTGACTACCAATAGAGGTGTCTCAGGTAGAAGAAGAAGAGACTCAAAGGATTGTTTGGGCAGGGAAAACACAGAATAGAGCCCTCTCTGTGTTTTGCCTACTGGGTTTAGGACACTGGTTTGCTGGCCAGAGGAAATGACAAAAGAAAAAGCAGAATATCAGCTTTTTCACAGCAGGAATGTGTATGTAATGCTTACATTACAGGGACGAAGCAGAAAAAGTAAAGCTAGGTGGTAGAATCAGAACACACCGCTCCTGACCCCTAAGATCTCCATCGGGAGAGTTCAGATGCCACAAACAAACAGGTACAACAGAAAAATTGGTCAAGAATCTCACCTTGCTAGAAATGTATGCAAAAATCTTTCATAATGCCAATTGTGAAAGGCCTTACTTCCCAGGAACAGGCAGAGAATTTCATGCAATGTGCATTTTCTCTCCTTTATAGTACTGTAGCTGCGAACACACAGTGTGTGGATGAGATCAAGCACTTTTGGTTTGTTGCATAAGGAGAAGAGAGCAGTCTCCGTTCCCCAGCATCTCTAGCATTCGTTCCTAGATGACACTGGTACTCTGTGAACCAGATCACTGAACCCCACCAACTAACGTTCTCATTACAGATGGCATTCCCTCATCATTTACAAGTGCCAAGTCTGTGTTCAGCACAAAGGCCTTGGTGAAAATGCAGCTTTTGAAGGACGTTGTGGGAAATGACACATACAGAATAAATAACAAGTATGACACAACGTACCCTCCTCTCCCTGTGGAGGAAGTGATACAACGGTCAGAGTTCGCTATTGGGCAGGAAGTAGCCTATGACTTACTGGTCAACAACTGTGAGCATTTTGTGACCTTGCTCCGGTATGGAGAAGGAGTGTCAGAGCAGGTGAGTTTTCCTTAGGATGTTCGAGAAGTTCGTGTTCATGGTGGCTCATCTGTAATGGGATCAGATGCCCAGACAGCAACAGCGTACTCATATACATCAATAAATAAATCATTTAGAAAGTAAAATAAAATTTGGAAAAACTAAAGGGCAGAGAAGGGAACTAGTAAAAATACAGTAAGTTAGAGATCAAAGAGACTAAAACTTGGACATTTTGGAACCTGGGCTGGAAGAGGACTTGAGGTAGCATCAAGTCTATAACTTTTTTCCAGTCTTACTGACCCCACTAATGACAGTTTTCATTTCTCCCCAACTCAGCAACCTCAAAGCAGCACTACATGTACTGAAAAGGAAGGCAGATGAGTTACTGTGTAGGTTCTTTTCCAGTAGGGAATAGTGGCCAACCAATGACATGTCTTGAAGGGTTGGTAAACATTTCCTATTTCCTTACAATGCTACTTTTCAATGAAATGTGATGTTTAATTTACTGGGCTTCTAAATGACTTTTTCTGTGTTGACTGACTTGAGTGTATCTAATTCTTGGAATATTGCTAGCTTGTAGATTTTTAGCACTATTTTGTAGTGTTACAGCTGATTTCCAACAAAGTGAATATTTACCTGACTTGCCTTTGCCTCGCCTATCTTCAAGCCAGGGTGGCTCTACCTCTAAGGACTGAACCCAAAGATTATCAAGACAATGTAAGAGAATAAAACAGTTAGGAGAGGCCCTGTTTGTCCAAAAGACATAAAAGAGTGTTACTTTTTAAACTTAAAAAACCCAGACCATCTTTTTTTTTCTTTCTTTCCCTCCTCCCCTTTCTTCCTTCCTTCCTTCCTTCCTTCCTTCCTTCCTTTCTTTCTTTCTTTCTTTCTTTCTTTCTTTTTAAGGAAAGAACTCATTGGCAATGTGCTCCCATCAGGCAGTATATTAACAGTGAATGTTAATTCACAGAAAATAACACACACACACACACACACACACACACACATGCACGCACGCACGCACGCACGGCTACAACACAGATGCCACACACAAAGTACTCTTTTTATTTATGTTGAAAACTAATGCTGTTGTTAAGAAATGTGTTCTATCTGTGTAATTGCTAATTATCCAGCTAAGTGGCACATTATTTACAGCTTAATGAAAAAAGCATCTGTTGTACTTTGGCTATACAGTGTCTCACCAAAGTCTTGCTTGGCATGTTCCTCAGCTAGAGGCTGTTTTTTAGACATACCTGGTAATGATTAAGTTGTTCACTACATTAGCAAATAATATTTATTTATTTATTTTCTGCAAATGGGAAGACAGTGGTCATAACAATATAAATTTCTGTCCTATCAAGTAAGTAAATTTGCATGTCTACTCTATAACGTAGTAACTGTGACTTACAAGCCTGTGCTTTTATTACAAATTTATTGTTTATTTTTATTTGTGTCAAGAAAGTAGCTTTTTGGTCAGATACTCTTATAGTAATAAAGAAGCCAAAAGAGATCAATCAACCAACTAACCAACTAAAAATCAGAACCAAATCAAATGGTGAACATTGTTTACACAAACTTAAGTCAGGAGATTCTTAACATAAGCATTACAATGCCATGTCTGGATTAAAACCAGATAATGGGATAAAGAAATCAACATTTGAATAATACACGTATAATACACAGAGCACAAAACCATCATCCCTCCCCAGGTACCAGCACTCTGTTGGCATGAGCTAATGTCCTTCCTTTATTCACTGGCTGGATGACTTCAGGTACACTATATATGCTTTTTACTATACCCTTGAGTTATTTTATTTTTAAAGATTTAGAAGTATTTGAAGTCTCTTGGCTAGCTGTATTACAGATTTTGTCCTCATGAATGTGTGCTATGTTTGGATATACAGCATCTAGCTGAAGGCTCATGTGGCATATTTCAAAGCTAGTAGCTATTATGTTGAGAAATAATCAGATCATGAGGTTGAACACCTAATCAATGGATTCATCTACTGATCAATTCATGATCTGATCCTATTATTGGGAGGTGGCATAAACTAGACAGAACAGAATTGGAAGAAGCAGGTGGAGGGTTCCTCCATCCCCTTCCAAAGCATCTCTCTGATCCCACCAGTTCTGAGGGAAACTGCTTTCTTCCAGAACAACCTCCAGTGATCTTGAACTTAGAGATCCTTCCTTGGGAATTGACAATGACTTGACTCTTTAAAAAAAAAAAACACATAAAATGATTTAAAAGGTAGAAAGATTGTGATCCCATTTATGTTCTCTACTGTTGTTTTTTTGTAGTTGCACGAAACCTACAGGCAATCTCTAGAGTCGATTTTAGAATTTCAACATTGGCCTGACTGTAGAGCAGTCTCTCTGCTCCCCCCCCCAACATCTTCCTCCATCCATGTCTCCTATCAAAGTGCTACATTTCTGAAACATTGATGAGACAACTTTGAAAACTCATGTCAACAACTATAATTCACATCAAAATTTCTTCTTCTGTGTTGAATTTTTTATGAATATAAAAAAGCTTATAGTGGCATATCCACCATTATATTATTGATAACTTCCCTGCACTGAAATTATTCTGTATACTACTTAATCACATCCTTTCACCCTGAGCCTGGGCAAGCTTATTGGATTCTTTTTAAGTGCATACATACCTTATCTTTGTTGAGTGTTGCACAGTTAAATAAGGTCATATGTAGCCGTTTGGGGGCATATCAATCACTTTGTCTATACCCAAATTTGGTTTGTTTATTTTTCTCCTAAGTTTTTAGACTCTGTGTATTTTAAATGGGTCTTTTAACAAGTTTTTCTTTTGTAAATATCTTATCCTTCTGTGGCTTGTTTTCTTCAATACTTTTCAAAGTTCTATAAGTAACATTCTTATTGTTACAGTGCAAATAAACTACTAAAATTATCTATCTTTATATAAGATGGCCACACCCTTTAATAAGCCTGCGCAAGCCAGTACACAAACACACCATGCCTGCTCTTCAGTGCGCTTCTGCAGGATTTGAGTCTCAGAAAATAAACACTGTCAGATTCCGTAGTCATATAAAACCTACTACGCTGATGGCGTACATAGCGCTGGATTCAGCCTCTTTCACTGGGTTCTCACAGATCCTTAGAACGGGGCCTTTGTTGAGGCCTTCAAACAAGAGATCTGGAAAAGCATAAGTGTCCAGGGTCAGACGGGTGATTTTGTGCTCCTCAAGAAGCTGTGAGGTAAAGGTTCCGCCAAGAGCACTGCGAGATGTTCAGAGCCTGTAGGTCAGCTTCTGCTGTACTTAACTCCAATAGACTGTCCAGTTCAGATGAGATTTTGCTACCTAGAATGAGATGACGTGAAAGAGCATTTGGTATTTGAGAAAACTGGGAGTGGGCTTTATGAGAATAGTATCTGCCCCTTGATCAAGTTGTGTATCCCTTTTCTAAGCCTCATATTGATGAGATTTCTCCAAAGTCTCAGGCTTCTAGAAGCTGAAAATACCTAGTCAGTTTTGTTTGCATCTTGCTAGGGGTCACCTCAAGCCTAGGATCATTTTTCTGGGGTCGGAACCCCCCCTGTCATTTGACTCTATTCGCTGCCTTATTGGGCTTTCCAGTTTTCAGGTCCTGTCACAGTTCCTTGGGTCATACCTTCTCCTTGGTTTCTGACCTTGCTCTTTATTATTCTTGGGTTCTTTGCCTCCTTTTTTGTTTGTTTGTGTTTTGATTTACATGGGACAAGGCCTGACCATGACATTAGGTGTCAGTGCAGGCCACTCCCATCAGGCTGCTCCTTACCTGACTTCCAGTCTTCATAGTTTACAAACCCTTCTGCTTCTCTCTCTCTCCAACTTGCCATCACATATGTGTCCATTGTACTGGCATCAAGTGTGTGTTCAGGTGACCTCAGTGTATCTCTCACCTTTTCATATTTTTAGTGAATCATTTAGGTAGCGATTACTAAATAATTATAGGTAACATAAGCATAAAGTAAGAGTAAAATTACAGAAGAGAATCAGATTTGTAGGGCACGGCCAGGTTGTCTGCATGATTGTTCTCTCCACTGTAAACGTTTTTGGGGGGTTAGAAAGAGGCAGAGTTCTAGGTTCATTCTGTTGTAATGAGCAGAAACATCTTGAGGGAGAAAAAGTTAGATTACAGATTGCAGTGTGTCATTGGATGTCAGAGCAGAAGATCAAGAGGTACTACCCAGAGGCAGTTCTCCATGCTATTCTACACATTATCTGTAATTAAGGAGCTCCCTTTGCTTTAATAAGGGTTTTATCATTGTAAAGAGACACCATGACCACGGTAACTCTAAAGAGACACCATGATCAAGGCAACTCGTAGACATTTAATTGAAGCTGGCCTACAGGTTCAGAGGTTTAGTCCATTATCATCAAGGTAGGAGCATGACAGCATCCAGGCAGACATGATGCAGGCAGAGCTGAGAGTTCTATATCGTCATTGGAAGGCTGCTAGGAAAATACTGGTTTCCAGGCAGCTATAATGAGGGTTTTAAAGCCCACACCCATAGTGGAACACCTACTCCAACAAAGTCACACCACCAAATAGTGCCACTTTCTGGGGGAGGCATACTCAAATCACCACACCAAGAAGTACAGTAAGGGCAGACTACTTGATTTCTGGCTCATAGGCTGGTTTTATACTTAGCTTGCTTTCTTATGTAACCCCAGACTACCTGCTCAGGGAATAGAACTATCCACAGTGGGATAAGTCCTCCTATATCAATACCCCATCTACATTCAACTGAATCTCCCTTCTCAGATGATTCTAAGTTGGGTCAAGTTGGTGGTTAAAGATGACTAGAAAAGGAAAGGGTCACAGACATAGACTTACTCCCTTCGGATTGCAGGCGCACATAACGAAGTGAACACATGCTATAAGTATATGGAATAATTGCTCCTTCGACATGCCTCTGTCTTGCCAGTTTGCAACAGCGAAGGAGCAATAAGGGAGACAGTATAGCATTTCAGAAATATGTAAGTAGAGGTTCCACGGTAAAAGCTTATAAGTTGTACAGAGGGAGCTAGCAACTGTGACCTTGGCTAGGTTAGACTAGTTCCCAGATATTTGACAAAAACATCTTTGCTTTATTTGAAAGCCATGGCTCTTGCATCCCAGAGATTTAATGATGTCTTCTGGATCTGTGATGACTCCAAAGTATCTCAGTATGACTTTTCAGTCATAAAACTGCTCTCAAACCCATGAGGATGCAAGGCAAATATTAGCTGAGTGCCATGAAAACCATGACTATATTAGCTACCCTCATCACCACAATGATGATGATTAATAGTCTAATGGCTATGAACGTCTGAACTCTTTTATGGACAATTGAGCTCGAGAATGGCTTACTCTGTCTATATGAAAACCAATTTGACATAATAGTTGACTAATATTGACTTTTCTTAAAGCATACTGGCTTGGTTTCTTGTGATATAAGAGATAGAGTTATGGCTAATTTGGGGTAAATAAAATGCTTATTTCATTTTACAGGAGACTTTTCATCTTTGCAAGAGTTGGGGTACAAAGTCACATAAGTGCTGAGTCAGAAGCCACAAAGGAATCATAATGGCTTTGCTCTCCATGGTTCAGTTGCCTTGCTTTCTTTTACAAGCCAGTACTTCCTGTCCATCAGTGGCACTACCCACAGTTGGCTGAGCCCCCCCACATCAATCATTAACCAAGATGTCCTCCCACACATTCCCACAGGGCAATCTGATGAAGGCAATTTCTCCATCGATGTCCTCTTTCCCCAGGTGACTCAACTTTCAAGTTGACACAAAGTGTGTATCACATGTGCTTACTGTATCTAGCAAATAAGAGCTTAGAGTACTCCTGGATCTTTGAGAAATAGGCATCCTTTAGTTAGAGAAATGCACACGCGCACACACACACACACACACACACACACACACACACACACAATCAAACTGTAGAGGCTGCTGGAGGGAGAACAAGCATCTGTGAAGCTTTGGCTTACATCTAAACATCTTGTTGGTATAATGATCTTGGGCAATAGAATCGTTTACTTGCAGTCTCCCATGTACTATAGAAGAGCACAGAGCTCCCTCTCTCACCAGGACCCATGTTTATGAGGAGTTGCGTCACTGCCAAGAGCTTTAATTTTCAGGAATAGAAGACTATGTGCGTTTGCATATTTTGCACAATTATAAAAGTTACAATTGTATTCATATCTCATTTTGACCTTGGACTCTTAAACACATTCATTGTACATTAAAATAGACTTTGGTTTATCTGGCAAACCAAAGCTGCAAGACAGCACTACTGTCCTTAGATTATAATGCATTTGTTTGTTTGTTTGTTTCTTGTTTCCCTTTTAGGCCAACCGAGCAATTGGCACCATTGGGTTGGTGGCAGCTGGCATTGATATCTTCACATTCCTTGGCTTGTTTCCCAAAAGACAAAGAACAAGACATTAGCAGTTTATTGAAGAGATTAGAATGAAGAAATTTGTGAGGAGAAAAATTCCTAGGGTGAATACTTATTTTGAATGCATTACTACTGCTTGTGGTCCCCATGATGGATGGCAGACTCTGTAATAAATTGCTTGCTGATTTTAATCTTATCACTGAGTCAAGAAAAGTTTTCCCCACCAGTAGAGATTTGTTGTGGCAGCTTGAACAAAACGCAATTGCCTTTGGAGCCAGCAGAGGATCTTAACAAAACAGAGACCACATTTTATCTTCTACTGTAAACATTGCTTTCCTTTTCCCTAAGGAGGGCTGTTTTGATAGAGGTGTGGAGAACCATTTACATATGCTTCTGAAAGGTAGTTGTTAGGGCCAACATCTAAATTTCTTTTCCTTCTCTTGCCAGAAAAAAGGCAAGTTAACATATCCATGATATATATCCAAATACCTAAGGGTCTTTGAATGACAAAGCATTGGGGTAGTGCCCCCATATTGCCATACCTGTCTAGGTTGAATATGTAAGAGGAGGTGGGAGGGGGGCTTCTGTGCATGCATATGTATGGAATTCTTATGAATGCTTTGCATGTGAACGGACAGTTTTAGGTGTCAGTCTTTCCACCTTTTCTGTATTATTTATTTATTTTTAAATTTTTGAAGACAGGGTGTATTATTCTTCATGGATAAAGGCAAACTAGCCAACCTGTGAACTTCCAGAAAGTCTCCCATCTCTGTCTCCATTAATAGGAAACAGTAAGAGTTTGGGATTACAGATGTGTACCAAAAACCCAAGTTTTATATGGACTCTGAGGATCTGAGCCCAAGGCTTTATGCTTATGTATAAAATGCTTTACCCACTGAGCTTCTCCCCCATCTCTTTCTCTTGTACTTTCAGACCCAGTGAGTTCAGGAATCCGTATTGAACAATGGGCTGTATTTTTAACGATTTAAATGGATTTCTCCGGACTGTATAGTAGCTCAGTGGTTTGACCTTTGGGCCTTGGCAAGCAATCATTAATATTGATGCAAAGTGTTATATTTATAGCACAAAATTCCTCATCGCTTTAAAGATGTGAACTGTAAGTCAAGGAATCCCATTAATTTATTCATCCATTTTACTGATTATGTGTTGAATTAAATTACTTTTTAATACCTTTTCTGTAGACCTCTTGGTAGCAGCAGGTCAGGAAAGGTAGAAGTAAGTTTTTTTAGACAAAGATGATGTAAGGGCATCATAGCATGACCCCATAAACCACGCAGCTAGTCCAGCATTTTTTTTTGTGCCGTTATCAAAAGCATGTCAGTCAATAAAGAAACGTGTCAGTGAACATAGGGGGAGACAGTGATAGAATATTGTGATGTCAAGTGCAGGAGGCTCAATAGAAACCTCACACATGCTAAACTGATTTGACCTTGGTGCTAGAAACACACACCCTAATAAAGGTGAGCAACAGGAGTACCAGCTCCCACTCCCACCCCAGAGTCTCTCTGCTCCTTCTCTTCCATAACAGGATCTTCTTGTTCTAACCCCCAAACTCATCCTTTGGTGCTTGGTCTTCTCAGAAGGCAGGAGGTTACTTTTATCCTGAATGCAGTACAGTAAAGAATGTACAGTTTTCTAGAAGTTTCCTATTAAAGGAAAGGTAGTTGCAGTCACTGGGCTACTTTCCCCTAGTGCACTGCCTTCTCAATAAAATATATTTAGAGAGCAAACCAACTCACGGCAGGGCATTTGTCTCCAGCAGAATTATACCACCGGCCAGGAAAAGGTAGTAAGATTGAGACGCAAAAGCCTCATGGGGGCTTCAAGTCAAAAACCTTTTTAGAGAACTCTGAGAGTTCCACTCCAGAAGATAAGTAAGATGTTTAAAGAGAACATCAAACATGCACTTCATAATCCATGGGTTTATTTCCCTATCAGTCCTATGAGGCTTTGGCAGCCCTGGTTTGCCATAAATGTGGCCAGCCTTAGGATGTTCAGCTCAAAGTAGCTAGGGTTGTTTTCCTGCAGGTACTCAATAACCACACGTTCAATGCAACATGTACTTGGCTCAGCTATTTCCCCAACACTACGACATATTGTCTGGGCATGTTTTCAGCAGTCAGTAATGGAGTCCAGCTTCCATCTGCATCAGGTGATAGGTTTGTGATAATACTAGGATAGAAATGTCTGTATTTTTATTGAATATGTACATATAACAAATAAAATATGCTCCCTAAATGTCACCCTGTGTCAACTGAATCTGTTCATTCTAGGAGTCAAATTACTGAATAGGACTGTCAGGCCAAGGAGACCTTTGTACATATAACAAATAAAATATGCTACCTAAATGTCACCCTGTGTCAACTGAATCTGTTCATTCTAGGAGTCAAATTACTGAATAGGACTGTCAGGCCAAGGAGACCTTTGCCTTGACAACTCTAAGGTTGCTATTTTTTTCTTTTAATAATAAGCTAACATGCTTAAAAAAGCAGATTTGTTTTCTTTTATGTATACACACACAAGCACACACACACACACACAAGCACACACACACACACACACACACACACACACAGGCATGGAAAGAAGAGGTGTCAGCCAGATCCCCCAGATCTGGAGCTAGAAGAGTCCATTAGATGCTTAATGTGGGTGATGGCATCCAAACTGCTCCTCAGCAGTGGTCACCTGTTCCAACCCTAAAATCTTTTTGAAGGGACTTTCAGTCCTGTTGTTTCTGCTGGCCTGGCTGCTGTGCTCATTTCTCCTGTTTCTCAACGCTGTTACTAAATACCTGACAATAGCAACTAAAGAAGGGTTTCCTTTGCTCACAGCATTAGAGGGATTGCAGTTCATTACCTGGGGGAGGGGGCGGGGCATCTGGTCATACTGTGTCCACAGTCATGATGTGAGAGACAGGGATGCTGGTTCTCAGCACCATTTCTCACATTTATTTTATGAGGGACCTGGTCCATGGGTGGTACCATCAACATTTTAGTTAAGTCTTCCCATTTCAGTAAAAACCTTCTAAGAACATCTTCACAGATGGATCTGAGATGTCTCTATCATGTTTCTAAGTCCCATTGAGTAGACATTGAAATGTAAGCATGACAGCCAGTAAATTGGACAATTTAAAAACTATCACTCTCCAAACAGCTATGCATACAAAAAAAAAAAAAAAAAAAAAAAAAACAAAGCTTAAAGGCAAGCATTTGTTTTTATAGGCATGCACATTGGTGGTGTTTGGAGTAACAGTGCTTCTAATGTCATTGACAGCTTTAGTTTGCTAACATGCTGAAAACTAAAGACTTCAACCTGGTGAACCAAGAGCTGACTTCTTGCGACTCCATACATTGTGCTGTTAAGTCACATGGTTGCTACTCATGGCATTTAGTTAGTTGCCTATGATAGTGGAAGGTCTGTTGAATCAGCAAAATTAGATTTCGAATTACAAAGAAATTAACCTAGGAGTTAATTTCAAGTGTTCACCAGAAGTATTTCCTCTCAAGCTTGAAGCAAGAGCGACACCATTAAAGGCACTAGCTCGTGTACAGAATGCATTGGGAAGGATGCATCCTGTTGTTGTCTAATAAACATCTTTGATGACTTGAATAAAACAACGGGATAGGTTGCCTAGTAGTCTGGAGATTCTCGTGGTGTGGGTGCAATCATCATAGTAAATTGTGCAAAAACTTTTTTAAGATGACCAATGAATGATGAGTTCAGGGAAGCTCTTAGGGTTAGAATTGTAATTTCTGTGTATTGATAACAATAATAAATGTAGCATACTTTATAAAGTGAAAAACACATTTAAACAGTTTATTTCATTATTTTTGTCTACTCCGCACTGTTAGGTTCACTGGCCCCATACAATATACCCTCGGGATGTACACAGCTGGTGTATTTCGCTTACATTTTAGCAATGCTCATGCCACGAATATAAAAGATTAGCACCGATCTCTCTTGTTCTCAGCTTCCACACCACTCTGGCTTCCTGTATATCTAGGATGGAATAATCCACCTTATTTCTCTATTTAAGTCACACCAAAGATGCAACCAAGGTGGAATTTATGATCCTGGCGAATATAGGTACATGAATGTGCTTCACAAATTAATGTAAGATTAAAGAAACTTACATCAATTAATATATTGCTCAGACTTTCAGACACCAAATGCCTCCTCGGTTTCTCTCCTCGTCTGATGCCCACACATCTAATTTCAATGCATGAGAGCTGCCCATTTAGAACAATGCAATGTGAATATGGGTTATTGCAAGTGATCTGAGACGTGCAGTTTGCTCTGGAGCTAGTGAAGGCTATAGTGAGTGAGAGGTTCTTTGCTGCAAGGTTCGGTATGTTGACATGTGTTGGATGCTTCGATGCAGAGAGAAGGGTATGCAGTTTTCACCTCTCCACAGTGTTTCGTTTGGGGACAAAGGGTGATGTTGCAGAACCGGCGTGACAGCAATTCAGGTTACAGTCTGGTCCAAAAGTGCTGCTCTGAAGCTTGCCCTCTCAGCATGAGCTTTCCTTTGGGGACCTGTTCAGGGCTTTCATAGGCTCTGTTGATGTAGAATCCATTTTTGCCATTGACTGCATAATCTGTCCTGTTCGTGGGAGGCCACGTGGAGTCTTCTGCCAGCTTTCTCTGCAAGATCCTATACTGACTTTTCGAGTAGAATCCAAATTCTTTCTTTATAAACAGCCAGAGCTCTCTATTTTGAAGGATGGCATCCTAAAAAACCAAGGAAGATGACAGTGAAACTATTGTACTTAGGCAAGCAAGCCCCTTCCAGGCACCTGGCTCTGAGCTCCCTCTACTGAGCTCAAGGTTGCTGCCTCTGCTGGTATTTTTCCTGGAAGCTTAGATCTTTGCAGGCACAGAAACCAGCTAAAAACAAGAGGCCTTTCACATCTTCAGATTTCCTGATGAAATCCCGGCTAGGGATTCACTTACAGTTCTTTCACTAGGGGACTCAAACTAACTTTAACACACCACATATCAAGAAAACCAAACAAAATGGAGACAGAACGGGAAGAGATGGGATGGGGGTGGCAGGAAAACAGAAACTATAAACTGAGTTCCATATGCATCGTCTGATATGGGTTCTGGATACCAACATCAGCCCTCTGAAATAGCAGCAAGCGCTCACAGTCACCGAGTTTCTCTAGTTCCTCAAAGATGTTTTCTTTTCTATGCCTTGAAGTTCCCTTTTATTCTTTCCACATGCAATTTTAAAAAAACAAAACAAACAAAAAAACAGTAGAATTGATCTGATTCTGCTTTGTACTTTGTTTATGCTACATTTTTTGACATGTACAACGTTTGTGTAATTACATCTTGTAAGATAGCTTATTGGAGTTGACTTAACGCTATAGTCAGTTTATTATCTTTAAACACTGTGGCATTGCTTCACATTGCAGCAGAAGCACTGACTACAATATTTGAATCATATTTTGCTGCTGTAGATGACACGCTATCATGAATCTCTTCATACAAGTAGGACTAAAATTTTTCTGTCTCATCTTGTGATATTTTTTAAATTTGATGTAAAGGTGGAATTCATGAATTAAAGAATATAAGAAATTAACACACATGCACATACACACACACCTACTTAATTTAGTGGTGGGCCAGTCTCCTAAAGGACTTGCTTATACTTCAAGAGTCAGTTTTTAATTCCTTTTATAAAACACTGCCCGAGCCTTTCCTATGTAGGTGATCTGTTCAATAGCACTCAATAGAAGAGCAACACTCATGTAAAGATCTTCAGGGCTCACAGCTGATGACACTGAAGGTGGCTTCCATTCTCTCCTAATTAGAGGAGGCCTCCTGAAGACATCTTCACTGTGTCTAAACATCTCCTTGTGTGTCAGGGCTGCAGGGTCACCTGACCTCACTTCTAGAGAATTGAAAACAGTAGGGAGAAAACACATGCCTCTCGAGACAAGCACTGGAACTCAGTTGGTGTTTCACTTTCTATGGAGAAAGATACCAGGAATATTTCTCAGCAGCCTTCAAAGAATTTTGACTCATTCTCCAAAGAACTTCTCCCAACGAGATCATGCATAGTTTTTTAAGAAAGTCTTACTAATCCCTTTTGGGGAACAAGGTAGTTGCTGTAAACCATGATTGTATGTTGAGAATGAGACCTTGAATCTACATACCTACTTAAAAAAAGTTATAGGAACCGTATACTTTACCTCTACAAAGAAGGCCACGCAGAACTGGACAAAGGCTGCCACCAGAATTGAAACTCTCCATGCCATGGTAGTTGGGATGAACTGTTGAAAATAAAACAAAAAGACTAGCACCATTATTGATTGCATGCTTTACATTTTGAAAAGTGGCTCCTGCTTGTTATTTTTTTTTTTTTTTTTTTTTTTTTTTTTTTTTTGAATTTCTGTATTTGCAATAACCCTGAGGTTGGAAGCTAGGCATTGGTTTCTCTGCTCTGCAGATAGGAAAGTGGAAGATTGGCGTGCCTTATCTGTAGACTGACTCAAAGCCAGAATCCAAACTCAAATGGACCCTCCTAGCCCGTGCTCCCTCGGGTAGCCTAATGGGTGGATGGTGATGGTCGGGTGTGTCAATAAAACACTGTGGGCACTGCAGAAGAGGAGATTTGGAGCTCACGTCATCCTCTTCATGTATGCTCAGAAACATGAGGAAGACAACATAAAATCGAACCATTCTTCTGCTATGCTTACTGATTTCTATCCTAAAACAACTTACTTGGAATCCATCGCTTTTCTTTCCCTTCCAGCAAAATTAACTTCTGGGTAAAAACTGTTAAGTCATGTCAAGAAATTAAGTTTTTTGACTAAGTATGATGTTTTGAACAAATGCTATTAGCCCAAAACCTTTCATGCAAGTCTAACAACCTGTACAAAGACTGCAGGGTCATAGACGTGCCACAAAACATGCCTGTGAGAGCTACACCCACAGTGGATGGGGAGCTATAGAGCTCCATTTCTGCCCCACAGAAAGTTTGATTGAATGTGTAGGAATCGGAGGTCTATTTAATCACAGCATCCTCCAACCCACAGCGTCTGTCTCAGTGGTTCTCAACCTGCGGGTCACAACCCTTTTGGGATGGATATCAGATACCCTGAATGTCAGATAAAAATAGCAAAATTACAGGTAAGAAGTATCAACAAAATGATTGTATGGCTGTGGGAGTTACCGCAACTTGAGGAAGGGTTGAAGCCTCAAGAAGATTAGGAAGTACTGCTCTAACCACTCACTTCAGATTCTCATCCGTATCCTGGGATGGGATGTTTCAAGGCACTACTTGGTTATGTGTTTCCCCTGAGCAGAGAGAGTCCATACCCAGGCTTTGAGAGGCAGCATATTGGCTTTACAGGTCATACTCTGGCCCACTTAGATTTTAGTGCCACTGCCACCTTAGTGAGAAAGGCTCTTCTCTATCACCAGCTTGGGACTGCTCTTAGTTTGGAATTATTCAACCCCACAGTAGACTTCCTTCACGTCTGAACAACTCAGTGTAGCATCATGTTTAGCTTCTTTTCCTAGTTCAAGCACATTCTGAGGCTCTGTCACTCATTGGACATGGATGGATCGCTGGGGTTTTCATTTCCTAACCATCTCTCCAATCCCTAGCTTTCCTGCCCTTGTTTAATTAATCTGTTTGACATGTCCTTCCAAAGAACGTTCAGTGTCTCCCTGTTATTTTGGCAGGAAGTACAAAGCTTGCTGGCCGCCTTGGATGGCGCCTGCCTCCTCTGGTCTTCTCTGTTCTTCATGCTCTATTGCACAGCAGCTGCCTCTGTTTTAAAGACTCTTCTACCTGCTCAGTAACGCAAGCCTCGCTTTGATTTTTCATCCCTGCTGCCCGGTGTTCTCTGCATTGCCAGAACCAAAGGCATTCTTTAAAATTCAAAAGGCCCTCAGCCCTTTCTCCTGATACTGAGGATGTTTTGATCAATAGAAACAGCCTGACCTGGCTAGATCTCAGTTGGAAAGATATAGACCCTCAAAACCCTTGTCCCTTCCACGTGGTCCTTGTGGAAGTCACAGTGACAATGTTAATTCCTTCTTATTTTTTCCTACTATCTTTTCTATTCCCTTCAAGCATGGGTTGTCTCAGACAGCCAAGTTACTTCCCAGTGAAGAATGACTAGTCTTCAAAACACAGCTGCAGGTTTACAGCACAATGCTCCTTTCCTTTCTAGACGACTCCCACAAGACATGTCCAAGGATAGCTTTAATAACCTCCTAATGAATTTATGTTCGAACTAGTGTGGCCAAATAGTGACCACTCAGATAAGACTCTCTGCTCAATTCCTGGTATTCATAAGACTTGCCCAACTCATTTCTTTTGTGATTACATTTAAAAGATTTTTTTTACTGGCGATGTGTGTGTTTGTGTGTGTGTGTGTGTGTGTGTGTGTGTGTGTGTGTGTCTGTATATGTATGTGTTTGTATTTGTTTATGTGTATGTGTGTGTAGGGGTCATTCCACAAAACACTGTAGCTGTCACAGGACAACATATGCTAGTTGGTCCTCTGCTTTTACCGTGTAGGCCCCAGGGACTGAACTCTGTTCATCAAGCTTGGTAACAGGGACATTTAGCCACTGTGTCTTTTCCCTGGCCCCAAACAAAATTTTAGGCGTGAACAGTATAAACACGCTAAAAGGACAACACCATCAATATGGAAATCTACGTAGGATGAAGGAATATTTTCTACAGGATGAAAGTTCATGGTGCTTTGTGGGCTAGAGAGTATAGAGACATGGTAGGCTTACAGACTGCAGTGCAACTGTAGCTTTGGCACACGTGAGTCACGACAGATGTATACTGTGCAACACTTACCTCCATTTTACGGTATAGATCTTGAAAATCAGAAAACAGAATGAAAAGAGTGAGGCCCACAGCAGATGTCAGCAGAAGCGAGAATAAATCTGAAGAAACACCAAACATTATTTTCAGGTCCTAAGAGACTACTTCATAGAACTTGGCACTCATTAGCAATTAGTTCATGTTGGGCAAACGCTAGACAAATCTTCAGATGTTCTGATAGATCATCGTATGTTTTAAAATCTGTCCTAATGCTTGCGTGATAAAGGTGTTATTATATTTTAAAAATGTCTCTCTTCGTAAAGATGGAAACAAGTATGTTACAGAAACATTCATAAGGGAATTATCTTTACTAAGGGTATCTTGGGTAGAGACATCCTGCCATGACTAGCCCATCTGGTTACCAGAAAAGCCCTACACATGATCACAGCCATCTTCTGAAACACATATGTAGGGGGAGCATCCAGTCTTGACAGCATCTTAGTCTCCTGTTCCAGAAGAATGAGGTACAGAACCTGCCGCTGACACTCTGATTTTTCCAGTGCTGGTCTATCAGGCTTTCTCAACTCTCTGTTTACATTCTGTCCCCTGTCCTGTCTTTGGCACTCCTGATCATTAAGTGCCCTGTATAGGCAATATTCCTTCTGTCATGGTACATTCCATATCCCCCCAACTTCATGAGCCCAAATGAAGTACCACTTTTCTTCAAACTCATGAATCCTCCTTTACAGCACTCATTATGATACGTATGATCTCAATTGTTTTACCAAGCAGGTTTTGGCAGCTCAGGGGTGACTTTTTCTGTGGCTCTGGGACCCTGACTAGGGAGGGTAAGTTACAATTGATAAATATGCAATCTTCTGGGCTCTTCCCTTCCCATATCCCCAGCTGCTTGCCTTTTAGAACATAAACATTGCAGGATGAATTATGTCAAAATCTGATCTTAACCACTGTACTGGCAGGCTTTGTGTCAACTTGACACAAGCTGGAGTTATCACAGAGAAAGGAGCCTCAGTTGAGGAAATGCCTCCATGAGATCCAGCTGTAAGGCATTTTCTCAACTAGTGATCAAGAAGGGAGGGCCCAGCCTATTGTGGGTGGTGCCATCCCTGGGCTGCTAGACCTGGGTTCTATAAGAAAGCAAGCTGAGGAAGCCATTAAAAGCAAGTCAGCAAGTGACATCCCTCCATGGCCTCTGCATCAGCTCCTGCTTCTTGACCTGCTTTAGTTCCAGTCCTGACTTCCTCTGGTGATGAACAGCGATGTGGAAGTGTAAGCTGAATAAATGCTTTCCTCTCCAACTTGCTTCTTGGTCACCATGTTATTGCAGGAATAGAAACCCTGACTAAAGCAACCACCCAAAGCCCACCTTCCTCTGTGTCTTCCCGGCCACCAGCAGATAGTGCCTCCAAAAATAGTTTGGATTGGAATGTCACCTTAAGCCCCAATCACACCAAGACTTCACTCAGTGTTACCATGATAGAGAAACTATTTCTGAAGACACCTGAACTGTTGTCATTTTTAAGTACTAGTACTCACCCATATCATTTCACCAACCAGTCTCAAAAGAATGACCACATTTGCTTAGAAAGAATGAGGCAGGGGTGGTGGGAAGAATGAGAGAGAGCAGAGGAGAGGAGAGCTCCCAAATAGAGCAATGTGCCCAATGATGGTTGTACAAGAGACAGCAATGTATTTTTTGCATTTTTCCTGGTGTATAATCACTGGGACTCAAAAGCTGGTAAAGACGGACAAAATAGGCCTATTAAAAGCATGGTCCTCATTAGCTAGCAACTGGCTGAGTCTTGTGCATTCGGTGTGTCCTTGGGTTAGTAACGTGCAATGTAGGCCTTCTCCCTTATGTCAGCTTTTGGTAAAACATTCAATGAAGAAATGTGTCTATCTTGCTATTGATAAACCTAAAAGAATGGGGCCCTCTGGATGTAAGTACTTTAAGAAGCAAATATTACACAAACCTCTGTAGCTTGTTTTCAAATAATTTCAAATGATTTGCGATACTTATGCTAGTTTACAGGGGGGAAATGTATATTTTTTCTGTATCTTGTCATCACAAAGTTGAACTTCCCTCAAACTCTGATAAGAATAGCATGATTGTTTTGAGATGAAATCAGTTATATCATGTATCTTAGTACTGTCAAAAGCTTCTGACATAACTCAGAAATCTACAATCTGTAATAGTATGTGCACAGGGGCAGAAGAGATGGCTCTGAGTTTGACAGCATATACCACTCTTACAAAGGACCTCAGTTCAGTTCCCAGCACCAACAAAGGGTAGCTCACTACTGCCTGTAACACCAGCTCCTGGAGACCCAATGCTATCATCTAGACTCCATGGGTACCTTCATTCACAAGTACAGACACTTTGCCACACACATATATACATAAATTAAAATTAAGTAAATTAATGAATATGTATATTAGAATATTTGATTATACAATATTTCCTGTGTGGGATTATTAGTGACATCAGTAATATGGCTCAGCAGGGAAAGGCATTTGTCACTGTCCTGGCTAGTTTTACACCAGCTTGACACAATCTGGAGTCTTCTGAAAAAAGGAACCTCAGTTGAGAAAATGCAGACAGAAGATTCAGCTGTAGGATATTTTCTTAGTCGTTGATGAGGGAGGGCCCAGACCATTGTGGGTGGCGCCATTTCTGTTCCAAGGCTGGTGGTCCTGAGTTCAGAAAGCAGACTGAGCAAGCTTTGGGAACCAAGCCAGTAAGCAGTACCCCTCCATAGCTTTTGCTTCAGCCTTTGTTTCCAGGATCCTGTCTTGTCTGCGTTTCTGTCCTGACTTCTTTCAATGATGGGCTACAGTGTGGAAGTGTAAGCCAGACAGACCCTTTTCTCCCTTGCATTTGTTCATGGTGTTTCATCCCAGTGATAGAAACCCTGACTAGAGCAGCCACCAAACCTAATGACCTGAGTTTGATTCCCTTGAATCCACTGGCTTCTTTCCACAGGTGGCTGTCCTCTGCCTGCACACGTGCACTATGGCACACATATGACATGTCCAACTGGATGGAATCCCTGGATGTGTTTGTCAGGAGATGTCGGTGTTCCTTTAAGCTTCAAGTCCCCATGTTGTAACTCATGGAATTCTGATTCAGTCAGCGTGTGTGAAAGTCCCCCGTATTACTACTCAAGTACCAGGTACTGGGAAAATCCTCCTCATCAAACACATTGAATTTGGAAATAAAGACTCTAAGAAATAGCTTTAAACTATAGGGCAGGATCTTAATTCATTGTGACAACAGTCAAGGGTCCTTTCAAACACTGCTTCAAAATGGAGAAAAAAGGAGGAACTCAGACATTGACGAGAAATATAAGATCAGAGGAAGCATGGTCTCAGATCCTTTGAGAAGACAGCTATGCCAGAAAGACTCAAGAACAAAGAGAATTTGAGTAACATAATTGGATGAGACTGCTTTAGCAATAATTGCTCGTTTATAACAGAAACAGAGTTTATATATAACACTGAAGCAATTTCTCCAAAGTGGATGTCAAAGGCTAGGCCATCTCATCATAATTATTAAAAGAGACACTTGTGACAGTGTTTAACTAACCCCCCCCCATATAAAAATAAACTTATTAAAGTCTACTGGATGAAAAAGGAGGCCAAATATATGTTTATGAACCACTAAAAGAAACACAAGAAAGAGAATGAAGGCAAAATATGACCCACTGTCTCAATAAGTAAAACATACTGTTTTGGAAATTATTAGGTCAAAGAAGAAACTAGGTCAAAGTTGCTGGTAGGTAAAAATATAAAAAATGGACTAGCCTTGGATTCAGTTCTGGTCTTATAAAGAAGAAGAACCGTACATGTACCGAGATATGAACTCAGATACAAGGAAAGAAGGAAAAAATAACTCTTAAAAATTGAGAAAATAAACAATACAGAATTAATGATATAAGAGCTATTTTGTTACTAACCTACAACACAAAACAAAACCAGTCAAAACAAAAAGTGCATTTAAGGCGTGAACAAGAAAAAGCTACAGTCTTGTAGTTTGGGCCTATAACACCCAGCAAAAGCTCACTGAGCAGGGCGTGGTCTCCTGCATCACAGAGGTAGCACTTTCAAGAGGTGAGAAGATAACCGGGAGGCTAACCTTACTGATAAGCTTTCCTGCTTATAGGCTCACAGTATAATGAGCTACCATGAAATGGGGAAAGTCATCATAGTGAGCAGGGCGATATACTTGAAGGGTGTATTTTGCTCTGGGTTCTCTCCCCATCCATTCCCATCCTCAAGCACAGTACCTCCCTCCCATCCCCCAGGTCATCCACTCTTGTTCTCTCTCTCTCTCTCTCTCTCTCTCTCTCTCTCTCTCTCTCTCTCTCTCTCTCTCTTTCTCTCTCTCCAGACACAATTAAGCCGCTTAACCATGTACTGAAACCTCTGAGATTATGACCCAGCATGAGGCTTTCCTGTCTGGAAATTGTCCCTCTACCCAGGCATTTTGTCACGGTGAATGAAAGCTGGTTAAGGCAGATTTAAGTACAATCAAGATAATAATAATACAATAGAGAGAGTCCCAGAAAGTACTTAAAACTTTGAGGAAATTCTACCCCAAGCTTTATGATAAAGTTTAGTAATTTAAAGGAAATGGTACTGTTTCTTAGAACAGTATAACCCAAATAAAACCTTAAAACCTTCAAAGGAAAGATTTAGAGCCAAGTAATTTACTGTTATCTTTTTAAGTTGTAAAGGAACAAATCATTTATTTTACTTTATTTTATTTTAATAAAATCTCGATAGAGGAAAGAAAAGTCAGGTTTTTAAGCCTGAAACTGAAACCTAGCAAAAATCTACCAAAAAAAAAAAAAAAAAAAAAAAAAAAAAAAAAAAAAAAAATCCTGAAAAATACAGCACAAAATGTAGGTCTTTAAAGAGCTACAAAATTCTATTTAGTAAAAGTTTTAACTACTACAAGTAAATAGGATATTCTCAAGTATATGATTTAATGACAAATATTAATATAACACATCTGTAGCATTGGATAACAAGGTACAGAAAATGTATTTATTTGGTAGATGGCAATATGAAGGCATTTGTTGAAATCTTGTCTTCTACACTGGATATTAAAATCTTTCTTCATTAATGTAAACAAAGGGGTACTTTCTTTACATAATAGACATTTTACATGACCAGTCATCAGCAACCAGAAGTACATTTAAAAACAATTTAAGTGAAAATTACTACAAGTATCATCAAGGTGTATGCTATCTACCAGCTTGATATTATCTGTGTCCTGAATTCTGGGTTTCATTCATTAAAACAAGCAGATATTTAGTTGCCTAAAAGGAGAAGGAATATTTCTGTTTGCAATTAATTACTATTAAATGAATCACTATTTTTCTAAAGCACTCAAGGCTCAAGGATTAACAACAAAGTCAGGAAGGATTCTGGGTAGAAAGTGAAAGAGACCCTATATTTTTTGAGTGTTACAATGACATTCGGTTATAAATACAGCAGGAAAAAAACCATTATAAGACAGAAAAGCAAACAGGATTAGGTTCTTAAATGAACAGATAGTAGAGACAGTAGAGAAGACGACAGATATTAATGGATAGGTTAAAAAATGTGAACAAAAGTAGGGTGTGGTGCACTTTGCTTATGAAATATGCCCCACTGGCTCATGCATATGAACTCTTGGTGCAGCTAGTGGGCACTACTTTAGAAGGTTGTGGAACCATTGGGTGGTGGAGCACTTTGAGATGAAGTGGGTCAGTAGGTCAGGCCTTGAGGTATAGCTATAGTGCTGACCCACTTCCTTCCTGTGATCACAGCACGGCCAGCCTTCTCATGCTCCTGTTCTCATGTCTTCCTTGCCTCAGTGAACTGTGTGAACTGTGTCACGGCACACACAAGACAAATCAACGCTTCCCTACTAGGCTGCCTCTAGTCTCATACTTGGTCACAAGAACAAGAAAGTAACAAAGGACCCTGGAATGCCCCTGCATGGGAAGATTGAACGGAGGCAACCCGTACATTCTTCCCAAAGTGTCAAGATTCCAGGTAAGGAAATTTGAAGCTGGACTATCCTATAATTCATCTGGAAGAAAAACACATGAAGTGAGGTGGTGCAAAATATGAAGAGGGAGAAGTACACCACCCTCATGCTGTGTATGGAATAAACCAGGAGACTACAACTGCTAAAGTGCCATTGAGCACAGCATCAGTGGAATAGGACAGACTGGCAGCAGGGTAGCTCTGCACAAATATATAAAATATGAAGGCAACACGGACTTACAGTATCTACTACAAATTATCTGTAATGAAACAATAACTTACACGAGCATAGATATGCTGAAGCTAGTGTTGTTCTCAGTGGGGGAGTGAGTGAAGGAAAGGAATAGGAGATATTCAATAGTGCAAGAATATGCTGGAAGCATTGATTAATTGGACAAACGAACAACCCACACAGTCAACATACCATGTTGCGTTAAATTTTAAAAAGCATTAAAACATTTCAAAAATAAATTAGTGTAATCTCTTCTGTTTGGTAATTAGGAAAAAAAAAAAACCCTTCTGTGCATGAAGACAAGGAGAAAAAAATAACTACAAAGGAATAAACAGCTTACACAGATAAATAAGGAAAGTAGCAAAAATCCAATATGAGGATAGATTAAAACATATGCAGACAAGTCAAAGATGACGTGGCTAATAATACAGATCCATATTTCTATTCACTGAAGATAAAAAGGCAAATTAAAATGAAATGAATACCCTGCTTTAGAAACTCTAGGAAGATCAGCAAAATTTTGTTTTTAGTATAAGACTTACATATCACTTAGCAGCTTAGTGTTATAAACGGACCCTCTAAAGAGCAGCTGATACCAATGAAAATTACTACAAATACTCTGGAAATCAATTTAAATCACATCTCAAAAGCTGAACCATTTTCACCAAATAATTGTCTTAGGGAAATCGGAGGCCAGTTGAAGTGATTTGTAAGATTTTTGGTTTGCTTTGTTTTTGTTCTTCTGCATCAGATTCCTCACGTAGCCCAGAATGACCTGGAACTGCCATGCCCCTGCCTCTACCTCCTGAGTGTCAGGGCTGGAAGCATGCAACTCCGCTCCTGGTTTCCTGCGGCATTGGGGATTAAACTCAGGATCTTGAGCATGTGAGGCTAGCATTGCAGTAACTAAGCTACACCCCACACAGCGTGGGTAGCTTTGACATGGAATTATTTACAGTGCTGACACAGCAAAGCCAGCTGTGTGGTAGACAAGATGCCTACACATCTCATTTTCCTGTGGTTCTGCTTGAGCTGTCATAATTACTAACAGTATCTACTTCTACTCACGGAAGTGTGGAAGGACATAATCCATTTTGTTTGTTTTCCTACCTAGAGGTCTTGATTGTGGCTACAAATGGTTTGGGAGTTTGGCTTTCGGTTTGGCTTTATTCTAGTTAGACAATGTATAGGAGAAGTAAGGATTTTTTTAAAAGCATCTTTTATAAATGTGGGAACATTGTTATATGTTGCAGTAGACCCTTTACATAAAATGCTTTATTTAACTCTCACCACAAGACTAGGGATCATATAATAATACTCCCATTCTACAAATAAGACAATAGGGGCATAAAAGACTTAATGGAACTGTCCCAGTATTAGAAAGATAAGAGGTAAACTTGTGAGTTCCTTAAAAGCCACCACAACAGAAAACCAGACACACTAAATCTAACAGAAGAGAAAGTGGGAAATAGCCTCAAACACATTGGCAAAGGGAAAGAAACCTCCTGAACAGAATATCAGTAGCTCAAGCTCTAGGACCAACAACTGATAAATGGGATCTCATGAAACTGAAAAGCTTCTGTAAGGCAAAGGACATTGTCTAGAACACAAAATGGCAGTTTATATATTGTGAAAAGATCTTTACTAACCTTACATCTGATAGAGGGATAATATCCAAAACATATAAAGAACTCAAGAAGTTAGACTGTAACAACCCAGGTAATCCAATTAAATAAAAATGGGGTACAGAGCTAAATAGAGAATTCTCAATGGAGGAATATCGAATGGCAGAGAAGCACCTAAAGAAATGTTCTACATCAGTGAAATGCAAATCAAAATGACTCTGAGATTCAACCTTGCACCAATCAGAATGACTAAGATCAAAACCTTAAGGAACAGAACATGCTGGCAAGGATATGGAAAAGAGGAACACTCCTTCATTGCTGGTAGGATTGCAAACTGGTACAACCACTCTGGGAATCAATCTGGAGGTTTCTCAGAAAATTAGAAATAGTTCTACCCAGTTATACAGCTCCTGGGCATATACCCAAAAGATGGTCCACCATAGCACACCAACATTTGCCCCACTGTGTTCATAGCAGCCTTATTCATAATAGCCAGAAAATGGAAGCAACCCAGATGTCCCTCAACCGAAGAATGAATACAGGAAATGTGGTTCATTTATACGGTGGAATACTATTCAGCTATTTAAAACAAGGGCATTGTGGATTTTGCAGGCAAATGGATAGAACTAAAAAATAGCATCTTGAGTGAGGTAACCCAGACCTTAAAGGCCATGCATGATGTGTACTCGCTAATAATATATATTAGCCAAAAGTACAGGATACAGATGATTCAATCCACAGACCCTAAGAAATTAAACAAGGTGGAAGACCAAAGTGAGGATGCTTCAATCCCATTTAGAAGGGGGAAGAAAATAATCATGGGAGACAGAGGAGGAGTGGGACTAGGATAGGAGAGTGGAGTAGGAAGGGAAAGGGTGTGTGTTCAGGCAAACAGGAGAGAAGCCCAGAGGGCCAGGAAAATGAATGGAAATATACTGCTACCAGGTGTGGGAGGTGGGGGTCGGGGGACCTCTAGAAAGCCCCAGAGACCCGGGATATGAGAGGCTTTCAGGACTCAGTGTGGGTGACCTTGGTCAAAATGCCCAACAGTGGAGAAATGGAACCTGAAGAGATCACCTCCAGTAGTTAGACAGGGTTCCCAGTCAAAGGATGGTGACACCAACTCATCTTCAAAATTTACCCAGCATTGTTCCTGCCTAAAAGATATACAGGGACAAAAATGGAGCAGAGACGGAAGGAATGGGCGGCGACCTAAACTGATATTATTACTGATGCTCTGTTGAGCCTGCAGACAGTAGCCTAGCATGGCTGTCCTCTGAGAGGCTCTACCAACATCTTAGATAGACATACACAGATACTCACAACCAACCACTGAACTGAGGTCTGGGACCCTATGGAAGAGCTAAGGGGAAGGACTGAAGGAGCTGAAGGGACGGCAACCCCATAGAACAGCCAACAGTGTCAACTAACTTGGACCCCTGAGAGCTCCCAGAGACTAAACCACCAACCAAAGAGCATATGGGGACTGGTCCAAGGCTCCTGGCACATATTTCGCAGAGGCCTGCTTTGTCTGGCCTCAGTGGGAGAGGATATGCCTAATTCTGTAGAGACTTAATGCTCTAGAGAAGAGGGATACCCCAGGGCAAAGGGGAGAGGGACAACACATGAGATGTTAAAAAAAAAAAAAAAAAAAAAAAAAAAAAAAAAAAAAAAAAAACTCTTCAGACATAAGCTTGTGTTTGGAATGGTTCTTGATGACCAATGGTTCATTTAACCATTTAATAATGACTGTGCATCCTCAAACAAGCAGGTTTCTGACCTCTGGATCCCCCATCTAAGACCAGTTTATTCAGTTAATATGCCAGAGAGATGCAAATTTTCTTTTGCTGGTAAAGCATGGCTCTTGGAAGGGAGCAGGAACAGAAATGGACTTAGAATGGAAAGTTAAGCTATGCACACTTACAGTTTGTGTAGATGGGTTTCCGAAATGGCTTTCCCTTAGAAAAAATAAATGCCACCGAGATGCAGTTGAAGGTGACGATGGGCCACAAAGTGGTGCCCTCAAAACTTAGCACAGAAGCAGGAACCAGAGTTGCATTTCCAGTCCAGTTTCGCTCCAAACTCGTGTTGGTTGAGAAATTACTTAGGTTGGCCAGAAAGCATTCACTATGAAAGAATTTCCAGCATCATGAAAATTGTCTATGCTATTTAAAAAAATAACTTTTATTTTGTAGGTGACAAGGTAATTTAATTACTACAAGGTGACTTCAGCTTTCAACCTGTTCCAGCTGGTGGCTGACAAGACATATCTTGTTTACTTCTTACAGTGATAAAGAGCAGAAACAAAATTTAGAGGAAATCGAGACCATTCCCTGTCTGTCCCCTGTGTAGAGTAGATAATCTGTCTTGAAGGGCTTTGGGTGATAATTTCTATGGAATTCCTGTCAAATCAAATAAGAAATGTATTTCATGAATAAAATATGTATTTATGCATCTACGTTTCAGTGTGTTGTGTGATTAGGTATCTATGTATGTGTATGTTTATTTGTATGTGTGTATGTTTGTGTATATGTGTGTGTGTGTGAATGTGTGTGTGTGTGTGTGTGTGTGTGTGTATGTGTGTGCGTATATGTATATGTCTCTGTGTGTGTTTAGGGGTATGTGTGTATATGAATCTCTCTCTGTGTGTATGCATGTATGTGTGTTTTATCTTTCATTTATTGGTGCAAACATCTTGACTTGTGCCCTGAGTTGTATTCTTATTCCACTGTCTCTGCAAGTAGTTAAGGAGGACCCAACATAGCCCTTCTTATTGTGAGGTATCTGTGGCTCTAGCATACTAACAAGGAAAGCTCTGATACCTCAGCCTGACTTAGAAGACATTCTGACCTCAACCTAGCGTTGTAGTCTTATTTTTTGCCAAGCTCCCTACCCATACCCCTATTTTCCTAATGCAATACCTTCATTTCCCTGAAACACTGCAGACTTTTTGAGCTGGATGTACAGTTCCCATTAACTGCACTATTATTTACTCTTCGACCCTCATCATTTCTAACTTTGCATGGGAATTAGTACTAGTCCCTTCCCTCTTCTCTCCTCTTGCTGCATTTAGTTCACTATTTTGGAATTCTGTTGTTGGGATATTTTATTTTTATACATGTATTATGAATTTGTGTGTATGTTTTATATTAGTTAATTTACATCTAGCATAGCCGGGTCATACAATATTTACTCAGCAAAATATGTCTTTAAAACCTATGCTTTGTCAGTTCTGATTGACTTATTTGCAATGTTCTTCTTTTTTACAATAATGAAACTGGAAAATTAGTTTTAGTTGGCTTTCTTGTTTAGCTTGAAATTTTTAAGTTAATTTTCAACATCTTGTACATATAACTTATTTTCCAAATGTGACATCAAATGCAAGACTCCTTTTTCCTTTTCTTTTTGAAATAGTGTGCTGGTTAGTTTTATGTCATCTTGATGTAGAACTTCAATTGAGAACATGCCTCTATTGAATGGGCCTGTAGGCAAGTCATGTTCATGACTGGTGATTAATGTGGTGGGGTCTAGTCTATTACAAGAAATGTCATCCCTGGATAGGTGGTCCTGCGTAGTATAAGAAAGCTGGCTAAGACAGCCATAGAAGCAGGCAAGTGATCTCCATAGTTTCTGCTGCAGCTCATGCCTCAAGTTTCAGCCATAACTTCTGTCAGCAATAGAGTGTTATCTTAGATAAACAAAACTTAGCCCTTAACTCCCCAAGTTTCCATTGGTCATTGTATTCTATAACAGCAATAGAAGCCCTAACAAAGGCAGAAAATATCTTGATACAAAGCTAAAGATCTCATGATCTTCCTGCCTTAGACTCCCTAGTACTGAGAGCTGAGATTATAGGTGAGTATCACCATGCCCAGATATGTTGAATTATTAATCTTTTGAGGGTCTGTAAGATCTATCAATATGATATGGTCACTTTGTCAAAAATGTTTGTTGCAAAGAGCCAGCTTAAATTCTTGAAATGGATGGATAGGCTGGATGGCCTAGATTTCAGAGCTAAACACTAAAAAGTATATAACTGTCCAATCACATTGTAGATAGGGAAGGTGAGAGCTAGTTTGGTGCAAGTAGTGATAGGACTGGGGCCACCTTGATTTGCTGGCCATGTCTCTATGCTGTCATCCTGCCTTCTCCAGTTTTCAACTACAGTTGTTCTTCTGTGTGTATTTGCTCCAAATATGAATGAATTTGCTTCTGAAACTATACAGGCCCACATATTCTAAGTCATACTTGAATTGCTGATTCGGCATCTAAATTTAGTTCTCACACATCACACACTGGCTCTCTGCTTATGTTTCTGTGTTCTAAGGATCAAATGCCATTAAACTCATAGCAGAGTGTACATGCCCAAATTCAAAAGGAGAACAATATTTCCTCAGGAAAAATGAGGCTTGAGTTTAAGTATTGCCTATGACTATTTTTATACTATAGTAATATCATTAACTAGTGATAACAGAGACTATACTCCTCAGGAAGCCAGAGATGTTATTCTCTCACTTGGGACACAGGGCGTTTCCCAAGCCCTGGTCTACATAAAAATCCATGTTCCAAGGAATAAACACATTCACAGTCAATCAGCCGTAAGAGCATCTCATTGTCGAGCAAGGTGACAGATCTTCCCTGACCAGTCCACATGCTCACCTTGAGTGCCACCCGCTAAATGTGCTCTGTCCTATTATTTATGATTTTCAGTATGAAATCACCGTTTTTCTTAGTTGGTATCAAGTCAGGTGATGTGACTTGGCACCGTTTATATCGCTTTCAGAAAGGATATAACTCACCTGTATTTGTAGACCTCACAGTACCAAGGCTGCTGCTTCACAGATAGAAAGGTACACACTTGCACAATGCAGGTGAAACAGGAATTCATGAAGACTGAGAGTAGCAACTGAGGAGAAAGTAGTTGCCCTGCTGGTCTGTATGGAGCCAACTTTGGGTAGGCATGGTTTATGCTCACTGAAAGACAAGAACGTGTTCTTCTTTTACAATTTTCTGTGTGAGGATAGAACGTGAGATGCATGTCATCTTGAGCCTCAAAGGAAGACGCAACACTAACTGAAGGTTTACACATTCTCAAACCCATTATATAGTTGCAAATTCATTTTCACCAACCTTCTTTTCCTCTATGCTTTGGTTAAACATTCAAGAGTAAAACATAATGGGCCAAAAGGTCCTGTAATTGGTAGACTTACCATATCACTTGACATCCATCCCCCTCCTGTGGACTCAGAAAAAATGGTATATAAAATAAGATGAGCAGAACCAATATCTCTCATGAAAGAAGGGAAAGTGGACAGTTGGGGTTAAATAGTCATCATTCCCAACTAATCTTTATATGCAAATTAATCTAAACGTTGTTCAATCAACAGTATCCAAGCACTTCAGGGTGCCAGGCACAGTGACAGAAGTTCAAGGCATGCCCAGTTCCTTTCTGGACACACATGTTGGGGGACAGCTACTGCACATTTCAATAGATCCAGTGAAGGATGCAGGGTCATCAAATCTGGTTTTCAGATAACAGTGTTAAAATGTACTTCATTTTCAATCTTACATTTTGTCATGTGTAGTGGTTGGGGAAAAAAATCAGAGCAATGGCAATAGCTTATGTTGTTTGTACATTTCTAACCAGCAAATTGAAAAGTAACCCATACCACTTCCCTCCTCTCTCTCTCTCTCTCTCTCTCTCTCTCTCTCTGTGTGTGTGTGTGTGTGTGTGTGTGTTGGAAGCATATTTAGTGTTAATTATCTCTTCTCCTACCACTTCCTCTGCTCTAGCCTCCTATCCAACCGACATCTTCCCTTTTCCATTAGTGTATCGCTTAGTCCTCAACAGGGAAATGCATTTGTGCTATGAATAGCGGTTAACTCAGAGACTCACAACCTTGTACAAAGGGCAGAGAATAAGTGGCATGCCCAATCACAACTGGGACACCTATATTCTGCCCCACCCCACCGCAGGGTTCAGGGACTAACACAGAAGAGGGTGGTTGAAAGATGGTTAAAAACCAGAGGTTTGTTCAGACGAGACTGAAATATCTTTAGACTTGACAGGTCATTGCACTTATGAATTTCTAGTAGCTGTACTATATAAATAATATATAACTACACAAGATCAAGTAAGACAACATTATAGCATACAGAGGGGAGGAGCCCGTGAGGTCACACCCTTAACTAAGGAGTTATTGACAGTTTGTATGGATTATGATGAAGAGTCAGTTTTCCTGAAGGTATTGCCTATGGTAGGCTGACCACAGTCCAATGAATGAACCTGCACGTAAAAATATTCACTAATTGAACTTGATGGATTATTTTCTTAAGGGAGACATGAAGGAGGGAAGTGGAAGATGGGCCTGGAAGAAATCAGGGAGAGGGGAAAATATAATAAAAAGACATTGTGTGAAATAAAAAGAAATTACATAAATAAAATATTGTTTGTTTCTTTGTTTGTGTTTAAAAGAATTTGATATCCTTTTGTTCCTAGTTCCTCAGATACAATGCTTGATATTTTTAGGTAAGAGGAACACCTTGTTCATAATGGGCCCCAACAGTTGATGCTAAGATGACTGATGGTAGGGGCTGGAATGATGGCTCAATGGTTAATAGTACTTGTTGTTCTTGTAGAACATACAGAGTAGTTCACAACCGTCTATAACTCCAGTTACAGAGGATCTGGTCTGCCTCAGGCCTCTGTGGGTTGCTGGTCCACAAGAGGTGCTCATTCCTACACACAGACAAGCACATACACACAAATAAATCTAAAAGTAGATTTAAAAGATGATGGCAGTTTTGAAGTGAACTAACAATGTTATGAAGGAAGGGAGCTGGCTACAACCTTATAGACCATCTGTAAAATTGGGCTTTAGGCCACACACCAAGAAGTGGGGTTGGGGGAGCTAGAGGTTGAGCTCATCCTTACAGCAAATGACTCTATCAGTTGTGTTTAAATAATGAAACCTCAGTACAAACTCTGGACTTGGAAGTGTAGTTGAACTCTGGTTACCAGGATTCTGTACATAATCACACATGTGTATGTGAGAGGGGTGAAGCACTCTGTTTCTACAAAGGAAGGAGAGTAGAAGCAATTTATGACCCTTCCAAGAATTTGCCCACTGTGCCTCACCCCTTGACTAATTCTAGCTTGTATTATTTTTCTATTAATAAAACCGTGGTAATAAACATACTTACATTGGTTCTGTGGATCAAAAAATCATTGAATACAAGATAGAATGTAGTGGAGCCCCTAAGTTGTAGATAACTACTCAAAATGCAGATAATTCAGGAACCCCAACACTTGTCTCTGGTGTCTGAAGTGAAGCTATTCTTGTGGTTGTAGCTTCAACCTGTGGTATTTGATCTAACTGTGGGTAGTTGGTGCCAGAAGTTACTATCTGGGTACACTAAGAAGGGGCATACGATATGGACTATGGTCGGGGCTGAAGAGTGTGCAGTGAGTTTGCATCTAAGGCACAGAAGGCAGAGGCTGTATTGCTTACAGTGCCTTCTACGTGCCACCATCCGAGATGCTGCTGTGAAATATATGAGGAGGCTGTGTGAGCTCCACATAGGTGTCACCGTGGGTCTAGCAATGGGCCTCTTCCTCACTGGTGTGCTCTCCTGCACATGCTCATTAGAGTTCTTGTCTCCTTCTTCAACTCTAGAACCATGGGAGATTGGGTAATTGACTTGAGAGAGATGATATTTATTTGGGGCTTCCTGGTAGGATTTTGGCCACAGTGACACCATCAGCTTCCAACAATCACTCATGGCTCATCATGCTGTCAGGCTCTGCTTTTTGTGACTCTTGGTGAAAATGTTCTGTCTGGCCCTTCACCATGGTCTTAGGATGTGAAAGGTGGAGTTGACCTGAGCTCAACTTGACCAAAATGAACTTCAGAGTAAAGCATAGTGGCTGAGAAACCTAGATCAGTTGACCGGTAGTCAATATACAGGCCCAGAAACTGGGAGAAATTACTGGCATAAGCCGCTGATCTGGATGGTGAGTTGTGATACAGGGATACTGTGACATCAAATGGTTGATATTTTTACACTGGGTATTCTAGCCTCTTCTATACTAGAGACACCAATATTTCTAACAAGAAATATGTCTTCCTGGTGTTAAAAGAAAGTAATGACTGATTTGGATTACCCGTTACATTCCAGAGATTGTGCCAAATGTTCTTTTTATGTGTTATGTGTGTTTCCTTTAAAAAAAAATCAGTGGGAACTGTAAATCTTGTAGATAAATAAACATGTTAAGGTAGATTCTCTTAAAGGCAGACACGGTGAGTAGCAGGACAATGATCTGGACCCAGGAGGGTCTGACCCTAAAGCCCGTGGTCTCTGCTCTGCAGCATAATGCAGCAGAATGGAGTTCCTAAAATTTAAAGAAACACAGTGGCATCCCAGAACCAGCTTGGAGAGCAGTACTGTCTATAACCAGGCAGAAAATCTCTGAATTGTCCAGGTTTCTTTAAGAGGAAGATGACAACATTCTCTAGGGGATTGCATGAAGAGGAACACAAACTCATTAGATGATACATTTTACCTAAAATTAATCATTCCCTATCTGAGTTCCCACAGAACTCAGATATTATTCATATCGGTGGCCAACTGCCGAGTGTTAGACATTAAGTCGTTATTGTTCACACATGCAGCCCAGCAGACTATGAGCTCCCTGAGAAAGAAATCCTTGCCTCATTCTACCTTTTATCTCTAACCAAATCTCACACTAAGCCTGCCATAGGAGAGAATGTATCATTTCAAAGTATGGTTTTTAATTGCTCAAAATCATTTGATGCATTTATATTAGAAATTATATATCATAAATTATGTGAGCCAAATTTCAAGTGGACCATAAATCCACTATACGAACAAGCAAAGCTCTGAGTGTGCTTCATACGGTTTCAAAGATATACCCGAAGGTCTCTGAAGGGTCACATTTAGAAAAGGTCACGGTTGTCTGATGAGGTTCATGTAAAAAATCCATGTGGGAAATGGAGGGATGCCTAATTGTCCCCATATGGCCTTCTCCTACATACTGAAATATTAGTTTTAAATAGATGTGGCTGGAACCCACCTTCATCCACTGCAATGACTGTCCTACAGACATGCTACATCAATGCATTTTCTCTTCAAAAGACTTGCAGAAGGGACTGTGAAAGTTGGATGTCAGTAGTTATGGAGAGACAAGTGAACAGGTGAAAACGATGGAGCTTCAGTTGAAGCATCACCTCTAGGACATTTCCATGGTAACAAGTAGAGGACAACAGATTAAAATCCTTCAGCTGGACCAAAGGAGGGAAATGCTGGCTGCTTGGGTATAAAGAGACCCAATATCTAACATTTAGTGTGCAAGTCATCTTCAGGACAAGGTGCCTCAGAGTTTTCAATTTCAAGCATTTTTGAGAATTGTATTTTTTAGTCACACCCTTCCTTCCTCTATTTTCTGGATACAGTTTGACCATCTTGTTGAAGAGGCCAAATGTGTTACTAGCACAAATTCCCACTCAGGGTAGGGTCAAGTTGGACATCACAGTGTACTTTTTCTCAACTGACTTCTGTCTTGACATCATTTAAATTTTTTTAAAATAAATCATATCTTGTATTATTAGCTGCATGTGTCTCAATATCTGTGATCTTTGATAAGTTCTTTGAGACAGCAATTTCCTTGAGTGAAACAGCCTTGTCAGGTTCTGCAGAAGAGCTAAAATGATGTCTATGGACGATGTGATTGCTCATCACAGTACAGGGAATATTAGAGTCTCAGTATGCTGAAGGGTCTCACAAAGGACTCTACTTTGGGGAAGTCTGGCCATCTTGGTGAACACTTGAGAAGAATCGGAAAGTATCCACACTGGCTGGTTTCTTTAGAAACTGAAAACCATAGATAGCAGTTCTAATCTTGTTTCAGAATTGGTGCATGGCCGTGACTGTTTTTCTGGGCTTTCCCACACTCCTTTGCATGGTATTAGTTATGGGGTTGACTGACATGGAGGTGGGGCCACTGCACCCTTGCTCCTGGTACTGCCTGGCTGACACTCATCGCCGTTTTTCATCTCCTGAGAATCAGCTGATCCTTTGAGGACAGGCCCAGTAGGAGAGTGAGATGCCTCTACTCAGAAGTATAGCTACCTCTAGCAGAAGAGGATCTCGGAAGGTGACAGGTTAAAAGCTGTGTCATCAGGACAATGGCACTTTATCCAATGAACTTTGTCACATGGCTAACCCAACCTATGGGCTGAATTCTAAGGAAACTGCGGCAGGGAGGCTGAAGGTGAGAAGCATCCGGCTGGGCTTATTCATCCTGCTTTGCGTTCTGATGCTCTGATGCTCTTTTCCCTTGTTAATGTAGTCATGGCTTGGGTAGATTATTTCTGGCCAGCACTGGTGCTGTAATGTTCTCACCTTTAGATAGGAGAGACTCAGTGACTAGCAGTGGAAAGAAGGGCTTGGCTGCCTCTGCGACCCCCATGGGTAATCAATCACCTACTCTTCACCTTGCTTCAGAGAATAAGGTGACTATGGAAAAGCTAGAATTTAATCCGAGGGGCTGCTTCGCTTCCCTCTCAGCAGATGCGCTCTAACATGGCACCTATCTAAACTTGGCAGTACAGAGTTTCCCCTGGACTGGTCTGGATGAGTGTGACTGGTACTCTTGCCTTCCAACTTTTCAGAGCTATTTTCTTCAAAGGTCGCTTGGAATATATACTGTACAAATACTGTGCAGCCGACCCCATTGGCAGCCTCTTGCTAGGGTAACTTCCAGCCTGAATAAGTTCCATGACTTCTACTTTACCTACAAAATAAATGACACATAGCTTTTCTTCATGGCTCTCCTCTCTCTCCTCATTGCTCCTGTGAAGGGGTGAGCAAAAACACAATGCCTTCTCAAAAACCGTACAGACTTTCCTTGGACAGTTCCTATGACTCTCTTTTATTGACTGTGGCAATCCTGAGATGTCAAGTCTTCATACATCTTTCCGTTCTCCTTAAAGCATCCCCCAATAACCACTGGCACAGTTTTTAATGGAATCAATACCCAGGTGTTGGGTAGGGAGGGGAGTGTGCTTACGATGGAAGGACCAGTAAGCATCTCCTTAGAAGATATGATGGAGATGCTGCCATCCTCTTTCTTTGTGCTCAGCTGCCACTTATCATTTATTATTCTCAAATATTCGGGTCAGCAAACTTCTATCCAACAGAAAAACCCCATCAGCATCCTTCTCGTCTGTGTTAGGAATACTGACCCCTGCAGGTGTACGAAGGCTCATGGCTCCAGTGAAGGGTTTAGCTGGGGAGGTTACATTCATGAATGGAAGAAGCACACATTCAAAATAGTGTGGCCTGATGGCAGCAGATGCTCTGGGAGTTTAGAGAAAGGAAGGTTATTTCATTTTTTTAAATGATAATCTGTCATCACAGGAAAGACAGGAGGGAGCACTGAAAGCAGCTTCATGGAAGAAATAGGACTGATTCTAACACAGGAAGGACAGGCAAATTTCAAAATTGCTTGGGACTTCAGGGATATTTTTGGTGATTAAGATTGGACATATAGTCCATGGTACTGCACTGCTATGCATGTGCACACTAATGTATGTGCGTGTGCATGCGCACACACACACCAACACATACACACAATTTATTTTTCAAAAGAGACTTTTAATAAAACAAAGGCATTTCCAGTGAAAGAGAGTAGTATGTGGGATGCGAGATTTTCAGTTTGGCCATACTGGGGGGTAAGTGAGAGGAAGCAGCTTAAGAAACAGTCTGAAAAGCAAGTTATGCTAGATCAGACTGGAGCCTTGAATACCTGCCTGAAAATTGTGGGTGTTCATCTTCTTCTTTCAAAGTCAGGGACCGTTGCATGTGACCTCTATCTAATGACTATCGTCAAGGTTCCTTATGATTCCTAGTCCCAAGATTAAGGTGCATACTGGGAAAAGCTGCTGTCACGATTTAATTATTTACTTATGTGTCCCCACATGCACACCTTGTTCCCAGGAGATCTTTGAGTGCTAGAAGACAGCCATGGCCTTCAGTCCACAGCACTGCCTGTGAGCACAGGCTCTGGAATCTCCTGGGGGTTCCTTCCCTTTCCAGCACCATTCATAAATAAATCATCCAGATTGCTTTAAAATACCTAGCATCATAAAATTACAACCGCTGATTCAAAATTATTCAGTTAGATGGATATTAATAACACATAGTAGAAAATATATAATAGGCTTAGAATAGACACTCCAACCCAATAACCAAAATTGATATTACTTATATCGTAGAGACGGGTAAATTTTATCATTGGATAGACATGAGATATGAGCTCAATATCAGTTCTGTATTTTAAGATGTGACATGATGTGTCAAAGATATTAATGTCCTGCGACGTCAGGTATTTTATCTGTTGTTTTTTCAAAACACCTCACTGTTGAACAAAGGGGAAGTGACAGGGCCATTGCTCTTCCTGCTTCTGTGGAGGCAGTCACCTTTCTTGCTTATTAAGAGTTAGTATCAAGCCCCGACTTCCTTCATCAAAAGCAATTTATCCGTGTCATCTGCAAAGAAGGAAGCAAGCACCAGCTGCTGGGTCCCACACCCCGATTCCCAGACAACTGCACCAGAATATCACGTTAGCATTTGGTCTCTCAAGTCAAAGACATAGCAGGAATCGCAGTTTTGTGACAGTGTGAAACATAGTTGAGTAATGAAAAGGGACCTTTGGGTTTAAGAAAGGAGAAACAAAAGTCTTTTCTGGATTTCTTACCCATTTTTCTATGGACAGGATACAAAACTACAAAGAACTAAGAATATGTTGACAGGTTCTTAGGGGGAGACCTATTTATTACTAGGCTATTTATTATTTATATTAGGTTATATTTATAATATACAGGTTATATTATTTATATATTATTAGGTTAGTCCTGTTTATTATTAGGTTATTTTGCTGCATGTCTAGAGGCTCTGACCCTCCACTCACCCCAATGTAACTTTAAATAAATTCATAGATGTCACTTTTCCACCAAGTCCTTCATTTGTGGGACTTTACAAATAGATACAGACTTACTTGTTAGGCTGACCATCAGCGTGATGGCTACATCTTGCAGCAGATACTGGTAATTACCAAAGAGCTGTAGTTGCTGGGGGAAAGAAAACAGTGTAAGTATCATGTCTGATACAGTGGCTCTTGTCCATGGTGCTCCTTAAAGAGCACCCAGCAGAGAGTTGCTGTTTTTTCTTTTCTAAAAGGAAATATGGATGGAAAACCATCAGTAGCTCATTAGACTCAATGACCCCAGTAGCTATTTTTTCCCAGTATTTAAGTCATTTCTTTATAACTAGTGACTTGGTCAAAACTATACCAGCCTCCCACTGGCCTCATTACTCTTGGCAAGCATCATTTTAGCCTGGACAGCCAAGTTCTCAGTACACATCTGAAAGTTTCTAAAGGGATTTTAAGCAAAATTTAAAGTCAAGGTCTCAACTCATTCAACCCATGTTGGTCTCCACCTTGAGGATGGACCGAGTGATAACACAGGGAGTCTGGAGCTTACTCATGTCCCCAAACCGAACATGGCCTCTCCCTAAGCCAGTGCTTTTCAACCTTCGTAACACTGGGACCTCTTCATATAGTTCTTCGTGGTGTGGTGACCCCCTGCCATAAAATTATCATTGCCACTTCATAACTGTAATTTTGCTACTGTTATGCATTGTAATATAAATATCTGTTTTCCAGTGGCCTTAGGTGACCTCTGTGAAAGGGTTGTTTGATACCCGGAAAGGAGGTACATCCCACAGGTTGAGAGCCACTGACCTAAATAAACCCACTGTAGACTTTCGATCACCACTTTTGACTTCCTGAGGTCTGGGTACACACAGCACTTAGCTTTTTAGTTCATGAGTTTGGAGCTGAACTCATAAGGCCAAAACGTCGAACCATTATTCCTTGGGAATGTCCTTGCTGGACCTTGAGCAGCCAAGCCTTCGGACATGCTTCACAGCTCGTGACCTACTTCCACACTGTGATCTGGTTCTGAGTGTGTGGCCAATGTCTGCTTGTGAATTTACATTGGCCTTTGCAAAGACTCTGTAGTAGCTTCTAGGTTGAGATGCTTGAAGGACAAGCTCATGCGACTCTGAATAGTTGGACAACTACTGAGTGGACTTATTCTAACTCCACCACAGACTCTTAAGCTCTGCAATTAGTTTTATGAAAAGGTAGGTACATTGTGTCTTCTGATTCCCAACTGTTCCACATCTACCCTCCAGCACTCACCCCATCCCACCCCATGTGCACGCAAATTCGTGCTCTTAAGTATTAAACATATACTGTGTGCACTTGTATGTGAAGGAGTATGTTCCCATGAACTTATATGTGGAAGCCAGAGGTCAGTATCAGGTGTCTTCCTCTTTGGGTCTGTCTTAGTCAGGGTTTCTATTTCTGCACAAAATATCATGACCAAGAAGCAAGTTGGGGAGAAAAGGGTTTATTCAGCTTACACCTCCACATTGCTGTTCAACACCAGAGAAAGTCAGGACTGGAACCGAACCAGGTCAGGAAGCAGGAGCTGATGCACAGGCAATGGAGGGATATTATCACTGGCTTGCTTCCCCTGGCTTGCTCAGCTTCCTTTCTTATAGAACCCAGGTCTACCAGCCCAGGAATGGCACCACCCACAGCGGGCTGGGCTCTCCCTCCTTGATCACTAGTTGATAAAACGCCTTACAGCTGGATCTCTTGAAGGCATTTTCTCAACTGATGCTCATTTTTCTGTGATAACTCTAGCTCGTGTCAAGTTGACACAAAACCAGCCAGCACAGGGTTTCCACCTTACTTTTTGAGACAGCCTCTCACTGAACCTGGAGCTCATCAGTTGGCTAGACTGGCTGACCATCAAGTACCCAGGAACTTCCTGTCTCTGCCTTCCATCACTAGAAGTATATGTGTATGTCACCATACCCAACTTTTTATGTGAGTGCTAGGAATCTGAGCTCAGCAAACACTTTAACAATTGATCTAACTCCTTGGCCCCTAGTTACTTCCTCTTATCCTTTCCTTGTTGAGTGGTAAAGTCATTCATAAGCAGAAACACAAGGAAAACTTCCCAACAACAGCCTTAAAAATTTCAGTTTGAGCAGCTATCATAGAACTGTGGGATCTTAAACTCTAAACTTTAAAGTCATTAACTTTCAAGAGGTGGGAGTTGGCTAAGGGTAAGAACCACTTTGCATTTTGGGTAAAGGTAAGGCTTTGATCCCTCCCCACCTGGTGGCCATTTAGCCACCCATATATGTCCTTGCCAGCAGTAACCAATAAGATACCCAAATTCCCGGTCTCTCTTTTTACCTCTTAATTACCCTCCCAATGCAATAAAACATATTAATTCCCCAAGTGTTCTTTGAGTGTGTTAGATCATTTTATTATAAAGTGATCTATGGTTGAAATAAAGATTATTTTTAATGTATGCATAGCTCCTGTATGCTAAATGGCTATTACCATTTGTCTTTTAAAATTCTTTTGTCCTTTTAAGGAATTGCTATTTTTTTTTTTTACTAATAGCACATCTAACCCTACTAAATTCTAGGTAGACTCAGGAGCATAGCCCCAGCGTGGGAGCTTTTCAGCATTACCGTCCTTCAAAATAAAATCCAAAAACCTCTCTTCCTTTTTATCTCTTCTGAGTCTTTTTTGCCAGAAATATTCCACAGTTGGAGGCAGATCCATTTCCTGCCGGGTTATATTTAGGCTTCTCTCAAACTCTGTTTATTCCCCAAGGAAGAAATAGGCTTAGAGAGGTCAAGAGTTTCAGGTTATCCAGAGAAAACCAACACCCTAGACAACATGTCCAATATTACTGACTTCTAACCTCAGGCTACATGAAGCACCAGATTCCTAAGTTTGTAGACACCTGTTTCTGAGAAATGTCATTCATTTATAAACCTTAAACAGGTGTAAGATCTACATCTCAACATTATAAATACAATTGGAACTGAGAAGAAATGGATTTAAGTCTTACCCAGTACAGAAGTGATGTTCCGATAAACTGAATGATGCCGTACATGGTCAAGTATTTAAATACGCCGAAGGATGAAACCAGAGCAGCCCGTCCCTCCCTGTGGAGAACAGACACAAAAGCTGCTTATGTAAGCCACACAGCCCCTAGTTTTTATATTTTAAAAGGAGTTCATCTTTAAAATGATCACATGCATGCCCTGTGCAGTTAACTGAAACTGTATGAGTTTGTGTGGGGGGGGCACAGCCACCTCTTGTTCATAGCACAAACCAATTTTCTTGTCTCTCATTCTTTCTGTCCCCTCTTTGGTGAGGACCCCAAGCCTTCCAGTGTAATGTAAGTGCCCCACAAGAGGAGGTAATATTGGTGACCCACTTAAGGCTGAGCACGGAGTTCTTGTTTAATAGCTTCTTGGTATATATTCACTTAGCCATCCATTTGTTCCTTCAGCTACTTTTTATTTAATGTTTACCATTTTATAGTGCTGGAAAATTTGAGGTCCTTCTACATACTAGACAAGTATTTTTACATAGAGAAAATGACATAAGCTTTTTTGTATGTTTTGTTAAATGTGTGTGTGTCTGTGTGTGTGTGTGTGTGTGTGTGTGTGTGCGCGCGCGCACGTTACATGCATGTTAGTATACAGGTACATAAACCCATACACAATCTTGAAGAGGCCAGAATAGAATGTCATGTGTCTTCTATTATCACTCTCCACTTAGTGACTTGAGACAATGTCTCTTACTGAGTTGGAAGGTTATTGTTGGGCTAAGTGGCTAGTAGCTGTGATATTAGGGTCCACTTGCCTCTGATCCCAAACAACAAGATTCCAGGCAAACACAGCTAGACCAAGCTTCCTATGTTGGTGCCTGGGATTTGAATTTGGGTCCTTATACTTGTGTACCACTGAGCTGTCTCCTAAGTCTCTTAGTCATGGAACTCCACATGCATCTACTTCCACCTCCCAAATGCTGTCTAACTGGCATCCACTGGTTTATGCACTGCTGGGAATCAAACCTCAGCACCTTGTCTGTGACAGGCAAGCACTAACTAATTAACTAAATCCCATGACCTATTCAATATTTCATTCATTTGGGCAATCTATTTCCTAATTCGGTCCTTAATTTCCTCATTGTTTCTTGACCCACTTTTACTTAGGTCTTATAAAGTACCAACATTACACCAAGAATCATTACAAAAGGATAGAAAATGAATCAGACCCCCTTGTCTCCATAAAGTGAGACCATTATTGTGCACAGTCTAAGCATAATGCAGCATTATAATGACCTTCAGTGTCAAGCATTGACTTGATCTTAATTTCTTCTATCTCACCATGCTTTCTAGAATTGAATGAGTTTTAGTAGCTCTCAGACACACAGAGCCAAGATCAGTGTTCTTTTCTTTTACAAAATATGGCTGCAACTCTAAAATGGAGTCCTGGTGGGTTTTGCCATCTGTAAAATTGCTGGAAGAAACCAAGGCAATATTCTGAGTAGGTGAAGAGATCAAAAGATCAAGACTGTTATAGAAACTAGAGCTTGGAAACTGTGTATTCATCCTTTGGAGAAAAAAAAATGCTTTTAGCTGAGATTTGTGTTTGTTTGTTTGTTTATGGTAGTGGATCAGAGGACAGTGTTAGAACTGAGCATGTTGGTTCTACAGCTTCCCCTTGCCAAGCGGACACAAGGTCACATGGCTTTAGTTTGTTTCTAGTCTCTAATGACATGGGCACCTGCACAGCTCAGAGATGTTAGAAACATAAAATGGCAGACCTGGAAGCCAATGAGGAACTCCTTGCCTCAGGCAAGATGGATGTTTGGGAGATGGGGCCCGGCTACTTCAGGCAGATGCTTCCCACCAGGCTGTGAACAGCTAGCATGTGCTTTTAACAAAGGATGGAAGAAAACACAGGCAGAGGAAAGAACCAAAGCCTGGATTGTTTTCCCAAGTCTGACAAAAACATTAGGATTTCATCACCCCCCCAGCCCACGCCCCCACAGTTGTACATAATTTCAAGAAAATTAAGATAGCCATATTTAAAACAAAGTACAAAATGCTGTTCTAAGGGCAGGATAAAAGCTGTCTTTGTGAGCTTCCAAGATCACTGCTGTTCCTGATGATGATGAATTTTAGTAGCTCATATGTTTATCTGCATATCCTGCAGCCGTCCATTGAATTCTCTGCTTAGAGCTAGACAGACATAATAATATGCAGACATAATAACAATAAGGATACAGATTTTCCCACAAGGACTAGAACTATGAACAAGAGGTGGCTCCTGCTCTGAAGAGTGACAAAGCGACCTGTGTACCCAGACCTATTCTTGTAAGACTTGTACCTCAGTGCCCTTCTAGGGTTCTTTCCCAGGAATAAGCAAGCATGTGTAGAGAATATAAAAGGATAAGATGAACCTCGAAGAGCTGAACGCTGAATCATATCTAATTTTTTGAAGCCATGAAATACAGAAGCAAAGAGAATCTTTCCAAGTCTTAATAATAAATCATCTACCCCTACCAGAAATCTTATATCATGACTTGTATTTTAAATCAACATACTGTATTGTAAATACATTCCAGATGCATAATATATCAGACACACTCATGCTTTGGAGCCACAGGGGAGGTGATGCTTAGGGGTACAGAAGAACACAGGTGTAGATAGATGTCCAGGGACATAGGACATGTGACCCAGCTGCTTGGAGGATGCACAGGAAGGACATCCCACCAGTCACTCTGTTCTCCGAGGCACCAAGAAAGTGACAGACAACCATGTGATTGTCCCTTCAGAGTAGGCTGCGTGATAACGTCCAGCCCACTGGCCCTGGAGATACCTAGTTACCCCCCAGGAATTCTAGGAACAGCAGGGGGAAAGATTTCTGAAGAAAACATAAAACTGGATGTTTTGTTCTTTGTTACACTTACAGTGTAAGTAGAAGTGAAATAGAAATGTGTTCAGTGAAGGATAGCAAGCACATGTCCTTCCTTCCCCATCTCCGACAAGGTTTAAGTCCTCCTATGACAACATCCGGATGTTTCTGAATGTTTGTTTTTAGAAGTATACAATAGTACTGGTAAGAAGTATCTAATGATGCAATCTCAACCTGCCCGCTCACCCATCCTAAACTCCTGGTCAAAGATCACAGAAGGTATCCAGTATTGAAATTAAGGGAAAAGAGGAGATGCAATCAGGTTTTAAATATCAAAGAAAGCTTTCAGCAGTCTGCCTGACTCAGCCATCTATTTCTTACAACTCGATGAAAGTCACTTTTCTGTGGGTTTGTTAGTGTTTTCAAGCAACAGAAATTGTTCCTTGGCTAGTGGTCCAACAGCACTAGACCTGCTCGAACACTTGCCTGAGATCCACACCTGCCTTCTCCATTATGACGTGGCTCTGTCTGCTTCCAGAGCCAAACACTGAGCCACAGCAGTGAGGTAGAGGGGAGGCTTTGGCTTACCTGATGAGGTGAGGCACACACTCGATATTGGCTGCTTTTGAGGTGAAGGGAGATGCCACGGATGCTTCCTGTTCTGATAGTGAGATGCCCGCATGAGCCATTTTCAAAGCCTGGAATGATTCATCCAAGTGAAACCATGACTCCTCAGACCAGGCTCTTCCACTCAACCACTAGGCTGTTTGTTGTGTGTAAGCTATAACACTGTATGAGTTCATATTTAGGTCTCTGTTTATATGCTCTCTCATCTATATACCCTGTCTCTCGTGATCCATAGAATCATCATGGAAGAGAGATTGACTACATGGTCATCCACGGAAGTATGTATACACACACACACACACACACACACACACATACACATGTATACTATACTATTTGTATGGTACATGTACAGCACCAGCAAATGGAAGCACACATTCAAAACTTCTATTAAAAAAAAAACTTCTATAAATGGATGGGGGAAAAGTTGGAGAGATGTCTTAGCATAGTAGTTCTCAGTCTTCCTAATGTTGCAACCCTTTAATACAGCTCCTCATGTTGTAGCAAGCCCCAAATAAAATTATTTTCATCACTACTTCATAACTGTAACTTAATAACCATTATGAATTATAATATAAAGATCTGATACACAGAATATCTGACATGCAAACACTGTGAACTGGTCATTCAACCCCCAAAGAAGTCATGACCCATAAATTGAGAACCACTGACTTAGCAACAGCTCGTATTGCTCTTCCAAAACTGAAGTTCAAATGACACACTTCACAATACTCCCAAATAACATAAAATACCTTGGTGTGACCCTAACCAAGCAAGTGAAGGACCTATATGACAAGAACTTCAAATCTCTGAAGCAGGAAATTGAAGAATGTCTCAGAACATGGAAAGATCTCCCATGCTCATGGATTGGCACGATTAATATAGTAAAAATGACCATCTTTCCAAAAGCAATCTACAGATTCAATGCAATTCATCAAAATTCCAACTCAATTATTCATAGAGTTAAAAGAGCAATTTGCAAATGCATTTGGAATAATAAAAAACCCAGGATAGCAAAAACTATACTCAATAATAAAAGAACTTCTGGGGGAATCACCATCCCTGATCTCAAGCTGTATCACAGATCAATAGTGACAAGAACTGTAAGGTGTTGGTACAGAGACAGGAATGTAGACCAATGGAATAGAATTGAAGATACAGCAATGAACCCACACACCTATGGTTACTTGATCTTTGACAAAGGAACTAAAACTATCCAGTGAGGAAAAAGATGGATAGCACTTTCAACAACTGGCAATCAGCATGTAGAAACTGATGTTTCAAAACTCAAAACTTAAGTCTAAGTGGATCAAGGACCTCTACCAAAACCATATCCACTCACACTAATACAAGAGAAAGTGGGGAAGAGACTTGAACACAAGGGCATTGGAGATAACTTTCTGGACAGAACATCAATGGCTTATATTCTACGATCAAGAACCGACAGATAGGACCTCATAACATTGCAAAGCTTCTGTAAGGCAAAGGACAAAACGACAACCAACAGATTGGGAAAAGATCTTTGCCAATCCTGCATTCGATAGAGGGTTGACACCCAATATATACAAAGAACTCAAGAAGTTAGGTTCCAGAGAATCAAATTACTTTATTTAAAAATGGGGACAGAGATAAACAGAGAATTCTCAACTGAGGAATATCAAATGGCTGAGAAGCACCTAGAGAAATGCAAATAGAAACAATTCTGAGATTCTACCTCACACCAGTTAGAATAGCTAAGATAAAAAAAAAAATCAGCTGACAGCGGATGCTGGCAAGGATGTGAAGACAGCGAATCACTCTTCCATTGTTGGTGGGACTGAAAGCTGGAACAACCACTCAGGAAATTATTCTGTTGGTTCCTCAGAAAACTGGACATAGTACTACCTGAGGATCCAGTTGTACCACTCCTGGGAACATACCCAAAAGATGCTCTAACATACAAGGACACATGCTCCACCATGTTCATAGCAGCCTTAAAAAAACCAGATGTCCTTTAATAGAGGAATGGATACAGAAAATGGGGTACATTTACACAGTGCAGTACTACTTGACTGTTAAAAACCAGTTTTAGAAATTCTTAAGCAAATTGATGGGTCTAGAAAATATCATCCTGAGTGAAGTAACTAAGTCTCTCTCTCTCTCTCTCTCTCTCTCTCTCTCTCTCTCTCTCTCTCTCTCTCTCTCTCTCTCTCTCTCTCACACACACACACACACACACAACTCATGGTGTGCGCTCATTGATAAGTGGATATTAGCCCAAAAGCTCAGAATACCCAAGATACAGTTCACAGACCACATGAAACTCACAAAGAAGGAAGACCAACATGTGGATGCTTCAGTCCTTCTTAGAAGAAGGAAACAAAAATATTCTCAAGAGAAAATATGGAGACAAAGTTTGGAGCATAGACTGAAGCAAAGACCATCCAGAGATTGCCTCATCTTGGGATCCAGCCCATATACAGTCACCAAACCGAGACAATAATGCTAATGCCAAGAAGTGCATGCTGACAGGAGCCGAGTATAGCTGTCTCTGAGAGGCTCTACCAGAGCCTGACACATACAGAGGTGGATGTTCACAGCCAACCATTGAACTGAGAACACACTGGAGGAGTTAGAGAAATAATTGAAGGAGCTGAAGGGTTTGCAACCCCATAAGAACAACAATACCAACCAACCAGAGATCTCAGGAATTAAACCACTATCCAAAGAGTACAAATGGACGGACCCATGATTCCAGCTGCCCTTAGTCCTGCCAAGGCTCCATGCCTCAGTGTAGGGAATGTGTGGACAGGAAGGCAGGAGGGGGTGAGTGGGTGAGCTCCCTCATAGAAGCAGGTGGAGAGAGGTGGAATAGAGGGTATGGAGGGAAGCCGGGAAAGAGGATAACATTTGAAATGTAAATAAAATCTTTTTAAAAAGAATGGCAGAATCTGGATAGCCATGGATAGGTGATCTTAGTTTTTACACTTAGTAGGGCCAACATCATGGGGAAAAATAAAAAACAGAAAAGATAACTAATCATAGTGTTCTTTGCTGATTGTTCTGACCAACTAGCTAACTGCTGGTGAAGTGTATTGGGCACACAGCATCACCATTGGATACCCAAACCAGGGAATATGGTGGCACATGTGCTACTTCACAGAAGACTCATTTCTTTCTTCTGATGAAGGCTAAAGGCTGTCCAGAGAAACACACAACCAACCATCCCATAGGCAATCCAGAAAGCCCAAATCAAATTTTGTATTCAGGTTGCTCTGTAGTGCTTGATAGCATCATTTGCTTTGCAATAGATTAAAAGATTTCAGTTCAGTTCATCCTAGAAAACCACCCCTCTCTTCTTTTCTCCCTTAGTGTTTAGGCCTCTATTGTGTAGTTTAAGATCGTCTGCCAGAAGGCAGGGTTAATTTATGCATGATCCCTCCATCAGATCATCCCTGTTTTGGGGAACAGAGATTATGCATTTTGGTACTTTTGGTTTGCTATAAATGTTGCACAATTCGTAGCAATAACTATTCACTCTAGGTTGGATGAATGGGCTATGTTATGAAGCACAGACAAAACATGTACCCTAAGTCTTCAAGTATGAACACATTTTTTTTTCACAGACATTGGAAAAATAAATGGAAAGCAAAATGAATAAACAGATTTTACCTTTCTAATAAGCCTTGGAATTAAAGTGTTTTCTTCTGTCTGTGTTTCCCCTCCCTCCTCCTGCTCCTCCTTTTCATCCTCCTCTTCTGCTGTGCACTATTTTCATGGGCTGAGCATCACACATGCAAGGTAAAGGCTCTACCACTCAGCTACGCCCCAGCCCTGTTCTTTGACTCACCGCAGTCCTGACAGTTGACTGTTACTTCACCCATGACTTCAAAAGTCAGAATATAAAACGTTTGCTCACCTTCTGCTGAGAATGAAGAATAACCCAAGACTCACTTAATTTTAGTTCTGCTACAGAGTGTAAAAACCATACCATTTAGGATTTCATAACAATATGGGAGAAACCTAATTTTCAAAAATTAAACTCAGAGTGCGTTTGGAGGGAGTAAATGCAATTTACACGCAATTAAAACTTTATGAGTTCCAAACTTTTTCTTCTCTAAGGCTTTACCAGCTATGCACTGTGTACAAAGCCATATGATCTCCCAGAGGCTTCCTCTCCTTAGAAGTAATATTAAAGGCTTAATGTCTTAACCTTCAGGCTTAAAGCAGATAGTTTTGTAAAGTCCCCAATGGGTCTAAAGTTTGGGAGTGTCAGCAGCATTGCTTTCTTATTCTGGGAATTGCCAGTAGACCGCAGAAGTGATGTTAGCTCTTTCTGTTTCTAAATCATGCTTGGGGAGAGGGAAGCATGACCAAGTGGTTGTTGAATGGGAGGATGAAGAGGCCCTACAGATCCTTGAAGAGCTCAAGAGAGATTCCAAAGTGTTGCTTGTATTCACAGAACTCGTGAGTACTCACCCCACAGTCATTGGCTCCGTCTCCACACATGCCCACGTAATAACTACAGAGAAAGAGATAAAAACTCAGCAGGTCAGGTCTCTTACATCACTTCCATTTTACCTAACTCCTATGTGTGTGTACATGCTTGTGTGCACGAACTTGCACGTGTCCATATGTATGTCCTGAACAGATGTGGAATCAAGAAAAGGACTCAGAGAATCTTGGTCCTAGAGGAAAAAGGCCCCTGTCTTAATTTGTCTCGATCATTGAAATGGCAGCGAGGACACCGGAAGCATCGGCTATGACAGCAGTCACATACTTGAAAAGAATGTCAGGTTGATTGTGTCCACCCTATCAAGCTCAAGAGCGAGTGGTCATGATTGCAATGAAGTCATGATTGTAACACTTCTCACTCAACCTGATAGGTGGGGCACAGCATAACCTGCCCAAGCTGCTCTCAGCACAGTTCACTTCCAACCTGAGAAGGGCTTAGCACATACAATGAGCACATACATGTGTGTTTGGTGTGTCTCACAGTAGCGGGGAGATAACGTTTACCCCATGTATATCGGCTTGGTGTGTGACCAGGATATAAGTGGAAGGATAAAATTTAAAGTCGCTGCCAGGGAAAAGGGGTTTCTTATGCAGGGTCCATTGAGCCTCCTATTATATCTGAATGACACTCATCGACAGTGACTCGTAGCAATGCTTTAAATGATTCAGTGGCGTTTTTCCAAAATCGGATCATAAGCAATAAAAGTCAAGTTCTGTTAGGATATCCTTATTAGTGGTTTGCCCATAAGAAGTTGCTCTTTTGGCCTTTTCTATAATTCAAGCATGGTCCAGTGTAGATGAATTCAGTCTAATGCTGGGCCAGTGAAATCACGAACATTTGCATACAGTGTCTTAGTGCGCCCGCTACCTGTAATCATCTACTTGGCTTCCTTCATCCAGAGATGCTTGATATGCATTGCCAAGGGTGAGACCACAAAGAGGAGGGCAGGTAACTGAGAGGAGAGCTCTTTCTGTCACAGCATGTGTCTTCCTAAGCTAATTATGCTTCAGGGGAATGTGGCTTTCAGAGTGTCAGCCAATGTTGCTCAGTCATTGAGACAGGAAGATTTCTCTCTTCAGCCAGTGTCACATAATGACCCTGTAAATGAGCTAGCCACTTACCCCTGGCCACTTACCTAGTCTGAGAGTGGGGGCGGGGGAGGGTAATGGAAGGCATTTGAGACATTGCTAAGGGGCTTAGCTGGTAAAATCTGATAAGAAGAGGCAGTCTCCTGATCCGATGGCTTCACCACTCTGTCTTTTTGCTATCTGAAACCTTCAGGCTAGATGCTGTAACTCAGTGAGGAAGGAATAGGTAGGTCGGGTGTCAGTGAGAACTCCCCATTCAGACAGGACTCACTCAACAGTGCCTTGAGAGGGCTCAGAATTCCCCCAACCCATCTCCAGTCCCTGCCAGCTGCCGTTTCAGTTCGTGCCAAGAGGGTCTGAAGATATCTCTAATGGCTCAAGCTGATGACTTTCCCGCCATTCCCATCCTGAGCTACATTATATCTTCTCTCCGCATCTAAGGAGGCAATATTCCTGTAAGATGGGCTTTATGAGCCAGAAAGTGGATGTTTTGTGGGGTGGTCAGTTTCCAAAATGTGCCTCAACAGTCCCCACCTCCTGCACTTTGTGTTGCTGTGAAGTCCAGTCCCTCGAGTATGGGCTGGACACAGTAACTTGCTTCCAATGAAGAGAGGGCACCAAACTGTTCTAAGATTAGGGAATGAAAGACAGCGACACCAGCCTTTTCTCTCCCCTTTCCCCCTTCTGTCCATTCCTCTTCTCCATTATTACTCTTGATTTCTCACCTTCCATACAGAAGTCCGTGACAGCCTCATCCCTATAAAGTGACCCTTCCTCACGGAGCTGAGGCTTCCTCCAAGTACCAGTGTCTCTGCTCCAGCACGCGAAAGGAGCTTAAGCATGTGAGGCAGGTGCTGGCAGAGCCAACCCCACTAGTCCAGTCCTGGCTGACATCACTTTACGTCCTTTGATAATTACATTCGTGGGTAAAACCGAGGCTTACCAGAGACCTAAACTAACGGTGTCCCCTCAGATGCTATAGGGAGGGCGGCTGTGCTGCCACAGAAACCTGCACACGCTCCTCTTATGCTCGACACTTACTTTAATTTCTGAAACTCTTCCACAAGGCTTGATTTCTGCCCAGGAGACATTCGTGCAAAAATAGTTCCATTAACCAGAATCTAAAGAGGAGAAAACAACCATCGGCGTAAGATTAGGAAGGAGAATGTTTCAAAAATGAAAGTCCTGAAAGTCACTCCTGGCCATGAGTTTCACACGGTGTGTGGCATTAGACCCAACGCCAGGAATGGGGATGAGGGATGTAACGCTTTAATATTGAACTTGAAATCCTCCATTACAACTTCATTACTTTTTTTTTTTTTTTTCTGGACCCAATTTCTTTGCTTCCTTTCCCTGAGAATAAATAACTTCTCATTAACTTATCACCTGGGAGGTAGACAGGAGGGAGAATCGGAGCATAGTTCTTTGGGTATGCAGTTCATTTTACTATCCGTTGCCACAGAGAACAACAAACCAGAGGTGAGAAGTGAGGGTCTCGCTCCCAGATCTCCCAATTCCCACCTTCACAGTACAGACTGAAAGAAGAGCTGCCTTGAGTCCTTTAAGGCCTCCAGTTCTTCAGTCCCTGACGTACTGTGCAGGGTGAGGTGGGAGAATATTCTATACTCTAACAGATGTTCGTTACCCTCAGTTTGTTCTCCATGTGTCTCCATCACCCTGGCAGCACCACCCCGTTCAGCACTATTTTAAAGCAGGACTCACGGAGGACAAGATAACAAATGATTTTGAGAATAAATTGTGGTACATTTGTCACCTTTCTGCTGTGATTTAAGGCTCCAGACAGCAAGGGAATGGAGCTCTGCCTGACACAGGCTAGTGGCTTTCAGAGACACTCTGAGCGTGTAGGTAGGGCTCATGTGCAGACCTACTTTGAGGTTGTGTCAAGTAAGGGAGGAAGGAGGGAGGGAGGAATAGATGGAGGGAGGATAAACTAGCCACAGGGGTGAGAGAATCTAACAATGCTGAAGTCTGAAGGACTGTAGTGTGTTTTGTATAGAGTCTCGTGGGTTTAGATAGGACCAGGAACCTCCTGCAAATTCAAGGTGCCTCCAGTGATGCACATTCTCAAACCCAAGGCCTCCTCGGTGACCTGTCTCCCTTCCCAAGCCTTTGCATTTCATTCATTTGAAGACCCAGACCAAGAACCATGTTGCATCAACACTTACTTGTGGCAGCATGCTGTAGAAATGATGAAATAACACTTGGTAGGACTTCCCAGTCATTGCAAAATGGTAACCTTTCCCACCGGGCACTGAACTGTTTCCCATATCAATGTAGGTGTCCTGAAATCAAAAGACATGGTTTCTGTGAGAGCTTGTAAAGCAGTGCTGGCTTTCTTGTGACACGTGGAAGAAAGTGAATGTGTGTGGCACAAAGAAATGAGCAGGGCAGGAAGGGTTGTTTGCCCAAGGAACCTCAACCTCAACAGGAAGAAGACAAGCAAAATGGCCCTGATATTATAAAACTCTGACACTATGACAGCTTGCATCCTTTCCTGTGATTGTGTCTTCATAGTAATGTGCCAACGAGGAGCCAGTGGGGAAGGCAAGAACATCTCTCGCCTTCCTCCTCATGGTTTCTAGGCTCTTGTACCATTTATTTACAAATTTCTTCATTTCAAGAAGGCATAGTTTTGTTCTCACTACCTAGCTCTTTCCTCTGCCTGACTTCTGACTTCAGTTGTGACCCTACTAAAACAGGGTCCCCTTCTGTCATGGCAACCAGAGCCTCTTTCTCACCTATGATCCCCTGCACCATTATCACGCCTTCCCAGACTCCTCCTTCCCTGGTACTTGTAGGCCTTCCCTCTCTGTTGTGCTCTACCCCTTCCTGGTGACAGGCTCAAGGGAACACATTTGATGATGCCTACTGGTTTTTCCCATCAGTCACCTATGATGACCGAGGTTCATGAGCAGCCTTTACATTTCCACAGGACTGAGTTTAATGAGTACAGGAGGTGGAATATTTCATTAGAAAAAAGCATATTATAGAAGCATTGTGTTTAGAAGCAGGGGTGACCGAAGCACCAAAGCAACCGGAAGGAAAACTCACCCTCCTCTTCCACTGCCAACTGCAAACCACCAAAACAAGAAAGAAATTCATTTTTTTATAGGGAGGTAGAGGAAGAGCCAGAGGTGGTGAGGAAAGCTGAGGCTATGATGCAACAGATGCTGAACCTCAGATAATTATTAATTATTAATCTTATGAATTGGAACACAGATCGCCTGCTTGTTAAGTCAGTGAAGGCCCTGTGTTCTGTGACACAGGAATACACAGGTACGGTGTGAGGCAAGCAGGCTCACAATGAAATGAGTACTATGGAGCTGCAGAAGGCGCAGAGAGAGCCGATGGCCCCTTTTAACACATGTAACTAGGAGTTGTACAAAATGAACCCATCTGGATAACCCGGGGCCACTCTGTGTACTTGCGGGTCTGTAGGCTGCACCAAAGTCCCGTACCTATTTAACAAAGTAAAAGGCAGTTCAGCCTGGAACCAAGAAGCACTTGTGTAGGTCTTTACTAGAAAGGTCATACTTTGGAGCGGCATAAAAGTGGAGTTTCAGGCAATCTCATTTCTGTTCTAATATGGGAAAGCAAACAGGATGCTTGCATTCTGGAACACCCCCCTCTTGGTAGTTTTCCAGCAAGGCACCGCGCAATGCGTATGCCTGTGGGTTTGTGTGGAATCAGAGACTGTGCTTTGGTGCGTGCTGCATAGCTCGCTGGTGTGCCTTGGCAAGGATTCGATTTCTCTTATCCAGGGACTCTGACTCCGTTGCCACTGCAGCAGTAGGACGTTCATTAACGCCCCTAGGGGATGATGATGTGTGGCTGGATCTGCAAGATGCCACTAAGAACCCTCTGCATGGTGCCACACTCCAAGACACACCTGAGGGGTTGTTACTAGGATGCCTTTCAGGATGCAGATGGCTGCTCCATGCCAGGGCTGTGTTCCACCAGCCCAGACCCAGCCGGAGAACCTTGAACATCTGCTCACCTTCTTCCCAGAGCCTGGCTCTTGGGTCCCCACCAGCTGCCAGGTCACGGAAGCAGGAACAAGGTCTCCTGGCTCATTAGCCTCCACAACGATGACCTGGCTGCCCATAGGAATCATTTCGGAATTTTTAGCAACAGTGATGGCAGTTTGAAGATTGTCGCCTAGATGACAAAGAGACAGCCACTGAAACTAAGATGTCTCTCCATCTCTTTGTCCCTATCCATTGAGAATGTGTTCTGTGATTTCTGTGTTGTTTTATAACTATTTATCTTTCCTCCTACGCAGGTGTATGCCTCTCGTGAGCAAACACCAGGCAGACATCTCTCTTGCTGTGTGTTTCCTAACTATGTAAAAATGAATGAAGAACTGTATGAGTTCTTTATGACTAACGCTGAGATAACAGACAGCACTCAGTGGTGAACAAATGACCCCAGGATGAAGGCACAGTCCTTGGGGTTGGTACTAAACATAAAAAACTTGGGATTGGCACTTAACACTGGAGAGAACACTACGGACAAAGTCACACCTAGGTTTGTACACTGTACCTTGCTTGCTCATGTGTGCATGTGTGCGTGTGTGTGTGTGCGTGTGTGTGTGTGTGTGTGTGTGTGTGTGTGCATCCTCCCCGTGCAGAGATGATAGGCACGTGTCATTTCAGTCAGCCTGCTTTTAACATGGGAGCTGACTATCTGAACTCTTGGTGTGTAACAAGCCTGCTACTGACTGTGTCATCGTCCCAGCCTATGTACAAACAGTTCTACCTGCATGACCCTGGATAGGACAAGTGGTACTGTGAAGAGAAGATACAGTCACTACTCCCCCCACCCCCAGAAAAGGCTGTTCCTGCTTGGGGTGCTGCAAGGTGACAGGGTCACCCAGGGCTCTTCCTGTCTGTTTCAGCTGCTCACTTCATGCTTCTCTTTGTTACCTGCCGTGCTCGGGAAGCACACATACCGGTCACCATCACGGTCCTGATGCGGGCCTCCCTCAGCTCCTTCAGCACTGGCCTCGTTTCCTTTTTCAAGCGATTCTCCATTATGAGAAGACCCAGAAATGCCAAGTCGGACTCCACTTTCTCCCTTTCGGGTGGGGAGAAAATGGACATTTTAAGGTGTAGCACAGTGTAGCCTGTGGCTGATTGGTTTGTTTCCTTTAGAGCCTCTATCTATGTTTTACTAATGTAATAGTGCACACCTTAAAGAGAGAGGACCTAAGGAGCTCACAATAAAAACCAGTTGTCTGTATCTGTAACATGCTTTGTTCCCCTAAAACAGTTACTTCCTATTATCCACTGCATTTTTTAAAATACTGACTTTAGCTTCCCAATCATTTTTTAAATGGTTAACCATATATTTTTAATCTTTGGAGCCTTTCAGAATTTTCCCCTTGACCTTATATTTAAAAGAGCAAATCTGTTTGACAATCACTGGGTACATTCTATATGATACAATCATTCCCACAATGTCTAACGTTCAGATTATACCTCTTATTAAAAACTAAACAAACTGTATTTAACTTGTACATATAAAATGAATTAACATTTTTTTTGTCAATTGGAACTGAAAACTCACTGGTTAATTCTGCTTATTGGGTATGCATGTCCAGGAATGTGTGGAGGGGACATGTGTTCACTCGTGTGGAGGTGAGTGTGTGTGCAAGTGCACATGCACGTGTAGGTTCTGCCCACCATTTGTTTTTTTTTTTAAGATCCATCACTGGAACTTGGAGACTTGTCCATATGTCTAGGTCAGTAATCCTCAGAGATCTTTCTGGCTTTGCTCTTCAGTGTTAGGCTCACAAATCATTATGAATATGTGCACGTGCGTGTGCATGTGTGTGTGTGTGTGTGTGTGTGTGTGCATGCACATGTTCGTGCTAAGGATTAAACTCAGGTTCTCATGCTCTGTGGCAAGCATTTTGTCCACCGAACTGTCTTTCTAGCCTTTTTCCTTGTTTTTGTTAGACCTTTAACAAAGTTTTGTTTTTACAGCTTCGTTGACGTAAAATTGTTTTTGCAAAACCTGGGTATATTTAAAGTACACAATTTTTTAGGTTCAAACACAAACATATAACCATCACCATCATCAATAGTGGAAACATTCCAATCACTCCCAAGGTCTTCCTGCTTCCATGTTGTTCTTTTGTGATAAGATCATTTGAGATCCACTCTTCTAACACAATGGTAACTGTGCAACACACAGTGTTAGCAAGAGGCAGTGTGCAACAGAGCCTACCTCCAGCACCTATCCACCTTGCAGAACTAAAATGTCCACCCCTTGAACCTTTCTCTCCTCCCATTTTAGCATAACTGCCACTTTCCTAAAGCTAGGAGTCTATCTCAGATACTTGGTGTAACTGAGATCAGGCAGTATTTATCTGCCTTGTCCTCTGACAGCTTTATCTCCACTAGCATCATATCTTCCACACTGAGCCACACTGCCTCAGGTGGCAGGAATCCAACACCCACTCCCTTTTGCAAATCTTGCCTCAACTTTATTAATAAAAGCAGCATAGGACATTGGCCTGCTACAAATGTGTGTGTTTGATCCGGCTTCACATTGGCAGGTACATCTTTTCTATGGAACCTTCACAGAGGTCCAGGCACCATTAGGAGTTTGAGCTGGGGCACTGGCCTCTCCCTTAGTTTGAGCCTTGGGTTTTGTTTGGCAGAGCCTGTGTGTGACCTTTGGTCATGTTGCCCCACATCCACTGCCCAAGCTTTGAGTGAGCAATGACATCAAGACAGTTGAGTTTGTGGTTGGAGTCCTTTGGCACCTTGGGCTTAACCACCTTAGACACCACAGGGAACTTGGTGGCCTCTGCACGTGCACTTACTACCTTTGCATGGTTTGCATCTTCTTCAGGCCTTTCCTGTTGTTCTTGGTGGCAATACAGTCTTGTTGCTGAGGAACTTGGGGTTGACCCCACTGCAGCATTTGTATCTTTATGACGGGGCCTTCTTATTGCAATTTCTGTCTTTTGAGGTAGTTTGTGTGTGGTGTGGTTCACAGACTTGGCCACTCCACGTTAGTTAAAGGCTAAATGGTATCCCATTGCATGGATGTACTATATTTTCTTCATTAATTCATTGACTGACAGTTGGTTGTTTCCAAATTGTGGTTATCATCAACCAAGTTGCAAAGCATGTAGGATTTAGAGTGTGCTCTTGAGATGCTGGTTTCAATTCCTTTATGGCCAGAAATAGGATTGAGAGCTTGCTGGATCCTAAGTACATTTTCTCTGTAACTCATTTCAGAGCCTCTACTCTGTTTTCTATAATAGTCACATAATTTCTTACTCCCATTAAGAGTGGGATAGGTTCCAATGTCTCTACATCCTCACCAACACTTTAGTCAGCCCTCCTCCTCCCTCTTTAGCTTCACTTATGTGAGAGTGTTTTACCTGCACGTATATACATGCACAACATGTGAGCCTGATTACAGGGAAGCTGGAAGATGATGAGATGGGGTCAGATCACCCTGGAACTGAAGTTATAGATGGCTGTGAGCTGGTGTGTAGTGCTAGGAACTGATTTTGCAAGGGCAACAAGAGCTCTTAGACATATCTCGATCTCTACCGTCTCCAGTCAGCCATCTCACTAGGCATGCGATGATCTCATTGTGAATTTTACTTCCATTTCATTTCACCAATGATTGGTGAGTTTCAATGCCCTTTTATGTATCTTGTGCTATCTGTGTATCAAATGTCTTAGACAAGTGTCTACTTGGTTCTTTTACCATTACAAAAAATAAGATTTACTGTTGCTTATTATGAAATTTTGCTCCTTATAAATTTAAGTATTAATTTCCTGTTAAAGTAGATTGCTAGGGACAGTCATGGTTCAGTCCTGTGCTCTTTGCTCACTTGTTGGCTGCCATATGACCCTCTCTGCCTTCCCCTCCAGCACGGCAGATTGAAGTACTCCTCTCTTTTGCCTGCCATCAAGTGTCTAAAACCCTTCTGAAATGGGGAGTCATGATCAGTTCTTCTCCTTCTGCATTGTTTCTGTCAGTATGGGGTCAAATCAATGAAACAGTAAACAAAACAGCATGTATGCAAAGATCAACTGGAAATGGATCAGAGATGTCAATGTAAGACTAAAAACGAGAACTCCAAAATGAAGTGACAAGAGGACATTTTCTTGAGATCCATGGTGGCAACAACCTCATGGATGTGACACTAAGAGCTAGACACATGGCATGTTTGTACTTCAGTAGAAACATCCTCTCAGTCAGATGGCCAAGCATACGGCCATCTTGCTGACAATGCACCATCAGAGAAGGCACCCACTGCCCCATCCTTCAGTGATCAGTCTCAGATGAGGTATTCCAGCTCTTAGTTACACACAACTTTGTTTAAATGTTTCTCCGCAGAGGATATGTTTGACCTCTTTATGTGAAACATCAATGTGCAGTTTGAAAAGTTCTTCCCATTAATCCATTCCTCCCCTCTACAATATTTAAGAATCACCAATATAGCATAGATTTATTTTATTATCTATTTTCCCCAAATAAGATAAGAAATTCTTGAGATCAAAGAGTGAATTTTATTCATTTCTATAGCTCCTGAACATCTAACACAGACAGAAAATCAGTAGGCATTTGCTACACCAAGAATGGGTTAGGTCTTAAGGAAGTCTTTTCCCATCATTCAACGTTGGGTGATTTTCTAAGATATTTCAAGAAACTCTTAATTTCCTTTGTTGACTCCAGTTTTCAAGAAACTTTTATTTTCCTGACTGAAAAAAAAATGTTAAATTTTATCCTGATAAAAACCAAAACAATATTATCTTATCCTGTTCAAAAATAACAGCTACACAATAAGTAGCAGTTTTGGATTTCTGATATCTCTTGGGAGAAACTTGTAATGGATGGGAAAACAGCATAGTTTGTTGTTTTTTGTGTTTCTATTAATGTGTGTTTCCCCACTGGCTTTTCAATGATAATACAGCTGGGCTCGTATGTGGCAGCTGGGGCTCTCTGCATTCTCTCACTAACTATGTGAATTTCTGGTTCACTCATGACCTTAACACTCTTATTCGAATTTGTGTCTAAAAATTATAACATCCTATGTTTAATGAATCTACCGTTTGCTCAGGAATAGCTAATACCCAGAGTGTTTATGAATGAGCTAATGATTCTATTTCAAAGACAAAAATGACATGTCAGAAAAGCTCCTTGGAGTTGACCAATCCTACAATTTATAGATGGGAAACAGATCCCTTGTAAGGTACCAGTTATCTTTATGAGTCATAGGCTGCAGATAGTAATATTGAACCAAATACATTGGTACCCAAATACAACTGGTAAGACCCAGTTATATAACTAAACGTCTCTCAATTTCCTGAAAAGAATGCCAATGGCTCATGCTCTATGATCAACAATTGATCATTGGGACTTCATCAAACTGTAAAGTTTCTGTAAGGCAAAGGATATTGCCAATAGAACAAAACAGCAGCCTGCAGATTGAGAAAAAAATATTCAGTAACCCTATATCAGACAGAGGGCTAATATTCAAAATTTATAAAGAACTCAAGAAGTTAGACTCTATCGACCCAAATAACCCAATTAAAAATCTGGATACAGAACTAATCAGAGAATTCTCAACAGATGAACCTCAAATGTCCAAGACACACGTAAAAAGGAGTTCAACACTCTTAGTTGTTAGGAAAAACACAAATCAAAGCAACCCTGAGATTTCCACCTTATACCAATCAGAACGGCTAAGATCAAAAACTCAAGTGACAGCTGATGCTGGCAAGGATATGGAGAAAAGGGAACACTCCTCCACTGTTGGTGGGATGGCAAACTTGTACAACCACTCTAAAAATCAATCTGGCAGTTTCTTAGAAAGTTGCAAATAGTTCTACCTGAAGACCCAGCTATACCGTTCCTGGGCATACCCAAAAGATGTTCCACCATACAAGGACATAGGCTCCATTATGTCCATAGAAGCTTTATTCATAATAGCCCAAAACTGGAAGCAACCCAGATGTCCCTCAGCCAAAGAATGGATATAGAGAATCTGGTTCATTTACACAGTAACATACTATTCAGTTACTTAAAACAAGAACACCATGAATTTTGCAGCCAAATGGATGGATCTGGAAAATATCATCCAAAGTGAGGTAACTCAGACCCAAAAGAGCATGCATGGTATGTACTCTCTGATAGGTAGATATTAGCTAAAAATTACAAGATTCCCATGATATGCTCCACAGACACCCCCCCCCCCAAAGCTAAACTAGAAGGAAAACCCATGTGAGAAATCTTGAATCTCACTTAGAATGGGAAATAAAATATTATTAAAGGACAGAGGGAGAGAACTGAGTGGGAGAGGGGATGGGTAGGGTAGGGGAGTGGAGCAGTGGTCAGGATCAGGTATGGAGAGAAACAGGAGAGAGGGCCAGAGGGCCAGAAGAATGAATGGAAATCTGTAGCTTCTGGAGGTGGGGATGAGTGGGGGGAATCCCTAAGAGGGTCTCAGGAGTCAATGTTAGCTCAAGTGTTTAAGAGTAGGAACATGGAACCCGAAGAGGCCACTTCCTGTAGCTAGGCAGGACTCCCAGGGGAGTGATAGGGACACCAATCCACTCACAAAATTTCCGACTCCAAATTTGTTCTGTCTACAAGAAATGCAGGAACAAAAATTGAGCAGAGACTGAAGTGATGGCCAACCAAAAACAGCCCAATTTGAGACCCATCCCACTGACAAGCACTAATCCCTGTCACTGCCAATAATACTCTGCAATGCTTGCAGACAGGAGCCTGGCATAACTGATCCCTGAGAGGCTCTACCTAGCAGTTGACTGAAATAGATGCAGATACCCACAGCTGAACAGAAGATGGAGGCCAAGGACTCTTATGGAAGAGTTGGTAAAGGGATTGTAGGCCCGGAAGGGGTTGGGAACTTGACAGGAAGGCCAATAGATCCAACTAGTTTGGATCTCTGGGAGCTCTCAGAGCCTGAGCCACCAATGAAAGAGCACACACAGGCTGGACAGAGATACCCTGAACATAGGTAGAAGATGTGTAACTCAGACTCCATGTGGGTTCCCCAATAACTGGAGCAGGGGCTACCCCTAAAACTGTTGCCCAGCAGGGCTGCCTTGTCTGCCCTCGGTGAGCGAGGATGCACCTAATCCTGCAGAGACTTGATGTGCCATGGTGGGGAGATACTTGGTGTTGGGGAAGGTACCCTCTCAGAGGAGAAGAGGAGGGGAAAAAGGGGGAGGGACTCTGTGAGGAGGACACTGGAAGGAAGCAGCATTTGGGATGTAAACAAACAAATAAATAAACATAAATGAGACAAACTCGCTCTGAAACAAGTGAAAGAAAAATATGAAAAATTTCTTAATTAGAAATGCAAATTTAATATATCAAATGCATGGGCTATGTGGACTATCACTTATTTAGTTTTCTTGTTCTTTTAATGTAGATCACTTAAAAGAAAATTTTGAAAGCTGTAAGAAAGCAGTGAATAGATTATTCTCTAAGGAGGGCAATTCATCCCTTTAATGTAACTAAAAATAATGAGTTTTACTTTCTATATGGAATTCAATTTGCACTCACTACCTTTCAGACACGAGGGAAATAAAATACCCAGACCTGAGAAATTCCAGAAATAAAAAGAGATTCTGGAAACCTTTCAAATTTTTAGCTGTTACTCTCTATAGAGACACCGGGGGACATATGGGTCCTCCAAGCACATCTGCCACAAGATGTTCAGAGGTGGGATGAGAATTCATAGTTAAGAGGGGACAAAACCCAAGATTAAAAGGAAGACCCTGTAGAACAGGGCAGAGGTTGGGTGAGGGGTCTAGTAAATCTCAGCTGCTACATTTGCGCTGTCACAACCCCACCATGTGATCTGAACAAGTGCTGCCCACAGCTGCCCATCTCCAAACCAGAGGATGGGATGAGATTAGTTCTCTGACTCCAAGAACTCCCTGGTGATATGAGCTGCCTGTCAGTCCGTCTCCAGTGCTTTCCTCCCTTCATGTACAAAGACACCACCTTAGTGCTGATTTCTAAGGCCTTACCTTTCTAGACATTCCACATCTGAAAGCGTCTCCATTTTCAGGGTTTTATAGGCAAGAGCAATGACACGGAAGCCTTGCCCTGTGTAATTCCTCAACTCCTGGGGGAAGTTCTTCGGCACTGTGAGAAGAGATGGGGGAGGGGGTAAGATCAGAGCGAAGTCTTCGTAGCACCTGAACAACTAGAGGATGTCCTCACAGTACTTTACTGTTCACTTCATAAAAAGGCTCTACCAGAAAACACACAGCTTCAGACACAGGTCACAGATAGCTTCATGTTACTCTGGCGAGCAATGAAAAAGGTTAAAACTGCTCTTTTTTCAGCTGGGCTACACCCAGATTCTGTGCCCTAAACTATGGTAAAACCCAGTCTCTAACGTACCTACCTGTGTTTTGAATACAGGCCTTTGGAAAGTAATTAAGTCAGGAAAGTGAAACTCCCATGAGTGAGATTAAAACAAAGGGTGGTCTCTCCTTACAAAGCAGGCAGCTAAAAGAGAGGAAGCTAGTCCCCAGTAGGAACCAAATTATTTAGCATTGTAACTTTGGGCATCCCAGCTTCCATAACTATGAGATGGAGTCCTGCCATTTAAGCCAGCCAGCCTGAGGCATTTTGATATAGCAGCTCTCTAAAAATGAATGTGACCATTGTCTAATATACTGATTGGGTTCACCAAGGACAGACCGCAGGACTGTGTTCTCTCGAATGAAATAGACAAATAGCCAATCTTCCAGATTAGGGTTGATAATGTTTAGGCTCCACGTGAAGCACTGTTTGTTTTGTCAATAAAGCTTTAGGCTGTGTCCACTCATGCGTTTATTGTTTTGATTGCCTGTGGCCACAGTGGTAGAGCCAGTCACCTGATACAGCCATTGTGTGGCCAAAGAGGCCTGGAAGTCACACCGAGTGACTCCTTGCAGAAATATTTGCCCATTCCATGTGCGTCTGCGTGTGTGCCTGGGGATATGTGTGTGCATGTGTGTGCCCAGGCAGGTGTGTCTCTATAGGTATGGATCTCCTCCCTTTCCTCGTGGCTTTGATACAGCATCTCTCCTTTGGTTTACTGCTGCACAGGCCAGTCTGCGCATCCTGCAAGCTCGCCCTGCCTCCCATCTCCCAGTAGATGTTCACTGAAGTTACAGAGGTGTAGACAACACATCTAGCTTTTAAAAGTCAGGTCTGGAAATCCAAACTCAGGTTGTCAGGCTGCTGTAGCCAGTGTTTTATACACTGAGCCATGTCCCCAGTCCCCAACTCACATCCCTGCTTAACAAGGTCGGTGACGAAATGCGGCACTTACACGTTTTGGCATGACTATGGTTTTGTGCTTTGTATTTACAAGTTCTTTTAGGATTCTAACGCACCTATGTGAGAGGATCAGATGAGAGCAGAAAGACAGTAGAGGCTATGGTGGTGGAGGTGGTGAAGCAACTAAGTTTTAGTCTTTGCTCTATTACCAACTCATATTTTGACTTCAACCTGTCAAGTCTCTTTCATGCACCTTGGTTTCCATCAGAAACTTGAGCAATGTCTGACCCTTACATTCCCACCTATCTCAGACTTAGTGTATTTCTAAAATATTCCCAGAGGTGTGGATCTCAAGGAGGCTTCTAGCCTTCATTTATTTATAGAAGAGGGAGGTGAAATAAGACAACAGCAAGGTTTGGATGGACCGTCATGAATGGCAGAGTAGAGAGGCTGGACCCTTCCTGACACCGCAGGGCAGCAGGGAGATCCTCACTTAGGTCTACGTGGTTGCAAGCAAAAGAGAACAGAGCCAAACATATAACCTGTTAGAGACACAGTTAGTGGGATTTGTGAGAAAGATGAAAATCTGAAAGGGAGGTCATTTTTTCCATCCTGGGAATCAGACACATTCTGTGTATACCAGGCAAGTCCTTCATCCTCAGTCTATAGGAGAGACACTTCTAAGGTTATAATGAACAGTTCCAAATGTAGACGTTAGAATAAACATTCATGAAATCTAGAATTCTACGCACAGTTGTTGGTTATCTGCAGTCATAACAAGCAAATGAAAACCAGGAGAAAAATGCCAGTTTCGTCCAAATGAATTTGAGTGCATCAATTTTCCTATAAAATTGCTCAGGACGTGCATATGTTTAGGAGAATATTAAATAATACAGCTCATCTCAGAGTCTGGATCAGGAAGACAAAAGTGGCTAGGAAAACTACCAAATATTATTGAATTTAATCTAATCACTTTTTTCTTACCATATTTCTCTTTTTAAAAAATTCCTAACCAAAATCTGACTTAAGGCCTACTCAATGAAATGGGAAACTATATACGACATTGCTTGAGACTAGATAGGCAATGGACCTAGCTACAAAATGACATTCTGTTGTTCCCATAGATCATTGCTTTGCTCAGCCATCATTAGAGAAGCTTCCTACTGCACCTGATGGAAATAAAGACAGAGACTCACAGCCAGATGTTACGCAGAGAGTAAGAGGTCTAAGAGCACACAGCCCTAAATGGAGTATCTCCATCAAATCCCTTCCCCACAACTCACAAAGCTCTAAAAAAAATTGGTAGAAAGAGTTTAAAGCCAGAGGGCATGGAGGACACCAAAGGGAAAAAAAGACCTTTTGAATACAGCTAGACTAACACACACATGAATCCGCAGAGACTGGGGCAGCGTGCCCAGGCCCACACAGGTCTGCACCACATGGGGTCCTAGAGCTCAGAGGACAAGTGGACACATGCCCCTACCCTTAGCTTAGAAGTTATGTCCAATTGATAACCACTTACAAATTAAATTAAATTTTCTCCAAAGGAGTCTCACGGGGCAAATAAACTTCTTGGAAGGGAGGCCAAATGCTAAGAAGTGGATGGACAATGAGAAATGAATTCAACAGCATCTTCGGAGGTTCTCTTTGTCTCAGAATGTGTCAAAATGTTAAACACACACACACAATAGCACCTTACAGGTCCTTTGTGTACTTATTGTGGCTTCCAATTTTATGCTTTTAGGAGATTCTTGTGTATGTAGGCACATGTGTCTGCATCTATACGTGTTTCTCATGATTTTTCTTTGGCTCCCTTTCTTGTTTGTTTTCTCCTATTCTGATTTGTTTGGTTTGGATCTCATTTTGTGGGATGTCTGTCTGTTTCTAACAAGAGACAGAAAGCATATGGATCCAGAAAGGGTGAGGCAGTTAGGAACTGGAAGTAGTTCAGAGAAGAAAAACCATAGAGATAGAGCTTTAAAAGAATCTATTTTCAATAAAAGACATTAATTTTAAAAATCCCCCTGTGATGGGGAGATGGCTCGGTGGATACAAGATTCCAAGCTTGAAGACCTGAGTGTGAGCTCTGGGAACAACATGGTAGAAGGAGAGATATGACTCCCACAGGTTTTCTATGGCCCCTACACACACACACACACACACACACACACACACACACACACACACACACACACACATGCTTTGTCTCACCTCCTAATATAAGAGCCAACCCTGTCCCCCTGTCCCCTCCCCTTGCCTCAAGCTGACAGGGGGCCCTGTTCTATGTCACCCTAGGTTTTCTCTTAGTGTTCCTCAATTTTACCTTCTCCTTTAGTGCATGCACCCCTATGGTTTTCTCTACATATTCTGTCCTGATGCCCCACTGTGGCTGTATCTTCTGTCTGAATGACATCTAGATGTTTACTCTCTACACCTTCCAGTCTCCCTGTCTGCCTCACAGGATCTCCTGAGCCACTGTCGCTCACATAGATTGACCTGTTCTCTCTACTGGCTGTGGCAGTTTATGTCCTCTTGTGCTCCGCCATGCACGGTGATGCAGAAGTTTGCTTTCTAGGTTTGGCCTTTGGAGGGGTTTCACTTCTTGAAAGAGTAAAAAACAAACAACAACAAAACAGTAGTACCCGTCTCAGCGCGGCAAAACCTGGCCACCATTTCTGGGGCGCCCTTCATGTAAACATGGAGGTGAAGGTCGCCAGCCAGCTGAGCAATCACGGACATCCTCTGCAGGCCTGAGGAAAAGGGAAACTGGCGCAAGAGAGCGATGCTTCCCACGGGACTCTGCAAAGACATCAAAGGAAAGACACTGAACAGCCTTCAGGCGGGACTCGACCGATGCATGCATACTAAAGGGTTCATACCCTCCAAGGTGCTCAGCCACATCAGGGCATGTTATATTTGCTACAATGTTTACCATTTTCTGGCCTATTCAAGGGTGACTCCCTTGATGTGTTGTTATCTGGTCTCAAAAGCCCCTACCCATGGCTGCCTGGAGAAGTTCTAATCTCCTTCCGGGACATCCTCTGGGACTCGGTGATTCTTTTTCCCAGAAACACGACTCGTTCCCAGCTCTGGTCTCCCACAGTTCGTTTGTCAGCCTTTATGACAGCACTTGGCAGGGTGCGCTGCACTGACCCGCACTCGTATTGATTCTTGACCACTGTGTGCTCTTCCCATGCAGAACCCAGCAGGCTTACTGTGAAGTCTAACTCAGTCTCCGCCACTCGCGGACACTCACCTAGTATTTGCTGAAAACGCTAATGAGCGTAGTCAGGGCTGAAGGCATGGCCGGCCCAGCTACGGAATTTATTAGGATAAAGCTAAACAGAAGAAATGTGCAACACCAGAGAAGTTTCTCCAGTGTTTGGGGAAAGAAATATACGATCTATGGAAGAAAATCATACCTTGCTGGCTTTCGGTCCTGGTTTTATTACTGTGTTGGAATCTGCCATGCTGAATTTGCAGGAGGTCACTTGGTCATCTTCCATGTTCTGTTACAAAACGAAACATTTATAAGATCCCTTGGAGACAAACAAGAAGAAATATTTTTTCTTTGTGCACTGTGCTAATATTTTCAAAAGCCTTTTCATGTGGCTTCTCTTCCCAGATATTTACTTAAATGCCGTCATTGTCAAATTTGTGTTGTTGTTATTGACAATAAGGACTCTGTCAGAAAAAAAAAATGTCAAAAAGCCAGAAATACTGTCAGTGTTTTAAAGCAGAAGTGGACTGGAAAGTGTTGGATGTGGGACAACTGTTCTTCCTAATGGCCATGTCTCCCGGCTGGAAGAGGCCTGTTCTCTAGTGTTGAGCACAATGGCTCACAACTGTATTAACAGCTGTATCCTGAGATAAACACAAAAGCCCTTTTTCATGTTACACCAGTGTTAGTAGTCTAATTTAGTTAGCTAGAAAGCCAGCAAGTTGGCTACTACCAATTTAGAAAGCACATTTGAAAATGGATTTTATTCATTGGGTAAAACATTCAAATATAGACATCACTGTTATTGAGAAATCAATATTAACTGATATTGGAAAGGAATTTGCTATATTTGTCTTAATAATCTACCAGGGAATTGTCCCTCTTTTTTATGTTTAGAAGGTTCCCAGTTAACAAAGAATACTTAACTCAAGGCTCCACCAGACCCAGACTAACTTTTAGTGGTAACTACTTTGTTTAGAGGTAGATAAGACCATCTTGACAGTTCTTACGGAAGTAGTGCCAAAAATTTGTCCTCACAAATAAGATCCCAATTTGTATGTCTTCTATGTGGGTAGAAGGAGGCATTACTAGAATCAGAACCCAAGTCTGTGGGTCATCTTGATACCAGGTCTGCTGGTATTTAGAAAAACTGGTCACTAGGTGGTTTTTTTTCTTCATTAAGATCCATGAAACTAGATATTATTTTGTCTTTATGCCCTTTTCAGAGCCAACATTCTCATCTCAAATTACTAATTTTAGAAATTCTAGAAATCCAAAAGTTCCCATTATTTATCGTTGCATTAGCTTCCTGTGAGGTCTTCATGCTTTGGCAGCCATTTGTCTCCAATTACAATTAGATTTGCATTTCCCTGTTTTGTTCGTTGTGTGTGTGTGTGTGTGTGTGTGTGTGTGTGTGTGTGTGTGTGTGTGTACTCTCATGTGTACCCAAGTTTGCAGGGTACATGCAGCATCTACCATGTGTTTTAGATAGGGTCTCCCACTGGAACCCAAGACTCTGATTCAGTTGGCTATTTGGTCAACAAGCCCCAAAGTTCCATTTTACTCTGCCTCCCCAGCACTAGGACTACAAGTGCATGATACTGTACCCATCTTTTTACCTGAGAATTAAATTCAGATCATTTGCCTGTCTGCGGAATGTGTTCCCAAACTGGGCTGCCTGGTATGGCCTCCATGGGAAAGGATGCACCTAAACTTGCAGAGACTTGATGTGCAAGGATAGGGAGCCACCACCCTATCAAAGGAGAAGGGGAGTGGTAATGGGAGGAGGGACTCTGTGAGTGAAGAACTAGGAATGGATACAGCTATCAGAATGTAAAATGAATAAATACATAAATTAATGAAGAAAAAATCACATCCTTGTGTCTGCAAGGCAAGCACTTTTTCTAACAGATTTTCCCCAACCCCTTTCTGCCTTATTACACGTTACCAGAAGTTTCTTTGTACATTACCGGAAGTGTCTTTGTAGCCCCCTTTTGGAGGACAGCAGATGTTGCTAACCAATGGGCTTATTAATGAAACCTCACTATTTGTTTGGCACTTTAGAGTGTCCAAAGTCCTTCCCAATCTCAGTGCTCATCTAAATCTGCAAAGGAGGCACATTTAACTCAAACACACAGATAAGAGACTTACACCCTTGGTTATAGATCCACAAGGCCAGGGACAGGTGGAAAGCAGTTTTCACTGTCGCAGCAAATCTAGGACAGGCTTACGATTTCTGCCCCTCAACTTTCATTCAGTCTTAGCTCAGAAAATAAGACTAGTTGGAACAAGGGTCATTTATGTTGATATATGAACCTCTCTACTCTGTAATACAGTAGTCATCAGCCCATTGTGGTTATTTAAATTTGAATCACTTAAGAACAACTGAAATTAATAACTCAGTTTCTTACTTGCATTTTCACAATGGAAGTGTTTATTAGCCATATTTGGGTGTCTGATTTAGACTAGTGTCTCGTCAAGGCTGTCTGGGAACATTAGTATCATGCTATGATCTATCTAGAAGGATTTAGAATCAAATAAGTTAGGTAAATACTGCATGTCATATTCCCTCTTGGATACTCAAAATGCACCACAGTATATTAAAGAAGATCCCTATTCGAATATTAAATTTAATTTTATTTAAAGAGCACTCCATCATATAATGAATTTATGCATTCCTATACCATGATGTACTCTTTAACAGAATTCTCTGAAACAAAGATGGACAGATCCTGTTAGAATAAGGCCAGAATTCATTCAAAGAGTAGTCACTTGCCACCCTTTAATGCAGATCCTCATGATAGAGTAAACTCCAAGCATAAAATCAGAGAGACAAGACTATTCAGAGCTATTGCATCTTCAAACTCAAAGCCTACTCCCTTTAATAAACATTTGACTGTATCTACAAGTTCTGTAAACAAGGAAACAGAGTTGTCTGGAACACAAACTTGCACAGACTGCAGACACTGACAGAAAAGCATCCTGAACTCTGGAAAACCAAGAATGTTCAACTCCAAAAGAAAGTATAAGCATGTGACTGCATCAGTTTAGGCATTGAAATATGCCATGGAAAGTGTGATCAACCAGTGTAGCAGAGAGAAAGTATGCTTCACGCTGAGGGCCAGAGATACTCTGAGCAGCAGGGAACAGCTCTCCAGTCATCCCCCACATAGGAACTCAGTGGAGCAGGGAAGACACACAGAAAGCAAACTGCAAAGAGCCATTCTGCTCCACCCTATCTGAGCACTAGACAAATACCAGGTGTTTTCCCACCAGCAGAGCAAGCTTCAAATAAGCTAGAGGTAGTGGAGTCTACATTTATCCCAGCAATGAAAAATATTTGACTGCTATTTTCCTTTTGCTTTTTTATTTTTCACTTCAGTTTTGAGGTCATGTGATTGGGTTTTATGATTATTTTTCATCTGCAACTATTCTCTCCTGTTTCCTCTTATTTCTCAAAGCTTAATCATCTGTGCTTTGCCTCCTGTTCCTACTTTACATCCTCTTATTTTCATTTCTTAATTATCAATATCTCTACTCTTAATAACATATAAACACCAACCTTGGGCTCTCAATAGCTCTGTTATTTCTACCTTGATTGCTGGTGTAAATGTTGCACCTAATTACTTTTGTTCTTTATTATCTTATTGTTGACAAATCATTTCCTGTCCTTTGTTTCTTTTGTCTAAATAGAAGAGATCATAAGCTCAAGAGAAAGCTATTTGCTATTTAGGAAGAAGACCCATAGGAGACAATATGCACAAAAGATGGGAGAACCATGAAAGATGCATCTACCCAAAGAGATATGCAGATCACATGCAAAAACAAAGCAAAGACACCTCCAAAGGCTTGCCGTTCCTAAATACTGAAAACAAAACAAAACTAACAAAATACAAAAACAAGTCAATGAAATGCCAAACATATGATTCAAAATCCCACTTTTAAATGTTTCATGACCTCATGAAGAATTAAACAAGCAGATGAATGAAGCAAGAGACTAATTTAGAGGCCCATTTCCAGTTCTCTCCATGATAAGCAGTACACAAGTAGGGGTGGAACTTGGTAACTCCTTGAATTTGTTTTGCAAAGCTGCAAGAATATTCTTTATGTTCTGCCTTGATGATTCTGGATATGAGAGAAAAGATGCAATCTGTTTAAATCTCTCTAGCCAGGCATTGTGTATGCATACCTTTAATCCCAGTGCTTGGGAAGAAGAGGCTGGCCAATTTCTGTGAGTTAGAAGCCAGCCTGGTCTACAAAGTGAGTCTAGGACAGTCAGGTTTGGTTATACTGAAAAACCCTGTCTTGAAAACCAAAACCAAAACCAAATTTTAAACTTAAAAGAATTATTAGTGAAGGAGCTCAGGCAAGCAATTAAAACTTAAGTGATTCCAGGATTTAAACAAACAGTAATACTGATTATCTCTGATGGAATTAGATGTTGTTTGTCTGTTTGTTTGAAACTTCTTAGAAAATCCTGTTTCCTAGGGGCTGCCCTGTTATTATGAAAACAGAATCTTGTAACCATCACTTGTTGATGCAATGCTTTGTTTACTTTGAAAAGCTTTTACAAGTATTTACTGCATTAACTTCTCATTAACTTCTGAAAGCAACCTTGACTGTGAAGCAGGCACTAGTCATGCCTGCCAGGTAGAATGAGAAGCCAGGGCACTGCTTTTTACAGTCCCAGAATGTACCTGATGATTGTGGAAGACTCCCCTTAGAAATGTTGAAGACCCTGAAAAGTTCTGGTTCACTCTTCACATCCATCTTCAGCTGAATGTTGCAAAGATGACTCAGTGGGTAAAGGGTTTGTTGCCAAGAACTGAATTCAGAATCCACATAAAGCCAGACCACAGTACCACCCAGCATGACTACAGTGAGATGGGAAGGAGAGACAGGAAACTCTCCAGAAGCAGGTAGACCAGATAGCCTGGCAGCCATAGTAGCAAACAGGAAGATAAGGATTATACCTAAGGTTGTCCTGTCTGCACAAATACAAACACATACACACACGCGCGCGCGCGCGCGCACACACACACACACACACACAGAGAGAGAGAGAGAGAGAGAGACAGAGACAGAGACACAGAGACACAGAGACACAGACAGAGAAAGAAAGAGAGAGAGGGGGAGAGAGAGGGGAGAGAGAGAGAGAGAGAGAGAGAGAGAGAGAGAGAGAGAGAGAGAGATATGAGACAGAGGAGAGGGAATTCAGCATGGAAATAGAGATTTTGAAGAAATCCAAAAGCATAAATATTGGAAAACAAGAGAAAGAGAGAAAATCCTATAAGAACAGGTAAGTAAATAAAAAATAGGAAAGTGTCAAAAACACCCAATTCAACAAATCAGAAAACCCTGAAGGCCAGCAAAAAACAATCAACCAACCAAACAAACAAACAAACAAACAAGCAAAAAAGATGTAGTTCAAAACAACCAGAAGAATAAACAAAACTATAGGAAATAGCAAATATATTTTAATAATATTCCTGAATATTAATGGTTGCAAGATTCTAATTAAAAGACACAGACAAGCTGATTGAATCAGAACATAAGATTCAACTATTTCTTGGCTGCAAGAAACATATTTTACTGATAAACACACAGAGAAACTGAAAAGATAATGAATGAATAAAAAGCTATACCTTCTGCATCAAGTAGATGCAGCAAATAAACAGGATTAGCCATAGCTCACAAAGCAGATTTCAAACCAAAATTAGTAAAAGGAAATATCCAGTAAAAAGGTGAAAAATTTAAATATATAGGTTCAATGTTAGGGTACCTAATTACATAAAACACACTTAAAAATACAGATAGCTCCACATACAGTAATACTATGTGGACTCATTTTCCTACTCCCCTCAATTAATAAAAGAAATCACAGTCAGAAAATCCAACAAAGAATGTTCAGTGTTCAACAGTACCGTAAAGTAAACAGATCAAATGGACTGATTTAATAGGCATCTGCTGAACACTCTACCTTTCAGATGTAAATATATATTGCTGTCAGCAGCCCGTAGAACTTTTTCAAAAGACCAGATCATATTTTGTACCGTAAACCAGGCCTTAAAAACTATATTTTCTTAAATCCTATCAGCTTACAGTAGAATAAAACCAAAAATCAATAGAAAGAAATGCTACACATATACATGGGTAATAAATAATACTATCTTGAGCGACCAGTGTGTCACTGGAAATAGGAAGGAAACCAAAAACTCCTAGAGTCAATAAAAATTAAAAAGTGATTTATTGGACCTTTTAGAACGTAGCACAGTTAGTTCTAAGGGACATGAATTAATTAGTATGAGGTTCTACACTTAAAAATCAGGGAAAACACTCTGCCTTGCTTGCAGACAGGAGCCTAGCATAGCTGTGTCCTGAGAGGCTTCATTCAGAGGCAGATGGCAACAGATGCAGAGATCCACAAGCAAACATCAGGAGGAGCTCTGGGAGTCTCATGGAAGAGTCAGGGATAGGATTTAGCAAGCCAGCCGGAGGGGTTAAGGACACCACAAGAAGACCTAGAGAGTTAACTAGCCTGGATCCATGAGGCCCTCACAGAGACTGAACCACCAACTGAAGAGCATTTAGGGGCGGGTCCTAGGCCCCCTATATATTTGTACCAGATGTGCAACTTGTTCCTCTGTGTCCCCTAACAACTGGAGGTGGAGGTTGTCTAATTCAGTTGCGTGCCATTGGTTTCCTTTCCTGTAACTTGAATAACTAGAATGTGCTTTGGCTTACAGTGACTGGACTTCTCAGGGTAGGGTGATACCAAAGGAGGTCGAGGAGAAGGGGAGGGGGTGATTGAGGGAGACATTTGTAAGGGTGGAATTGGGAGAAAAGGGGGGACTAGAGTGCTGTGGTCAGGATGCAAAAATAAATTATAAGGTTAGGGCTGAAGTCAATAAAATGAAGATCAAAGGACAGTTACAAACAAAGGATTGGTTCTTTGAAAAAAATCACAAGTTGAATAAAACCTTAATTAAAGAGAAGATAGGAATAGATAAAAGCAGAGAGGGAAAGGAAGAGAATACAACAGATTCTAATGAAGTCTGATATCTAGGAAATATTTTTATGTCATACACTCCCAAAGTAGATGTAAGCAACTTACATGACAATCAATAAAATTGAACAGTGACAAAAAAGCCTCCCAGCAAAGGGAAGCTGCGAGCTGACTAATTCACTGCCACATTTTACCAGACCTTTAAGCACTGACTTCTGTATGCCTCAAATTACTCCACATAATAGAAAGAAAAGGAGCGTAAGCAAACCAGTTCTATAAAGGCAGATTTACCTTGGCTGTGTATAAGAACCCAATAAAAAATTTACCCAGCTACAGGCTGATTTCTCTCTTAATATGATTTCAAAAAGTATCAATAAAATATTTGGAAACCAAAGCAATTAAGTCATTGGCAAGATTACATAACCATAACAGTGGTTTCATCCTGAGATGCAAAGGCAGTAAGGCTAATACAGATCATTAAATGTCAAAGACAGGGCTGGACTGGGGACAGAAATCACTTATCATCTCAATAGATGCAGAAAAGACCTTTGACAGAGTTTAGCATGTGATAGCCTCTCTGAAGCAACTGGGAATAGAACAAATACACTTCAGCAGAATGATGGGTATAATGACGATAGGAGCCAAGTGGGTTTTTGCTCATAGATACACAGTAGGGAAACCTGGGCATGAATGCAGTTAATAGCCTGGTGACCTCTGCAGGCTCCCGTAGCTCCCCCACCATCCATCCATAGCTCCCATAGACTCCTATATTGTTTGTTTATCTCAATCAATCTATAGTGCACTGCACCCTAGACTTCATGAGCATGTTTACTTTGAGCCTGCTTTCTTAGTTAATACTTGACGCTCACCTTTATGGAAGAGGTTAGTTTTATTTTACAAGAATTTTGATGGAATCATGCCTTAAGCTTTGTTGTGCACTATGGATCGAGTTAATTATCACCAGGTAGCTTTCTATGAAATTATGCTATGCTCTAATACGCCTAAAACAATCTACCTGGCACCAGACTCTTGAAGTTTATAACAACACTGGCTACTGGGTCATGTTGAAGTGAATTTTCTTCTTACTTCCCCTGGCTCGACTGTGCTGCCTGTAGTGTTGGCGGAGACACCCACGATGTCAAACATACAACCAGCATGAGACCTACTGGGAAAAAGCTGAATCTCCTAACAAAGTGAAAATGAGAAAGGAGTGTCTGCTCTCTCAACTCTTCTCAATGTGGTGCTTGAAGTCTTAGACTAGGAATGAAAACAAACAAGGAAATGATTTCAAACAGAAAGAAGCCCAATTTCCCCTGTCTGAAGATGACATGTGTTCATGCTTAAGTGCCCAAATGCCTCTGCTATAAAACTCTCGGATGCAATGAAAGATTTCAGCAAAGCAGCAATGGAACGTAAAATCAACAAACAAATTACAGTAGATTTTCTCTGTCAATGGCGAGAAGGACATCTGAACACGATCTCATTCATAACAGCTTCAAAGCACACCTAAGAAACATTGTACAGAATTCTCAAGTACTAAGAGCAACCTGCACAGAAAGTATCATTAAAAAAATAAGCTTTATGAAAAGAGTATTAAAATTTGTAACATCTTTTAACAACCCTGCAAAGCTTTTTCTGACTTTTCCACCCAGAGGTGTAACTGCTGCTGCTGAGTGACCCTAAGCATGCTCTTCCTCACTCGGTGTCTGGAGCCTTAGGGTGCTCCTGAGCTATCGGCCCTCCCTCAGAGAGCATAGGAGAGCACAGCTATGGTGCCTTTTCAAGATTATCTCAGATCTTCTTGGCACTTTATGGCCATGTGTAGAGGCTAACCCTGCTGTACAACTCAGTGTTATTTAGTAGATGGTATTCTACAAAATTTATTGTGCAGAAAAATTAGTATATATCTTTTAAAAATATACTCTGCCTCTATAGAGATGCTTATTAACTTTCTATGTTAATAAGCAAACTACATGATTCCAAATGTTCAATGTTTGTAATAAATATGACCCGAGATACTGAGGGTTAATGAAAGTATTACAGAATAATCCTTTATTCTTTAATAATCTTTTTCAATTAATAACTGAAAATTAGAATTGATGAGGGTAAGTATAACTGTCTTCTGAATCTAAACTTGTTTTTTTTAAATAGTCTATATTACTTGCAAATGTGAAAAATTATTTTTTCTTCACCGAATAAAATACACTTAGATAAACTGATGTATTGCTCAAGAAACTTTAGAACTATTAGGGAAAAACACATCAAGACAAAGACTCAGGTTTGGATCTTCGGAACAGGATTCTAACAGCCCAGGAAATATCAAGAACTGACAAATGAAACTACATGACACCAACAAGCTTCTGTACATCCAAGGGAGATAACAGATTGAAGAGAGCCTGTAACTGGGGGAGCGAGCCGCAACAAATGCTGAAAGCGATTCAGAGGAAAGGGGACCGGTACGCACTGCTGGTAGCCGTACAAATCATCTAGCCACCATGAAAATTATGACCAAGGTTCATGAAAAAATAAAAAATGGACCAACGGGATGATTCTGTTTACTATGGCACAGCCTACAACTGCCAAAACAGAGAATCAGCTAAGTGTGCACCAGTAAATAAGTGGAAGGGAAACTGTTGCATACTTACCCAGTGGAGTTTTATTCATTCATAAAAATAAAATGGTGTCATTTGGAATGAAAGTCGAATGATACATGAGACCACATTAAATAAAATAAGCCAGGATGAGAGAGCCAAGTACCACATATTTTCTGCCGTACATGAAATTTAGATTGTGTACACACACACATACACACACACATATGTGTGTGTGTGTATCACATATATGTTATGTGCATGCCAAAAGACTATTTACAAAATGAAAGGATAATAGAGGGAAGGTAAGCTCATCAAAGTACATCATGTTAAAGAAAATATTTAAATCCTTGCGCTTTGGATGATAAACCTATACTGATAAAATTTGGAAAATATACATCTATATAATAATGATTACTCATTTGTAACAATGGTTAATGATAAAAGTGAAAACATTTTCTAGATCTGCAACTAAATTTAAAAGGATCCAGTTCCGCCAATAAAGGTTTATTCACTTGATTGATGAATATAACCATCACCTTACCCATCCAGTGCCTTCAAACATTTTCAGGTCCAGAGGGTCTCCTTGGATGGTCCCATCAAGAAGGATCAGGGAGTGGCAGCTGGCCATGGCTGCACATAGTGGGCCCCAGGGCACAGCGTCACCGGAGGCAAAGCTGTGGACTGCCTGAAAACTGGTTTAAAAATGTTAAAATTTTCAATAAATCCATTTTCATGTCCTGCCTCTTAAATCTTAACATGGCAGCACCTTGGCTAGCTGACTCTAACATCTAACTTCTTGCCACTAACCTTTAACCTCTGACCTTTAACCTCTTCTCATAGACCTTCCCATAGTGTCTACCACTACTTCTGAAACTCTGGGCACAGCCCATATGGGGCTGACTGCATGAGCGTGGGGGCTGCAAAAATTATTGCACCAGTAAAACGTTTCTGAATGTCAACAACCACAAAGTCATTTAAAATCAAATGCATAATGAATCTAAAATGTTTTGTGTGCTGCTAACCCATGCTGTCTCCCCGAGACTTCACTGCAGCTCTGGTTCTGAATACATAACATGTCCTGTGTGTACAGTGCACACTAGTACTGCTGGAAGAATCAAATAATTGATTGGCTCAGAACATAGACTACTGTTGCGTCCTAAACTGTTTGAAGGGTTTGTACTATACAGACAAGCCCTTCAGCTATAGAGCATGATGGTTTGGTCATGGAAGACAAAGACTTTTACTATTTTTCTACTGTCACATACAGCATGGGTTTAAAATAATGTAATGATTCATTATCAATAAGTGTTTGGTTTGTCTACTTATTTTCTGTGCCTATGTACCTGGCACAGATTTCTTAGATGAGAGGCATCATCTCAGGCCTGGCTCTATCTCACCTTACAGCTGCTGATCTTGCTAATATCCGTTGTGCCTCGATTCCAGAGCCACAAAGTCTTGCTTTGACTCTACTTGTTCGGGAATTTTTTTTCTGTTCATGTTTTTTTCTGCTCACTTGGGATTTTTGATTTTCAGCTATAGCATTCTACCTGCAGAGTAATATTTGCATAACCCTTCTTTGAGTTAGATATGGATTTCCCCTTTGATGTAGACTACCACTGGTCAATCAAAAAGCCAAATTTCAGGGCGTTTGAATCTAATCACATAGACTTTTGCAGTGCTGCACGTAAAGCCACGGAGCTCTCTGAACAGACATATACTCTAAGTAAGAAATCTCTGGATTCATGGGGTAACTGAGGAAGGAAGAGGCTTGCTTAGTGATCCAAGCAACAGAAAGCAAACGAGGCTTTGAATTGATTTTCATTACTTAGTTCCTTGGCGTCTACCACTGTTTCCAGAAACTTCTTTTTAGTCCACACCTCCTGCTGCTGAAGCTTCTTATCCTCATTGACGATATACCCTGGAATTCTTTACCTTCATCTCCTCCTGGTTTTAAGCTGAGACTGATGATGTTTCATTGATTCTACCCCTCAAAAGCATCAGCATGCTAGGTGCAAGGGAGGAAGATGGGAGTGGGAAGTATCAAGGCCATCCTCCTCCTTTATTGCCCTGGATCTTAGGCATGCTGCTCCTCTAGACAACGGCCTAATCAATGTCTGTACAACCAGGACCATAAATCAAGCTAGAGATCAAGCTGTTCCCCATGCTCAGTCTGGGCCATCTTCTGCTCTGTGCTCAGGGTATAGCTAACACCATCACTAACTTGGTGAACCCTGCCTATTGCTCCAAATCGTCAGCTGCCTCAGCCACTGTTTGGGGCCAGAGTAGGACAATCAAAGCTAAGACTGGAAGCCATCACTATTTAGAAGGCACAAAAACACACCTCAACCCTGCAGGAAGAAAGCTAGGAGCACTCTCCCTCCACTCACTGCTCTGCTCTGGGGTATGTATCTATATGGTTACCTTCTTTGTTTTACCACGACAGCCTTTACCCCAGGTCTGTAACATTTATACCTAGATGTGCTTTAAAATCTACCTCATATGCCATCATTTTCAGAGAGTCACCGTTGATGCACTAAAATTCAAAATGACTTTCTATCTTCAATCATCTTATGTCATAAAACATCAGAGTTGTATCTTACATCAAGCAGTTTTATTGTTCTGTCTCCATTCTGATGTTTTTTATCTTCATAGTCATAGTTTGCATGGCCTGTGTTACCCCTTGAAGGTCAGTGCATTCACACATCTTCATCCCATTAGACTGGGAACGCCACAGAGAACCAATGGAGCCCCTTTCTGGGTCTCTGAACACAACTGTCTTCCCAGCCACCCAGGAAGCCTTGTGATCTATAATCTAGCATGGTCTTGAGTCCACACCTTGATCCTCTGTCTTACACATTTGACTTCTTACTCATCTCCCCCATTTATTTTCACATTGGATTTGCAGATCTACTCTCTTTGTCTGACTTGGGACACATTTAATTAAATGAGTTAAAATAATTGGGAAACCACTGTGAATCTTATTCCCCGAGCTTGGCAAGGGTGGACCTGAATTTCACCACAGGAATCTCCCACCAGACCTCCCCGTCTCAGGGTCCTACCAGTTGCCAGCAATGGGAACAGTCCCCCAGAGGTCCAGCCCATCTTCTGTGAGAGTTCCTGTCTGAATAAAAAGTTGTAAGTGTTTTACTAAATCATAGGAGTTAAAGCTTTAAGGTCATAAGTTGAACAAAATCCAAGCTCCTAGGAAACTATCATCTAAAACCTTGTTTATAAGCATCTGCATTTAGTGCAGGCTCCCCGAAAAGTTCCAGTTTCTACATGACACTGTGCAAGAACTTTCTTTGATTCTGCTTGCTTGCCATCCTCTCTGCTCCTGTCACTGAGAAGACCCATTCGTGGACATTCAGCAAAAGCCACCTCACAGCTGACTCTGCAGTCGGCACCTGCTGTCTTTTCAAAACAGAATTTGGGTTTTACCCCTCTTTCCAAGACCAGCTAGTCCATCTCCCTTTCCTTTTGGCTCACCATAATTTTCTAAAACTATGGCCAACATAGTAACCATTCAGATCATAATGAAATGTTGATAAAATTTTTTTTCAGCCCATAGAGAGAAATGGCGTGTTAATAATAAATATTAAGTAATGCCAGAGGGTGAGTTTTATTGTCAGATCAAGAGGAAAATGGTCATGTGACACTCTGTATTAGAAAAGTATTTGTCAATTAATGTAACCCAGAAAGCAAGTAGAACCAAGTCTGTTAGACATGTCTCAGTTATCCATTAGTTGAATGTTTCTGTGGTCTGACAGCCCCAGGCTAACCACTCTGCACCTGTCCAGAGTGAAGAGAGTGGCTACTGCTCTTCCAGAACAAGTCAGGCAGACAGAACACTAAGTACAGACATCAACAGCTCCTGCATATAGGACTCAAAGTCATCAACATAAAAAACACTGGGTTTCAGAGCTTCCTATAAGTTGACATCATCTGTCATCATAACACATCATAGCATCATGGTCGCTTACAGACATGGGATTATAAGGCTCTCCTCCTGACAACTGAGCAAGCAGGAGAGAATCAACTGTGCCCCACAAGGAGACAGTGGTCCACAGGCCAGACAACCTTCCTCCACCAGCAAGGATGTTGGTGAGTCCTGCTAGGCATGTGGGAAGAGAAAGCCTACTCTGACTCTCCAAATTAAAAGAATTACAGAATCCTTCTTTCTTAAGTTTATTCAGTTCCAAAAGAGAGACAGCAGGAACCATTTCTCAAGGGTGACTTTTGTAAAGGAGCAATTTGCAACATTTTCTTCCACTTCCTCTAAGGCACCAACCTGCCTGCATCTTCAACTGCCCAAATCCCTTCTGGGTTATTCCATTTCAGAAAGAATTAGCAGCTTAATTCTAACTGAGATGTTTTTGTTGGGAGGTTACGCTTTTAAGCATTCATGTATTGACCATAAACATAGAGAGATTTGACAACAGGGTAAGAGAAATGAGACCGAGTTACCTCTCTATTTAAAAATAACCTCACAGGACAAAAATAGACTCAAATAGAAAGAAACTGAAATTTTAATTAAAGTTCTAATCTAAAGAGAATAGAAGAGCAAAGAAAAAAACCTTTATCATAATGTTTGAGCTCAAGCTCAGGCTGAATTGAATAGAAAATCTATCTTACAGACGAGAGAGAGAGAGAGAGAGAGAGAGAGAGAGAGAGAGAGAGAGAGAGAGAGAGAGAGAGAGAGAGAGAGAGAGGTGCATAGAGGTGCATATAAAAACAAACACTCTCAGAAGCCCTGTAATATAACAATGGTTGGAAATTAATTGTGGGGTGTTCTAATACAACATCATGTTGATCAGAGTTCTATAATGTAAAGCTAGAAAAACGAACTTAAAGATGATTATAGTCCAAGCTTTTTACTGAAATGGTGATAGACACTTCGCTCTCAACTCAGGGTTAGCGACCTCATTTCGCCATGCCCCATCAGGTGTTCTAGCTGCATGCTACCACACTTTACGGGATTCAGCTGAGCGAGTGGACAGGCGGCCCCTCTGGCTATCTAGCAGAAGATGGCTTGAGACTGCCAAAAAAAATGTTACACGGGAAGGAAAATAACAGCCCTGGGGGGACATTATATAAGGGACACAGTTTATAAATCGCCCTCCTGTAGTCAAGATGCTTTTGAGGCTGTTGGGTAAGAAGAGATTCTATCAGAAAAAGGGCAAGGAGCTAAAGTCTGACAATGGGGATAGAGTCAGAGTGTTGCTCAGCTAACACTCCAGTTCCTGCTAATGGAAAATGAGCACCTTTTTGCCAAATGAAAATGGGAGGAGAGAAGGGGGAGAGGGAGGGAGAAGGGGAAGGGGAAAAGGACGGAGAGGGAGGAGAGGGAGGGAGGGAGGGAGAGAGAGAGAGAGAGAGAGAGAGAGAGAGAGAGAGAGAGAGAGAGAGAGAGAGAGAGAGAGAGAATCCAAGAGGCAGGCTGCTTTATTCTGGAGCAAGTTTCATGCAGCTTCCCCTCAGTTCCCCAGGAGCAGGCCTAAAACAGTCTTTTCAGTTGTCCAGAGAGCCCTGTCCTTCTCTATCTCTCCCCAGTCCCTGCTGTTATGGTTTGAATGTTAACCCTCCCCTATAGGCGCGTGTGTTCGAATGTTTGGGACCACTGTTTCAGAAGGTTGTAGAACCTTTGAAGGCCTGCCTCCACTCTCAGTCAAGCTCTCTGCTTCCTGCTGTGGCCCAGCCCTGTCTTGGAGGCAAAGCAAATCTCTTCTCCCTTAACTTGCTGCTTTTAAGTGTTTGGCCATAACAAGAAACTAATGGCCTCTTCAGAAAGTTCCCGTTAAAAACAAACAAACCAACAAAAACACCAAAAGAATTCTGCAAAAATTTTACTCGTACTCTGTTTTAAGGCCTCACACTCTCCTTCGAGATATGGGCCCCTTTTTAGCTTGCCATGTCAGCCCTCCAGCCTCATTTCACTGATAGTCCAGCTTCTAGCCTTACTCTGTGGTCCTCTCTCTCACACATCTCCCAGTAGGACAGTTGTCTTACTCCCATGCTCCCTACAGCCTCGGCTAGATGCCAAACCTCTCCAAAGCTGAGTGGCCACTCATGATGCTCTACACGCACTGTGTACAACATTGCCCTGCAGAAGTGGTTTGCTGGCAAAAACAAAATGGCCAAAGCATTGATTGACCTGAAGCAGGGAGCGATAAGCCAAGCCCACTGTACTACAGCTTGTCCAACGTTGGCCAGAATTTAGGTATGGGAGGGAAGCTTGATGCTGGATTCATTCCTGGTTCCCATAGGAGAGTGGTGGGAATCTTGGACTTCCTGACAACAGCAGCCATCCCCCCTCCACCTCTCCAGGATCCAGAGTACAAGTATAGTACTTCCTTAGTCCACTTCTTTGCCATTTCAAGAAGCAGTGGGTGGATATGAATGGAGTTGTTATATAAGTGCCACACAAGGCACTTCTAAAACATGGAAGTTTCCCCCCAGGTTTTTGCCTGAAAAGGAAATTATTGGTGCAAGACACTGTTTCAAAACATAACACTGGCACAGAAAGTATTACGGTAGGCAGAAGGAATCATTTTAAGATCGCCACACCATCACCCTCCGAACAAACAAGTTTGCTTTCTAGTCTGTGACCTCATACCCCCTCCCTCTGTGACTGCCTCTGGCCTCAGTTTCTCAGCTGTACAGTGAGAATGGTGGGGAAGCCATTCTCTGAGGTCCTTCCTAGCTGTGTCATGCATCCAAACCATCAACCCCCCCAACCTGGTAAGTTTGGAACCCACTTTGTCGAAGCACACGAGGTTGATCTGGCCACACATATTAATTCTCTGTGGGGAGATGCAGAAAATCTGCTTCTTCTTCAGCCTCTTCTGGGCGTACACATTGCCTATGGTCAGCGCAGCTGGAAGCACAGGAGGGACAGTGGCAGTGAGGAGGATCAGGGCCATGGTTGCAGTTTCTCTCGGAGGAACCTGGAGAGGGGAAAGGATGACACGTGTTAGCACAGCAGAGCAAAATGTCACCCTTCCTCCAGCTGCCTGCTTTCTCCCAGCTGCCTTCTATAACATTTGGCAACCCTAGACCTTGGCTTATCGAATTTCTGGCGAGTTAGTTGCCTTTCTTGGTGGAATTGGGTGGTCCCTGATCTATCTCTAAAGCATACATACATTGTCCTTATTGTACAACAAAGGAGACCTTTTCACCCATTTCAAGTCTCCCTGACCCTCTCTGACTCAGTTGCCCTTGTAAACACCTATCTTTCCTCTGTTCCTCTTATCTCCACACACCATCTGAACTCACATGATGTGCAGGTCTTAGGTCATAATAGTTCCCTCCCAAACTTGCCACTAGTTTTTAAATCTCTCTGCCTCACAAACCTGCCAGTGTCTGGGGCATATGAGCTATGTAAGAGCTTTGAATCCTTGCTTGTCTCAAAGTGCAACGTCCAGCTCACAGTCTGAGGCAGAGCCATACTTAGTACATAGATGGACAAAATAATGATCTGACAAACACTGGAACCAAGGTTGTCAAGATCACAGCATCCCAGTGTGTTCTTACTTCTGGGGGAGCCGATACGGAGATCAGATTCTTTTTCTGTGGCAGACATGTGTCTGCAACAGATGCATTATTAACCTGCTTCCAACAACTTCTGCTTTCTCTACTTTCCCCAGCCACTCAAATGGATGCCTTTTGAACCTGTAGACTCAAACCTATCTAATCCTGGACCAGTGCAGACAGTGGCTGCCAAACTTTGGCCACAGGGCCAAAGTTTCTGACCCACAAGGTCTGAGATCCAGCTTCCAGCCATGATATGGATGGCTGGTTGATCTCTGTCCAGGAAACCTTCACATCTTGGCTGTGCCAAGGCTTCCTTTGCTTTTCTGATAGGTACTTCTGCTCTCCGGCTCAGACTGGCACACTGCATAACAGTCTGGACTCAACGGCCTTGGCATTCTACCTAGTTCTTCCAAAATTCCATTCGACAATGGTCCAGTGACAAAAACACTGGACCCATTAGAGCTACATCCCTGTAGTCTTATGCCAGTTTGAAATGATTGTTCAGGGATTAGATTTTGCCATGAGTATTGACTAGAAATTCTTGGGATTATGTCACCATCCACCAATATCCTGGTCCCGTGCACATTCACAGACACCCAGCATTTATTGGTACTACCAGTCTGGACCATGCCCAGATTCATACCAATGCTTTACTTATAATCTTCTTCTTGACCAGTGCATAGGTAGGACCCCAGCATATCTTGGAGGCCCCAGGAATGCACAGCAGAACAGACTCTCAGGACCAGAAACACCCTCAGAGGTTACAAATGACAGTCTCTCTCTTCCCAGCTACCAGTGAAGAGAAGCGCCCACATGAACTTGGTGCTCTGTTGCTTACAAGAGGGTTGAAATGCCACCAGGCATCAGCTCCGGAAAGTAAGAGTGAATGCTTAATTCTGATTCAGACAGCAGAGAGTATGAACAAGCCACTGACTACTTGGGACACTGATTTTAGAACTACACAAAATGTTAAAACTAGACGTGGCATTCACAGTCCCCTTCCTTCTGACATCTCCTTCACTGCCAGGCTTCTCCCTTTGTTGCCCATCAGTTCTAGGCAGCACGTACATATTTCTGTGTACTGTTCATTTAGATTGGTGTGCTGTCCTGCCCTCTGACTTTATTGACTAATTGTTCCCACCTGATTCACTGGGTGCTGAAAAACATATATTTTATACAAAGTTCTTTGGGCTTACATATTGACCATGTCAGAGTGGAGCAACCCCTCATTACAAATCAAATGGTGAAACAGCCAATGAAATGTGGGGGGTGGGGGCAGGGGGAGGGCACAAATGCACAAAAGCAGGTGTGCTAATTTCCTATAGAGGGTACTGGACATCCTGGAGCTGAATCTGTAATACTTGTAGGCCACTCAATGTGGGAGCAAGCAGGGGCCCAGATCCTAATCCTCTGTAAGAGCAACAAGCACTCTTAACTGTTAATCCACCTCCCTAGCACCCTGGAAAACTTTCATAGCTCTGCTATCTAACAAAAATGTATATTGAAATTTATCTGTTACATGTGCCTAAGTGCTATATTATATGTGTGAATATATGTATATACATATATATATACATACACACACACACACACACACACACACACACACACACACACACACATATATATATATATATATATATATATATATATATATATATATATATATATGTAGTGTATAAGGGAGTGTATATTTATGGGAACAATACCCAGAGCCTTGTACATGTTAGGTAGCCACTCTACTACCAAGCTAGCAGTATTTCCAGCCAAGTATTTTTATGCTAGAGATGGAGACATAGAACATTTCTCCAATCTAAGACAGTTTCTATGGACAGCATTGGTTCAGAGAATTATTGAATCTACAGTCAATGTTATCTACCCCTTTGGAGTTCGGTCATCCTCTTGAAAAATTATGATTAACTTACAGGCAGTACTTACTTCATGGTACATATAGACACCCAGGGCATAGAAAAATCCCACAACACCAATGCAGGCCAGGAATACCATGAACTTGAAGGCATCATTATACAGTTTGAAGTTCAGAGGTCGGGGGTAGAGGATGGATCTCACTAAGTCTCCTTTAGCTGTATTATAACCTAGGAAGATAACCACAGAAGGAGAGAGTCCCAGCTTCTGTCCAGAGCCATTGAAACCCTACAGTGACTATGCCACTAAGAGTCTGAGATGGAAGTAGCATTATTCTGATCCAACAGTACATTTGCCCTCCTTGTCAAAACTCATGGAGAACAATCAGTTGCATTCACTCAACACCATTTAATTCCTTGTATTCTTGGAGAGAATGTGTCAGTTGTTCCCACAGTGCCATTCATTCATCTACAGAGTTAAGAAAGTAGACTTAGCTGCGGTGAACTGTGACCAGAGGAAATGAGATGCCAAGAAAAAACTCTGGGAAAGCAGGTATGTGTTGAAAATAGATAAAAGTTATAAAAGAACTTAAAATGTAAAGAAGCAGAAGGCAACAGGCAAGTGATTTATTTAAAATATATGTGTGCAGGCTTCTCACATGCCTTCCTCAAACTCCAAGGTCTTCCAGGTCAAAATTATATGCATAATATTGAAAGTCACCTTCAACATCATGTGCTTTCATATGCATGGATTAAACTCCCCCTCATTCTATTGGGCTTGGTTTCAAATGCCACCTCATCAAAAAGTGTTTCCTCAGTATCAGGCCTACATTTGAACCAAAATTACTTTAAACCCTGCAATACATGGTCATTTATTAAGTACCATCACTCTATTTAGTTAGCTATAAGTTACTGTAAGTGCATCTGTCTTTCTCTTATATCATATAACTTTACTTAAGGAAACAAACATTAATTCATTAACTTACATAACATTTAGTAAATTCTCATTTCTGTTTGACTTATTGTCTAAAATGATTGGCAGTTCTACACTTTGAATATGAGTCGGGTTTTTTGGATTTTTTTGTTTGTTTGTTTGGTTGGTTGGTTGGTTTTGTTTTTTAAGTATAAAGTGTGCCTTAGCCCTATTTCTTTCTTTACATGGTTTTCTCAAACTTGATTTTCTGGTCTTTAAAGACTAGCAACATCATTTTCTCTAAGTTGCCATATAAGCACCTTGGAAATGCTCATTGAAAGGCATGGTCTCTTAATTCATCTTCTTGATAAAGTAAACATACTGTCTTAATTATGGTTTTATTGCTGTGAAAAGACCAAGGCAACTTTTACAAAAGAAAATATTTAATTGTGGCTGGCTTACAGTTTCAGAGGATTAGTCTTCTATCATCATTCCTGGAAATAAGGCAGCACACAGGTTGACATAGTTGGAAGCATAGCTGGGGGACCAAGAGTTCTACATCTTGATCCAAAGACAGCCAGGAGGAGACTGTATCACACTGGGCAGAACTTGAGCACTTGAAGACTTCAAAGCTCACCCCCACAGTGACTCATTTCTTTCAACAAAGCCATAACTCCTAATAGTGCCACTTCCAGTGGGCCAAGCATATTCAAAGCACCACATTCACATTCCACTCCCTGGCCCAGGCTTGCAGCCATAACATAATGCAAAGTTCATTTAGTCCAACTTCAAAGGTCTCCGTAGTCCACCCCAGTCTCAGCAATATTTAAAATTCACAGTTTGAAAACTTATGCATCTCTTAACTGTAGTCCCCTATAGAATCAAAATAAAAAATCAGATCACATACTTCAAACATCACAGGATATACACTACCATTCCAAAACATCATAGTGAGGAAGTACTAGACTAAACAAGACCAAAATCAGGCTGTGCAAACTCTAAACTCTGTATCTCCACATCTAATTTTTAACTCTTCTCTACTTTGATGACTGCAAACAGATTTTTTTTCTCTCTCTTGGGCTGGTTCCACTCTTTGTTAGTAGATTTTATCAACAGGTATCCCACAGCTCTGGAATCTCTAACCTCTAGAGGTCTCCGAGGAAATCCAGGCAGCACTTTCACAGCTTCTGGAACACAGATTCTGTTGCTGCTGTTCTTGGTGGTCAACCCATGATACTGGTACTTCCAAATTGATGAGGTCTTCAAATGCATCGGGAAAATAGCTTATCATGGGCTCTCTTTATGTGACCCCTTCATTTACAGGCCTTCAGCTGACACTGAGTTTGTACCTCCCTCAATGGCCACTTCTAGCTTCATACAGTGCCAAAATTCAGCTGATTTTCATGACCCCTTCCTGCCTTCAAAAACAGTACCACCTGAATGACTCTTACACATTACCAAGTCTGGATGCTGTCAAAAGATACAACCTTGACTGACACAATGTCCTTTCTGAGCCTCCATGTAGGGGCATTCCTGCTAGACACCTGGCTTCGGCAGCTTTCCTTAGTCTCAGAGGGAAATTCTATCCTTGATTCTAAAGCCAGAGCCATGTGGCCAAAGCTGCCAAGTTCTGCTGCTTTCTGGGGCTGGAACATATCTCCTTGTCCAATGGCATCTTCACCAGCTTTCTGTTTTCAGTGGTTTCCTTTACTACCTAAGCTTGACTGTCATAGAACTTACTCTGAAGACTCACCTTGAACTCAGAGGTCTGCATGCCTATGTCCCCTGAGCACTAAGATTAAAGGTACAACCATGACTGAACTTAAACTTTTCTTTACCTGGGACTTGCTCTGTACCAGATTGGCCTTGAACTCAGAGATCTCTAGCAACATACTAAAACTCTTCTCTTCTAAAACCTCTTGAGCCAGGCCCCTCCAATGTCTTCTTTATTTTCATGAGGATAGCCCATTAAGCCCTACTTAAAGCATTCCACTGCTTTCTAAATCCAAAGTCCTCAAATTCACATTCCTCTAAGGAAAAAAAAAACTAACCAACAAACAAACAACAACAACATTGTCAGGCCCTTCATAGCAATACCTCAGTCCTTGGAACCAACTTCTGTCTTAGGTTCTCATTGCTATGAAGAGACACCCATGACCAAGGCAACTTTTAGAAAAGCAAACATTTAATTGGAGCTGGCTTATAGCCTCAGATATTTAGCCCGTTGTTATCAAGGTGGGAAGCAAGGCAACATGCAATCAGACATTGTGCTAGAGGAGCTGAGAGTTCTAAATCTTGATATGAAGGCAGCCAGGCGAGACTGTTCCATGCTGGGCAGAACCTGAGCACTGGGAGACCTCAAAGCCCACACTCAGAGTGGCATACTTCCTCCAGGAAGGCAACACCTCCTAATAGTGTCACTTCCCATGGGCAAAGCATTCAAACACATAAGTATATGGAGGCCAAACCTATTCTAACAACTACAGTTGCTTTATAGGATTTTAAATATTAGCTTAGGTTTAGAGACATGGCTGAAGAATGCTCTAAAGTCCACTAACTAGTTTTAACATAGAAACCTTTTTTTTTTTTAAATTAAAAGCCATATTTGACTAGCATAACTGAATTTGCTAAACTAAACTAAAGCATATTGTCAAAAAGCAATGCATGTTTTTGTCTATGGATTTGTGTAGCAGCACAAACACACATAGCCTGGACCAGGTCATGGAAGGCCTCGGTCACATGATGTCATATGAAAAATGAAAATGGATGTAGTTCTGAAAACATTCTGAGCAGGATATGAATGTACCGCTGCAAACTGGGCTAAGAAAATGTGTCTGTGGTGACAGACTGAGTAACAGTTTAGAGAGAGATTAAGGCAAAAGCCGAGAGAAAACAGTCAGAAGAGTGTTTCTGGTAAGATAGTGTAGACAGGAAATGAGGAAGTTTACATAAACGACAACCAAGACAGGGAAGGTAAGGGGACCATGACTTCATGGTAGGTGGTAGCAGATTCTTTGACATTTCATGTCAATTTGTTCTGGGAGAAAGCAAAATACTGAAGATGACACTAACGGCTGGGCTGATGGTGATGCTGTTCAGTAGCCACGTGGTGGTATCCAGAAAGCAACCTTTGGAAATGAAAAGAGATCTTTCCCAGTTGCTGTGGCTGACATTGCTTTGCAAGGTAACAGTGAGGGGGGAAAAGAGAAGCCTACAGCCATACGCCTTTAGGGAAATTCCCAACATCTCTGCGTGTCATTTATCACATATAAAGGCTTAACAAGGAATGTTTGATTTTAAGTGTTGGCAGCTTAGAATCACCTACGCTAGGAAAGAGTATGACTGCTATTCCCAGAATATGGCAAACTGCAAAATCCTAAACAACACTGCCCACCTCCCAGTCTCCCCACCTCCAGCACAGCGTATGTTTGCAAAAGTTGGATCAGCTCACCTGTCTGCAGAACAACGGCTCTAACAGGTCCCTGACCAGATGGCTTGACCTGAATCACTTCCGTTCCGCAGAAGAGCACGTGTTTCCGGTAGTCCTCCAAACTGTGTGATTTCCAGGGCATGGTGTTCTCCGTCTGAGGCAATGGTGTCTTTGTAACAGGTATACTTTCTCCTACAGAAAGTTGCTCTTTATTCAATTTGTGTAAGCTCAGGTAGTCATTCAGAATGGGGAGGGCCAGTCTCAGAAAACCACATAGCCATGAACAAACAGATTTTAGCACCTATCCCATGGGTCAAATGACTGGGCAGGAACGCCTGTGGCCAGTTATTCTAGTTTAAGTAATTGCTTAAACTCTGCTTACCACTCCCATATGAGCAATGTGTGGTGTGTTGTTATAACTTACTGAGCAGTTAAATCATCACCTTACCATGTTCCAAGGACCCATCACCCAGCACTGCTCCAGAGGCTGTAATCACGTGCTTGCTTATTTCTGTTTGCCTGTCCTCAATCATAGTCTGTGTACACATTTTCCAGGTGACTCCTCTCAAAGCCACCATGCCATGTGTCCTAGTTAGGGTTTCAGCTGCTATGACAAAATACCATGACCAAGAAGCAAGGTGGGAAGGGAAGTGTTTACTTGGCTTGTACTTTCACATTGTAGTCCATCATAGGAGAAAGTCAGGACAGGAACTCACACAGACCAAGAAAATGGAGGCAGGAGCTGATGCAGAGACTATGGAGGGGTGTTGCTTACTGGCTTGATCTTCATGGCTTGCTCATCCTGCTTTCTTAAGAATTTATTAATTTATTTTATGTGTATGAGTATACTGTCACTGTCTTCAGATACACCAGAAGAGGACATCTGATCCCATTACAGATGGTGGTGAGATACTATGTGGTTGCTGGGAATTGAACTCAGGACCCCTGGAAGAGTGTCTTTTCCACTAGAAAGGAATTCTTAACCCCTGAGTCATCTTTCAACCCTGAAACCTGCTTTCTTATAGATCACAGAACCACCGATCCAGGGACGGCCCCACCCACAATGGGCTTGGCCTTCCAACACCAATTACAACTAAGAAAATGACAAACTGGCTTACCTTTAACCCAAAACTTTGGAAACATTTTTTTAATATAAAATAAAGTCTGTTGACTTTAGCATGTGTCAAGTTGATGTAAAACTATAGAGCACACCATTATCCCATGTTCTGTGAAAAATATTTCTTTTCCCTTCCCATTACAAAACAAACCCCAGACTTTATTGCTAGATTCCCAAAACACAGCAAAGTTCCAATAGCCTCCCAGGCTAATTCCTTTATAAATTTCAGCTGAGAAAGACCCTTACTAATCCCTCAGTCAACCCCCAGTGCTTCCTGATCTTGGCTGCTACAATCTCTGTCTCCTTCTCAAAGAAGGGAGCATTCTGCAAGACATAATACTTAAGGTACAAAGAAAATAAAATAGAAGTTCAAAAGAAAATATTTCACAAACATTAATTAATTAATATTGTCCATAACACTTCCTAGTTCCCAGATTTAAAACACCCTAGAACAAATTTAAAATTCCATCAGTCTTTTGTTGTGTCTAATTAACAAAATAATATGTCACCTTTCTAAGTTAGAAATAGCACTGTATTGATTACAGTTGCATTTCTTTATTATGTCTCTAGGTGATAACTGAGGGCAAGAACATTGCAATACAGAAACTCTTATATTTCTCATTTTACTCCGTGACACATAATCGGTCCAAATATGTGTTCTCTGCTAAATGTATGTCTGGATTAAATAAAAGCAAACAGTTTATTCTATTTCTGTTCTTTCAAAGCCAGTTTTCTAGCATGTAGTATGTTTACAAAGTGAGGTTTAAGAAGCTGTAACATTGTTTATTATAGCCATAAGTATTCTACAGTAAATCCCTTAAGCTGAGAACTGTCCTTACTTCATTTAAAAAATATTTATGACATCCCTTCGCTGTGTTGATTTACCAGTTGCATTCTAAATGAGTCATTAGAGGAGACAGAACCCTTTGGCCAGCCTCCCAGTAATTCTGCCACGTTATCTCTGAAGCCAGCCCATATAATAGGTAGATAGTTAGAGATTATTTTGTGACAAAACAAATTCATCCAGAATGTGGCTTTGGAAAATATGATAATAGTAACTAGTTTCCTTTTCTATTCCCCAGTGACATTGGAGTCAGAGAGGTGCTGATCATGTAAAAGTCACCTCAAGATATTGTTTGGGCAAATAAATTTACACAGAATTAACACTATTCATATATTAAGAATCACAGCATTGGCCTTTCTGGAGAGTCCAAAAAGAGACAGATTCACCTGAAAAGAATTAGTGTGGGAGGAGGAGGGAGTACGTGTCAGAAGGAAGTAGTTTGATTGTTCACTCTATTACAGAGTGGGTGCCAGAGACCTTGAGACCTCAGGGACTGTCAAATAGAGATTCTCCCATGTCCCCATGGAGCTGGATGTCACTTCATGCTGACAGTGTTTGAAATGCCATGTTCTAGTTTATTGCATCACTGGGACCATTTGACAAAAAATGATTTGCTAGAGGAGCACAGTTTTTTCTGTGTCTGGCTCATCCCAGCACAGTGCCTGGCACACAACAGTATTTCAGAACGTGTATCAAGCAAAAGCTAAACAAGCAAGAGAAAGGAGGGATGAGAAGAGAGGGAAAAATGAAAAGAAAAAGAAAGGATGAGAAGAGAGAGGGAAAAAAGAGGAGAGAAATAGTTCTGATCTACCTGGTGCTTACAAGGTTGTATGGCGGAGTGTCAATTTGGAAAGACTGCAGAGGAAAAATCCTCTGCAGCCATCTCATATCCCTGCATCTGCCCTGAAGTTCTAATCAATCAGTTCTTTCATGAGTAGAGGGAGCAGGAAGAACACTGCCATCTTTCCCATGAGCATCCCTAAGAGAAGGAAAAGGCGCTGGCTAGAAGAATAGTTCCTGGGGTAGTAATGCCTTGGCTTCGGTGGTTTCCCTGTGAAGCAGTTGTTCGGAATATGTGCCATTTATGACTTTTGTGTTTTCCATTTGCTCCAAAAACCAGAGCAGTGGCCTCTCTCACTGCTGTGTCCCCAGTAGATTTTTCTCCTAATAAACTGGTGAAATCAGGGCACGGACAGCCAAACAAACACACCCAGATCTCAGGGCACTACTCCAATTCTTGTGCATTCTGTCAAATTATTTCTCCTCTCTTGGCCTCATATTTACACCCCCCCTTAGGACTGCAGAGTAATGGAGTGGTGTGCAAAATATCAGTGTAAAACAGCACACACTAAGACTAAGAAAATGGTAAACATTCATAGAACCCTCCCCTGTCCTCTCTATCATGTGGCCTATTGTGTCATGCCTGCTCCCTCTAGAGGGAAGTAAGGTCCTTGAAAAAAGCCATTTCCTCAGGAAAGGAGGCACAAAGGACAGGGGAGTTGAAAGCTGACCTCTGACTGTCATTTGTCATCATGGATTCTACAGACATCTAAACCTTCCCTTCTCTATGACATCTCTGTCCTGCATTTCCATTCCAATTAGTAGTCCTGAAAAAAATGAAGAGGCTCCAAGGAGATTCATAAACCATATCTCCCTAGGGAAAGGGACCTGCACCTCAGGAGGCTATGAGAACACTCAACAATGTCATAGAAACTAGACAACAGGCCCCAGACAGCCTCAGAGACATGGGGGAAGACTATAACCATAGAAGACCTGGGTCTAGACCTCAGCCCATCCTGATGTCCTGCAGGGCTTGAGAGTGGATGGAGTCAAGTGTAACTGAAGACTTCACTGAGTTGCATCAAAGCAAACACCAAAAGGAATTAGAAAGTAAGTTCAGCTTCTTGTCTGGCAGTGACGGTTGAGACAATTCTGCCAGTGAGCGGGTGCTGTGGGAGGAAACAGCCACACAGAATGAAGGGTGATGGGGCCAAAATGGTGACAACAGCTTTCCCACATTAGACTCACCTATGCACTCAAGTGACACTTTGTGTTTGGGAGCAAATGCCACCTCCAGACCTGACTCCATCACCGATTTCTGAGCAGCCCTGGTCTATGTTCACCTCTGTTCCTTTATTTCTAAGTCGGTCATAGCATAAATTGTTTGGCGTTTAATGATGATGTGAGCGATAAGTGCTGTTTATGGAATACGTTGCTGTAGGGATACTGGGTGTGTTTACATACTGTTTTTACATAAATACAATGTCTATGTCTTCAAAGAGTTGCAAATGGAGAGTACATGCATCTGAGCTACATGTGTGGACTTATATAGCTAACACTGACTGCATTTTAGCCAGGAATCTGATTCTAATGCTACGGTGGTGTTTCTGTCATTTCATGTGTGCTAGCGGGGTCCATATCATCATGAAATAAAATAGTTTAGTGCATGCTGGGATTTATGTGTTTTCGAAAAAACTAGTAAGAAACATATAGTTATTTTCATGTATATTTCTGGTTCACTGGCTCTGACTCTAAAATGGATCGTTTACTTTTTTAGCACTCAGGATTATGTGGACGTTGCTGCTAGTAAACATAAAAGAGGCCCACTGACATCCAAGGACATTTTATATCCCTTTTATTTCTCTGGAACATTCTGGATTGTCCTGAGACTCAAGAAAAGTCCTGTAGATCATGAAAGGGAAGAGGCAGATGGGAGGCCTAAGCCTTCCTGCCTTTTCTGCCTCTGACCCCCATGTTATGCTCTCTGTTGCCCAGTGAGAGAAGCAAAGTGCCAGCACACTGGAGCTGTGGGGACACATGGGGGGACACAAGCTATTTTCATAGCTTGAGGTTTACACATTGGGTACTATGGCAACAAGCCGTGTGCAAACCCTCATCACCACCATCACCAGGCAGGAAGTCTTCAACACATCAAAGGAGACAGTTTATAAGTACACCAAACATATTTTGGCTTACCACATTTTGTCTCCATTTTGCATTAAGTGGACCCATTTGTAAATGTAAGATCTGCTTGTGTTGAACAATTTAGGAGCAGACAATAGATCACTCGGGTCATGTTTAAGGTTTGTGTGCACTTCTTTCTTTGTGTCTTTGTACCATATGGAAATAGGAAGGTTTAATAATTGGTCAGCACAAAGGACAAGTAGCTTTAAGGCTCATGCTTCTGAATAGTCTTTCTCATTAAAATGTACTGTTTTCCACAGTTTTTTCCTTAACTAAAGAACAATTATATAAATAACATCTCCCTGGTTATACAATTACAATAAGACTTTAAAGACTATAGGTGAACACTGGAGTCATCTGAACTGTGATGTGAGATCAGCAGAGGCTGTAACTCTAAAGAACAGAGCAGCACACTGTCATCTGTGCTAAGGCTCTCTGGAACTTTCCAGGGTGTTGTTCCCACCTATAGAGGTAGGTAGATCTCCCCTCATTTCTGTTGGAGACCTGACGGTTTCTTTAGGCTGTGCTAACTTTGCATAGCGATAGAATCAGTCACCAATAGAATCAGTCTCAGATTTATGTAGATACTGCATTTCAGCCTGTTCACCTTCCCAAGTCTCCTGCTGACTCCTTCATGCCACCATTCAGCAATAAATCTCATAGGACAGTAAGTGTTTCTTCCAGTTTCTCTTCTGTGGCCTAAACCTATTGTCAACCAGTGCTGTCTGCTTGTGTGTTCTGTGTCTTTGTTTCACTAAAAGGCAGAGTGGATCCCCCTTATCTACCTCTTTTCGTAGTGAAGGGTGTGGTCCCAGCCAGTCAGGGGTAGTTGATCTGATTTGCTTATCCTCCTGGGTACAGAAGAGGATGCTGGGTTAAAATGGCCTACCTGTGAGCATTCCTTCGTTCACCACACAACTCCCATCAATCAAGATAGCATCACAGGGCAATGAGATTTTCCCTGGAAGAATGAGAATATCTCCCGGAACCAGGAGACGGGATTCCAGCTCCTGTAGACCTACGTGACAGCAAAAAATTCCATGACTGTCTCAGCCTTTCCTTGTTTTCCCTTAATATTAAAATAACTAAGAGCTCTTATCTGTTTATTTTCCAGTTGGGTAAGACCTACCCTACCTGTTAGCCTGCACTGGGGCCCCTTTCCACTCAACTGAAAAATTACAAAGGAATTAGAATTAGAGAATTGTTTCCTGGAACCTAGCGAAGGATGAGGAACAACAAGTTCCTGTTTGGAACCTAATACCCAGACAGGCTCTGTGCAAGTCAGTTTTAGAGCACTGGTCAAGAAGGAGGCGCCCTCTGGCTGCTATGTGTTCTGTCTGGTCACTGGAACATTGTAAGCACTTTAAGGCTACATTAGAACTGTCAGGAGATCGTCTGCTGATATAGCAGGAGTTCTTTGTTTCCCACACAGAATTGTGGCCACTCGACCCTGAACAAACCTCAGAGCAAATCCCAAGAGTCTGGTGAGCATGGAAAAGCTCCATCCAAGCCTAAGTTCCAGATGACAGCTTGTTTGGTGCAGGGTCTTTGGGATATAACTAATTGAAAAAATGCTAAAGTAGTCTTTCGTTTGCACATTAACATCCAACTGCATAAAATATGTAGGGGCAGAGAGAATTTGAAGCTGAACTCTAAGAACATGATAATGTAACCAAAGCTCCCAAAAGGGTGAGGCAAGCCAGATCTGGAGTGGGGCGGGTATCTGGAGTCTTAGCTTCCTTTAATTTTATGAGTTAGATGGCCTCGATTGGTCTAGTCCTGGGTTCAGTCAGAGAGAAGTTTTGTCTTCGATAATGACAACTCTGTGAATAGTAGAGTCTGCTGAGACATGGTGGGTAGGGAGAAGTAGAACGAGCCACCTACCTTTGTCTCTCACTGTGATTGTGACCTGGACTTTGTTATGACCCTCCACAAGCTTGTGCAGCTTAACTGATTGCTGCCAAGAGAAAGGCAAGACTTTACCAGCAGATAGCCCACATCCTGCCAACCACCTGCTTGATGTACAGTAAACCTTAAGCCTGCTGCCACTGCCAAACGTCCCAGGCAAATAAATGACTCAGGTGCCAGCCAATTTTCTGTCTTTGGTCTTTGAGACAGAGTCTTGTAGCCCAGGCTGGCCTAGTAATATGTAACCCAGGCTGGCTTTCAACTCAAAACAATCTGCCTTCCTCAGCCTCCAACTGCTGTGTTTACAGATATGTGTTCTACTACATTCAGTTTCTACCTTGGCTTTTGACACATCAATTCTTCTGCTATTACCTCCACCCTCCTGACATGATTTTAAGAGCAATTTCCCCTGCTTACCTGTTACAACTTTATTCCAAAAAAGAAAAAAATATATACACAAATACAGAATCCAGAACAGAGGTAGAAGAACCAAGGTCAAAAGGCAAAGCAGAGCAGGTTATGAGGTATCTGAGTTTGTTCTGTGATGACTGTCCCCTGGGAAGAGCGGTCTAGGTAAACAGGCTAAAGTCACACTTCTAGATTTGGAATCCCCATGCTAACACAAACAAGACAGTCAGTCTAAGCCTCCTTTGCTCATCCAAAAGGAGAGACAGTAACATATGCCTTTGGAGGAGGTATTTTAAGTTTTCAGCTAATTATTACAAAGCCCTCTGTGCAACCATTCACTGAGAACATGTGTGTGTTAGCGATTGTTCAGGGAGAAGCTGCAAGGAAAAAGAAGGTGAGTCTGTAAAAGGTGGAGTAGATGAAAGAAACTCTGGAGAGAAGATAGCAACACTTAGGACAACAAGGAACCGGGAAGGCAGAGAAAAGAGGGAATTCAGTCCCCACACTCCCCAGACCTACATGGTGAAGAAGGGAATGTGAGGACCAGACCACACCAACAACTGTGGGACAGGTGGGCAGCTAGGAGAGATGCCGCTCCTTTCTAGCGGTGACTGAGAATTGGATATCTCTAAGTAGAAACAAGTTGGATGCCTGCTGTTGCTCTTCAAATTCAGCTTAAACTAAGCCAAACAGAATGCTTTCCCTTTTACAGGTTAAATCACAGGTTAAATCTGTTCTCTTAGTGACATTGAATGGTACAAATTTTGCCAGACCAATGGGCACAGTGCACAGCTGTGTAACTTCACCCAGAGAGAACATAATAAATTCGATATTAATATTAATACAGAGAAAAGAATGGTATTCACTTCAGTTCCACATGCAAAACTAAACATCCTAGTTTGGGTCAATAGAGTGCAAGACACTAAGGTATTGTTAGCTTCCTATTCATCTCTGAAAGGTGGGATCTCTGGGTCCTGATCCTCAGAGTAGACATTTAAACCCCGGGCAATTGAAGAAGTCAAAAAGACCAGAAACAGCAGAGATCCAGGGACACAGGCCAGGTACACAGGAAAGACGGGAACCAATCACTGACAACATGACCACATATAGTCACAGACAACAAGATGGCAAAAGGAAAGCGAAAAATCTTATCCAATGGAAACCAAGACAACCTGGCAATACCAGAACACAGCTCTCTGATCACAGCAAACAGCAGAATGCCAAACACTCCAGAAAAAGAAGACTCAGACCCCAAATCATACCTCAAGATGATTATAGAGATTTTTAAACAAGAACAGGAGGAAAAGCATAAAGAAATAGAAGCTTTTAAAGAGGAAACAAGAAAAACACTCAAAGAAATCAAAGAACTAGAGGAAAACAGAGCCAAAGAGATGAAGGAATTTTAAAAGGAAATGGAAACAATAAAGAAAACACTAAAAGAGACAACCCTGGAGGTAGAAAACCTAAAAAAGAAATCAGTAGTCCCAGATGCAAGCATCTCCAACAGACTATAAGGGATGGGAGAGAGAATATCAGGGGCCGAAGACAACATGGAAAACATAGATAAAACAGTCAGAGAAGATGCAAAAGCCAAAAAGCTCCTTACCCAAAATATCCAGGAGATCCAGGACACAATGAGAAGACCAAACATAAGGATAATAGGAATAGAAAAGGGCAAAGAATATCAACTAAAAGGCAAAATATGTATCTTCAACAAAAACATAGAAGAAAACTTCCCTATCCTTAAGAATGAGATGACCATGAGCAAAACAGAAGCCTACAGAACTCCAAATAGATTGGACCAGAAAAGAAATTCCTCCTGACAAATAATTGTCAAAACACCAAGTGCCCTAAGCAAAGAAAGAATACTAAAAGCAGTAAGGGAAAAATGTCAGATAACATATAAAGGCAGACCAATCAGAATCACACCTGACTTCTCAACAGAGACTATGAAAGCTAGAAGAACCTGGACAGACATCATACAGACCCTAAGAGAACACAAGTGTCAGCCCAAGTTGCTATACCCAGCAAAACTCTCAATCACCATAGATGGATAGACCCAGATATTCCAGGACAAAACTAAATATATACAATATCTGACCACAAACTAAGCACTACAACAAATTATAGGTGGAAAACCCAATACAAGAACAGAAACTACATCCTAGTAAAAACAAGAAAATATCTAATCAAGAAAATCAAAAAAGAGAGACACACAGGCACAATTCTACCTCTAAAAGTAAAAATAGCAGGAAACAGCAACCACTATTTTTTAATATCTGTTAATATAAATGGACTCAATTCCCCAATAAAAAGACATAGGCTATCAGACTGAATAAAAAAACAGAATCCAGCATTTTTCTGCATACAGAAAACTCATCTCAGAGACAAAGACACACACTATCTCAGAGGAAAATGTTGGGAAAAACCTTCCAAGCAAATGGCCCTAAGAAGCAAGCTAGAGAAGTCATTATAATATCGAATAAAGTAGATTTTCAAACAAAAATTATCAAAAAAGACAAGGACACTTTTTACTGATACAGGGAAAATTTGTCAGGAGGAACTATAAATCTTTAACATATATGCTCCAAACACAAGAGCACCCATATTCATAAAAGAAACCCTACTGAAGCACAAAAAGACCTCAACACCCCACTCTCATCAATGGACAGATCACTGAAAGAGAAACTGAACAAGGACGCAGTGAAACTAACAGAGGTTATGAACCAATTGGAATTAATAGACATCTATGAACGTTTCATACTAAAACAAAAGAATACACTTTCTTCTCCATATCTCATGGCACCTTCTCCAAAATTTACCATGTAATCTATCACAGAACAAACCTCAATAGATATAAGAAGATTGAAATACTCCCGTTCATCCTATCAGATCACCATGGTCTAAGGCTTGTCTTTACTAACAACAAAGACAACAAAAAGCCCATATACATGTGGAAACTAAGAAATGCTCTATTAAACAATAGCAGGGTCAAAGAGGAAATAAAGAAATAAAGGATTTTCTAAAATTTAATTAAAATGAAAACACAACATACCCAAACCTATTGGATGCAATGAAAGCAGCACTGAGAGGAAGACTCAGAGCTCTGAGTACTTCCAAAAAAAAAAAAAAAAAAAAAAAAACTGGAGAGAGTATACACTAGCAACTTGACAGCACAGTTGAAAGCTCTAGAACAAAAAGAAGCAGATACACCCAAGAGGAGTAGACGGCAAGAAATAATCAAACTCAGAGCAGATATTGACCAAATAGGAACAAAAAGAACCATTCAAAGAATCAACAAATCTAATAGCTTGTTCGTTGAGAAAATTAACAAGATTGATAAACCCTTAGTCAGACTAACTAGAGGGCAAAGAGCGTATCCAAATTAACAAAATCAGAAAGGAAAGTGGAGCCATAACAACTGAAAGTGAATAAATTCAAGAAATCATCCGATCCTAATACAAAAGCCTATACTCAACAAAGTTGGAAAATCTGGAAGAAATGGATGAATTCCTAGACAGATACCAGATACTAAAGCTAAACCAGGACCAGGTAAACCATCTAAATGATCCCATAACACATAAAGAAATAGAAGCAGTCATCAAAAACCTCTCAACCAAAAAAAAAAAAAAAAAAAAAAAAAGCTCATGTCCAAATGGGTTCAGTGCAGAATTCTATCAGATATTTATTGACGACCTACTACCAATACTCTCCAAACAATTTCACAAAATAGAGTCAGATGGAAAACTACCTAACTCATTTTTTTGAGTCCACAATAACCCTCATTCCTAAACCACACAAAGACCCTACAAGGAAAGAGAACTTCAGACCAATGTCACTTATGAACACGGATGCAAAAATACTCAACAAGATCCTTGGAAACCAAATCTAAGAACACATCAAAACAATCATTCCCCATGATCAAGTAGGCTTCATCCCTGGCATGCAGGGATGGTTTAATATATGGAAATCCATCAATGTAATCTACCATATAAACAAACACAAAGAAAAAAACCACATGGTCATCTCACTAAATGCTGAGAAAGCATTTGACAAAATTCAACACCTCTTCATGTTAAAAGTCTTAGAAAGAACAGGAATCCAAGGCCCATACCTAAAAATAACAAAAGCAATATACAGCAAACCAATAGCCAACATCAAACTTAACTGTGCGAAACTTGAAACAATCCCACTAAAATCAGGGACTAGACAAGGCTGCACACTCTTCCCCTACCTATTCAACTGGAAGTCCTGGCCAGAGCAATTAGACAGCAAAAGGAAATCAAATGGATACAAATTGGAAAGGAAAAAGTAAAAACATCACTGTTTGCAGATGACATGATAGTGTATGTAAGTGCCCCCAAAAATTCCACCAGAGAACTTCTACAGCTGATAAACAAGTTCAGCAAAGTGGCTGAATATAAAATTAACTCAAATAAATCACTAGCCTTCCTCTACTCAAAGGACAAACATGCAGAGAAAGAAATTAGGGAAATTTTACCTTTCACAATAGTCACAAACAATATGAAATACCTTCGTGTGACTCTAACTAAGCAAGTGAAGGACCTGTATGACAATAACTTCAAATCTCTAAAGAAGAAAATTGAGGAAGATCTCAGAAAATGGAAAGATCTCCCATGCTCATGGATTGGAAGGATCAACATTCTAAAAATTGCCATCTTACCAAAAGCAATCTACAGATTCAATGCAATCCCCATCAAAATGCCAACCCAATTATTTTTAGAGTTGGAAAGAGCAATGTGCAATTTTATCTGGAATAACAAAAGTACTAGAATTCCGAAATCCATCATCAAGGACAAGAAAACATCTGTGGGAATCACCATCCCTGCCCTCAAGATATATTACAATGCAATTGTGTTTAAAAACTGCATGGTACTGGTACAGAGACAGGCATGTGGATCAATGGAATAGAATAGAAGATCCAGAAATGAGCCTTCACATATATTGTCACTTGATTTTTGACAAAGGAGCTGTAAACATTCAATGGAAAAAGGACAGCCTTTTCAACAAATGGTGTTGGTCCAACTGGCACTCAGCAAGCAGAAGAATGAAAATAGACCCTTTCTTATTTCCTTGTAAAATGCTCAAGTGCAAGTGGATCAAACATCTTCACATTAAACCAGATACGTGAAACTATTAGAAGAGAAAGTAGGGAAAACCTTAGAACAAATATGCACAGGAGAAAATTTCCTGAACAGAACACCCATGGCTCGTGCTCTAAGGCCAAATATGGACAAATGGGACTTAATGAGATGGCAAAGTTTCTGTAAGGCTAAGGACATCGTCAAGAAAACAAAACGGCAGCCAACATATTGTGAAAAGATCTTTACCAACCCCACATCTGATAGAGGCCTAATATCCAAGGTGTACAAAGAACTCAAGAAGTTAGACACCAGAGAATCAAACTTCCCTATTAAAAATGGGGTATAGAGCTACACAAAAAGTTCTCAACTGAGGATTATCGTATGTTGGAGAAGCATCCAAGGAAGTGCTAGACATCTTTAGCCATCAGGGAAATGTAAATAAAAACAACCCTGAGATTCCACCTCACACCAGTCAGATTGGCCAAGATCCAAAACTCAGATGACAGCAGATGCTCTGAGGATGTGGAGAAAGAGGAACACTCCTCCACTGTTGGTGGGGTTGTAAACTGGTACAATGCTCTGGAAATAAGTCTGGCGGTTCCTCAGAAAATTGGACATAGTACTACCTGAAGACCCAGTTATTCCACTTCTGGGCATATACTCCAGATATGCTCCAACATACAACAAAGACACATGCATCACAATGTTCATAGCAGCCTTATTTATAATAGCTAGAAGGTGGAAAGAACCCAGATGTCCTTCAGTAGATGAATGGATACAAAAATTGTGGTATATTTACACAATGGAGTACTACTCAGCTATCAGAAACAATGACTTTATGAAATTCCTAAGAAAATAGATGCATCTAGAGAATATCATCCTGAATGAGGTAATGCAGTCACAAAAAAACAGACATAATATGCAGTTACTGATAATTGGATACTAACCCCAGAAAGCTCTGACCACCCCAGAAACAACTTATAGACTATACGAAGTTCAAGAAAAATAAAGGTCAAAAGAAAAAAAGAAAAGAAAGAAAAATCATCACGCTTAATCTTTACACACCAAGAAAACTTTTGACTATTTCCAGATTACATCTTGTTTTACATGTACTTTATGCTCATTGTAACTAGTAAGATTTTAAGGCATACTATCAAACCTTTAAAAAAATCAAGTATTGACAAAAATTTAATTATATACTTTTATGCAAAATTGTTTTTAAAATCTGTACATTTATCTTTGTTTTTTAAAATAAAGGTATTCAAAAGAAAGAAAGAAAGGAAGAAAGAAAGAAAGAAAGAAAAAAGAAAGAAAGAAAGAAAGAAAGAAAGAAAGAAAGAAAGAAAGAAAGAAAGTCAACCAGGGTTCTATGTTAAGTACTCTTATTTCAAGTACAACTCTTGATGTGGAGGTTTGGCTTGCCCTCGTAGCCATCCATGGACCGTGTGTGAGAAATTGCTCCTGAGAAGCTATAGGTTCTTTGGTAAGTAGAATAATAACTAATTATTGATAAATAACAAACAACAGATATATCTGAAGTTACCTTCAAGATTTAAGGTGTCATTCTGCCAATTTGTTTAAAATGCTGGGGACTTATCCCTTATCCCAAGCATACAGAGCTTTACTGTATAGAAGATGTTATAAAAGACTTACATGATTATGTTTATAACCGCTTAGAATTTCTAACAGCTACCACAGACTAACTGCAGTGGTAAACACTTAGGAAAATATACATACACATACTTATATGCTACTAAAATCCTACCTCTAACACCTAGAAACACAGAAGGCAAAAGGCTGGGGTGGAAAATGCTGGAGCACTTTGCCACAGTCATGCACTTAGGAGGCATTGAGGATGCCAATCAAATCTACATCCACCTTACTCAGGCAAAGTGGGTGCACTCTTTCTCTTGGTGCTTAAAATAGCTCCACTTCCTTTTCAAAGCTGTTTTCCCTTCTCAAATTCTCTCGCTTGCTTTCTGTTTAGCGAACTCATTGAGTCAATGGCATGATAACTTCAGCTGAAGGAGACACTAATCAACACATTTGGAAGTGGGGGAGTCTGAGTTAACAGGGCTTGACTGTAATTCTCAAACCTCATTATGCTGGGAAGCCAAATTTGTTTATCAGACTTTGCATTCTGGGGAGTCTGCCTTGCTTCCATGCCTTTGCTTGGACTACTCCCTAGAAAGTTCAGCCCAGTATGCTGCTAGCAAGCTCTTTCTAATTATTCGCAGGAAATGCCTTATCCAGGAGGAATCCAGTTCTCTGCTCTTGGCTTCACACCTGTGCTGAAGCACTGATAACTTCCATTACAGCATCGTTTCCTTTCTCCCCATGTGAGGCAGGCAATTCCCAGGTTAGAAAAGGGGCCACATATTCCTCTTTGTCCCTGAAATCTGTCACACAGTAGGCACTCAGCAACAGTGTATTTTACAGACCTGGAGTACTCTGCATCTCCTAACGACACAGGGGTGGCTAACTTAAGCATTCTAAGCATTCTCTTTGAGCTAAGGTACTCAGAAACTATAAGCATGAGTTTCTATGACAACCAGCCAGCCAGAAGAAGGCACGCGCTGTGATGCTTGCCATGGTTGCAAAGCTCATTGCCTGAATTTCATCAGGCCCCCTCTGGCTTCTACAGTCCCTCTTCCGTGGTACCGGGATCAGTTTCCACAGCTCATTTGCATGCTGTTGTTATTATGCATCTGCTGCCAGATTTGCTGTGCTGCATTTGCTGAGGCTGGACTTTCTCCAGAGGAAGCCAAAGGAGGGCATTAAGTCATGTGCCCCAGGGCTTTGCTAGGTGATGAAGGAAGGCAGAGGCAGAAGTGAAAGGTTCTAGGGGTGTTCTCACTGCTATGCTAGCAGATACACTGGCCTAGCTAGACTGCATGCAAATGCAATTCAAAGGTTTGCATTTCTATCTGACTTGCACTCTTCTACATTCTTAATAAAGGACTCCAGCTCGTGTTTGTTAGCCTCACTAAGGTAAGCTCTGACCAAGCGGCATGGCTTGGGATAGGGCAATCAGGTAGGTAGATTATTCTTTTAGCTTTAATCCAAAGAAACAATGAACTTAACATAAAGATTTAGCTTCCTTTATTGCTGCGAGCCCCTCTCCCCACTAAATCTTACTGATACCTCAAAGTCCACAGGTTAGTTTTCAAAAGTGTGCTCAGTGCAATAGTGAATAGTACCTGATTGGGGGTCAGGAACTTGGGGTCACTGTTTCTTGTCACTGTGTCAGTCAGAGGGAGAATAGACCATTACACATGTCTCACTCTACGTAAGTTGTGTCCAGCGCCTGTATGGCCATGGGAATCTACTGTGAGTTATGAAATCTCTAAGAGTGTTAATGGTGGAGGGCTTGGGACAGATGCTGTTGGAGGAAGTATGCTTGCTGGTGTGGCTTTGCAAGATGCCTTACTAGTTAGGTCAGTTAGACTTTGTAAACACATATCAGTTGCTAATGAGATTAGGATCTGTTTTCTAATTCCTATTCTCTTTGGCTCCTGTGTTGCACTGCTAGTTAAGCTCCTGTTCTCAAGTTACCCACTATTTTGGGCAAAGTAATTCAGGGACTCTGTACAGAAAAAGACATACATTTAAATTAACTTTTAAGATTTATTTAATTGCACATGTACAGCTGTTTTGCCCACATGTATAACGTGCATCATTTGAGTGTCTGGTGCTTCTGGAGGTCAGAAGAGGGCACCAGATTTCCTGAACTGAAGTCACAGATCATTGAACACCAACATATAGGTGCCGGGAACTGAACCTGCGTCCTCTGCAAGATCAGCCAATGCTGTCTACTATTAAACCATCTGCCCAGCCACAGATGTTTAATTTGGATAAGGGGTTTAAATAGAGAAAAATTCAAAATCATCTAACTTTAAATATTGCTATGCAATAGTTCCATCCAAGACTTTAAAATGTTAATCTTGCAATGAAGCTCCTTAGCAGGAAGCTAAATAACTCAAAATAGCTTCAGCAAGTCCCCGAAACAGACCCCAGATTCACTAGGTCCTTCCCAGTCACAATAAGCAACAAAAGCTGAGCGTTCCCCCTCAGAGAGAGAAGCTGAGCTACAGTGGAGACTCAGTCCAGAGCAGCTGCCTGGAAGAAACAGAAACCAGATGATCAGCCTGGAAGAGGTTTAGATCCAAGCAAGTTACTTGGAAAGGATACTTCCATCCTCTTGAACTGCCTGCAGGTTGTCACCCATGCTGGAGTGAACCATGATGATACAGCTGTCTCTGAGTAACATCTGTCCCTGTAAGTGACCCTTTATCCACATTGCTGTAAGTGATCCCAGAGCACCAAGTTGGACTTTGGTGGTACACAAAGTTTGGATTGTTGTGGGATCCCCATCTGGAGTTGAGTAGATGTATGTGTGTATATCCTCGGGATAAGATTTATCACGCAGCAGATATACAGTAACCAGAAACCATAAAGGAAAAGAGAAATACATTTGCCTCTATATAATCTTTAGTGTATGAAAAAACCAAAGTCAAGGGGAAAACAATGGACTAAAAATGAAACTTCTCCATAGTGATGGTGGGTACGAAAAGCTTTTGAATGTAAAGAAAAGATAGAATGCTCAGGGAAGTAAAAGGAATCTTCTTTCACTAGCAATCAGTAAATGTACATTAAGATATCAGGTTCGAACATGAAGCACCTACTGGATGAAGACTTCTGCATTTCAAAATCCATCACACAGTGCTGGTGTGAATTTGAAGAAATCAGTGTTCTGAAGAAATTGTGTGTTTCTGATAAAAAGAATTATTTCATTTGGAGAAAATTACACAGCATCATCTGTTAGCATTCAAATTATACCTCTCCTTGGATCTAGCAGCCTGGATTTTGGTTGCTGTGCTAAAAGAAGAAATAAAAAGTGTCTGTGTCTTGGTTAATGTGGGATTTGAGATTCTGTCCTCCCCAGTCTTAAGAGTAAAACTATTATCAACTATGCAGCATTCTTCACAACTGACTCACACACAACCTCAGAGTCCTAAACGCAGTCCTGCTAAGCCTCCAGTTGATGATCAAACTTTGAAAAGATGTTTAAATCTGCTTGGTATTCCCAACACCCTATCCCACAAGTATCCCCATAATGAAATGCCTATAGAAATTTCTCCCTGAAGAAATTCTATAGGCTTTGCTTGTTCAGCCAGAAGCTAAATGTAAATGGGAATCCAATCGCCATTTCAATTCTTACCTGTCTCAAATCGTACACACTCAAGACAATGGAGATAACAGTCAGGATGATGATGGCCACAGAGTATTCTATGTAACCCTGAGACAGCCACAGAGTGAGGGTGAAGGCTTGGAACACATAGAATGGATTTAAAACCTGCAGATACAAAAATAGCACTTATCTGGTAGCAATCAGAATTATATAATTATGTTATAGAATGTCTTTCCATTTTTAATAGCATGTGATGAGCCCTGCTATTTATGAATTCACTTAGAACTTAGTTAACTTGGGCAAAGACAATGCCAAGAGTGTAGAATGTACTATTAGAAATAAAGTTACTCTAAGTGCTCAGAGACACACTCTTTTGCTTCCCCTATTCCCCACTCGGGTCTTTGTGGTTCCTTTGAACGATTATAGCAGAGGGCTGGGATGAAGCTCAGTTGTAGAGTACCTATTCAAGCATACCCAAGACCCTGGTCCCAATGTCAGTGGCAACTAAATAAATAAGTACAACAATCCCAACTCCTAACAGTGGGATCAGGGCTTATCTCGGAATCTTTTGCCTGCCTTTGGGACCTTTCTCCCCAATGGACTGCCTCATGCAGCAGACGCTGTAGTCTCACTGCAACTCCAAATGCCAAGGCTGCTTAAAACCCATGAAAGACTACTCCTTTTCTGAACAGAAATGAAAGAGGAGCAGATGGGGAGAGAAGAAAAGACTAAGAGTATAGAAGGGGGGAGAAAAGAAAATATAGATATCTATCAATCAACCAACTAATCAATCAATTGATTAATTAACTAAAAAGCAATCACAACATAAAGAACAAATCCCAGGAACTGACAGAAGTCTCCACAGCACAGAAAGACAGCAAAAAAACAAAAGGCACACTAGGATAAAGCAGGGGTTCTGTTCTTGAAGAAGCACCTTTTCTATCCTGTTAATAAATTAGATGAAATGCTGGCTACGGAGTTCCCTTTCCAAACACCATTTCCCATAATTCTCCCACACACTGAAGAAAATTCGACTTTGCTCCCAACAAGGAACTGATAGCTACTTAATAAGTTAATAAGGCTACACATTAAGGGTTCTTCAAGCCTTTGTCTATTATTTATAAATTTAAAAAGCTTTTGTTTCTTGGTGTTTTTTATTATTCCCATCTCGACTGCTTTACTTACAAATTATAGCTCTTGAGATCACTTGGCATAAAATGCTCTAATTATAGATTATGTACTAATGATAACATGATTCTGAGTTTGTAGAAATACAGTGGAAAATTGCTTAAATATTTCTTCAGAAGAACCAGCAGCAGCATAATTAATTTAACCCCCTTATTCAATATCCATTCCAACTAAATGTGATGTCATTCTCTCCATCCCCCACCTTTTTAATTTTACTACAGTTCTGGTTCATGTGTGCTAAATCATACCAGACTCCTTTCAGAAAGGATCACTGATGCTCTCGAAAACATTTAGCAGTTTTCAGATGCATTTTGGTGAGAAGTTCAGGAAGCAGCCTGCCTTCCCCTAGCTGGGAAGGCTATACACATGTAGGGGTGAGGTGGGAGAGTAGGTGTGAGGGAAAGCTCAGCCCGCTCCTTTTTTCTGGGAATATAACATTACTCTAACAACTAATGCTGAAATAATAATAGCCTGGTGTGTGCTCCAGAAATAGAACAATGGCGGATAATATTTCATATTAGACAGAAGCAGCCATTCTCGCCAAAAAAGAAAAAGAAAAAAACCCACCATTTTATGGGTTAGAAAGGGGCTAAAAATATGCTTGGCTGGCAGGGTATCTCAGTGGGTAAAGACACCTGTCAGTGCAAGCCTGGGGAACCTGTTCCAATCTCTAAAACACACATAAAAGTGGAAGAACAGAATGGATTCCAAGTCCTCTGACCTCCACACACACCAACCTTGCTACAAAAACTCATGCGTGCCATCTGTGAATGTCCATCTCATATTCCACATATAAAGAGAAATGCATATAATAATATTCTAAACAATAGGTTGGAATTATGGAGCATTTGGCATACCCCAAGTTCATCAGCCTGGATCAGAGATAAACAGCAGCCAGTAGGAGCTCAGTGCAAAGGGGAGCAGGAACAGAAAATCTCAGAGAGGAAACTAGGGCGACAGTAAGAACCAGAGGTAACATGATGCTTGTGGCCCCAGTGTTAAGGCTGAAAACACAGCCAGCCGAGGGTAGACTGGGGGAGACCAGCGTCTATGGTATAACGGTCACGTATTCCAAGCCTCACACAGACCAGAGGACCTGGTGACTAGTCACTTAGGGGAAAATACTGTTGCCTCCTACATAGGCTTGACCGTGACCCAATAAATAATATACTGGCGACCAGGGAGAGGAAGGCACAAAGCCATCAAAGAGGTATTGCAAGTACAGAGAGTGGAAGGGGGAAATTTTTTCTCACTTAGTTGATTCACACAAAAGTACTAATAGAAATTTCACAACACATGATGATATCTTTTTAGAAAACTAACAAGAGAGAAAGAGTAAAAAGAATTTTTAAAGGACGAAACAAATACATTTCAAAATCTTAGTGATCATAGATGTAATGGTGCAGCTCTGTGGTTAGACTGAATATTTTTGGCCTCTCCAGAAGTATTCACTTGTTGAAGCTCCGACCCGCAGTGTGGTGGTGTTTGGAAGTAAGGCTTTGAGAGATAACTAGGGTTACGTAGGTCCTGATGAGCAGAGATTAGATCTCTTTCATTGAAAAAGACATGGTGAAGCTGGTGGTCCACAAGCCAGCATGGTCTAAGTATACAGCCCATGACCTTGAATTTCTACCCAGTCTATGGGATTCTGTTGTAGCATCCTAAGCAGATGATGATACCATGGTACCAACACAATAAAAAACTTAAGATGTCCAAAGAAACAAAATATTGCAAAATAGAAATCTGACTCACACTGAGAAGTAGATTTAAACTTAAAATAAGAGATTACTAGGCCGTGAGAAGGTTGAGTAGGTGAAGGCACTTGCTGCCAACCCTAAGGACCTGGGCTTGATCCCTGAGACCAACTTGGTGGGAAGGGAGAACTGGCTTCTGTCAGTTGTCCTCTGACCTACACACACAGACACACACACACACACACACACACACACAAACACACACAAAACTGTGTCCTTGAACACATAGATAGATGAGAGAGAGAGAGAGAGAGAGAGAGAGAGAGAGAGAGAGAGAGAGAGAGGTAATAACTGGAGGCAATTGAAAAGGATAGGTCAGACCTGATATCCTGTGTGTGTGTGTGTGTGTATGTGTGTGTATGTGTGTGCAAGCGTGCATGTGCATGTGTATGCATATGTTTGCTGATATTAAATAAAACTTAACAGGCTAGTGTCAAAAGGCAGTTGCATGAAACACAGAGAGCGTTCCCACTGAGGGTACAAATGTTATTTACAGTCCTACTGAGGCCAAGACATTAAGAAATAGATTCTCTTTTTTAAAAAGAAGAAAATTATCTAGTTACCTGTTTAACAAGCAGCTTCCATATGGGCTGGATCTCCACCTCGATAGCATTGGGCCCACACACTAACCTTCTGTGAAAGATGGACTGTTAGTTTCAGCTCACAAGCACCGTAACAAGTGAGCACAGGCAAGCTGCCCACAAGCTGCCCACTTTTCTGTTCTTTAGGGAAGTAACCACTATAGACTCATGTATGTAGCTTTAAGATGAAAGTCGATGCATGATTAAGAAAGCTGATTTTTTCCCCTGCTTTAAATAGTCCTTAATACAAGTGAGTTAGTAAAAATGAAATTAGAAAGGGCTTTTGGAAAGATAATTTGATTGCATCCTGAGCACCAGTTCAAAAGACACAAGTCTGAAGATATTCCTAGACTTATCGGGTATTCAGTTTATCCTAGGAAACAATGATGTGGTCTGTCTTATTGTGGTATCTCCCACAGAAGGTCTTTGTAGGGGAACCCACTCAATGCACCGGAGGGAGAACTAGAACCCAGGAAGCTGCTCTATGGTGATCACTCGAAACTGTCAGGACACACGTCCACTGCAAAGAACGGCCCCTCGTGTTCAGATTGTGTCTTACAATTTTTAAAGTCTCGCAGAAAATGAAGTTGATCATTATAATATTCTCCAGAGTTCTAAAGGGCTAATCTTGCCAATAGGAAAAGTTGTTCACTGTGGGTCTTTAGCTAATATCAATTAATTAACAGCTAATATTAATTTCAAGCATGGGGGATTTTAATCATCACGTTTTTAAAAAACCATTTCATATTATCACTACCTATAAAGGAAACTAAAGTCTGGACAAGGTAAGTAGCTTTCCTAAGTTCGTAGAGCCAGGAAAAAAAGCCACTCCCAACCATGGCCTCTTTGATATCATTTTCCAGCTCCACCCCTGAGAATGTCAGCAGGAAGAGCCTCCGTGAGGGCTCTGATCTTGCCAGTATAGAACACAGAACTGAGCACAAGTTCATCTGTCTTTTAAAGCATGTGATACCAACTAGAACTATTGCTTGCCAGGCACAGGGATGACTCACATTAAGCTCTTCTAACTCTATAATGCGGGGAAACACTGAGGCTCAGGGATGAAGAGGCAGAAAGAAAAAAACTGTGTGAGTCTGTGAACGCTTGATCTCATTCTGAAACCTCCAAGGACTTGAACTCGAGCGGTGTTGAGTCTGTGACAATAATCAGCAATTGGACAATTGTCAGAAGTTTGAAGGACCCGGTGCATAGTCCTTCTCCCCTCTGCAAGCTGTGGTCTTCCTATACTCTTCCCTTTGTAAGTGCTGCTCAGCCTTTATCTTCTGTTTTTTAAATGTTTGTCAAGTTTTTCTCCCCCCACTTTTTAAATATGCTTTATATACATTTCAAATGTTATCCCCTTTTCCAGTTTCCCCTCCAAAAACCCCCTATTCCATTCCCTCTCCCCCTGCTTCTATGGGGATGAACCCTCACCCACCCACCCCTTTCACCTCCCTGCCCTAACATTTCTCTACACTGGGGCATCAAGCCTTGGCAGGACCAAGGACTTCCCTTTCCATTGATGCCAAACAAGGCCATCCTCTGTTATATATGCAGCTGGAGCCATGGGTCCTTCTATGTGTACTCTTTGGATAGTGGTTTAGTTCCCCGGGAGTTCTGGTTGGCTGGTATTGTTCTTCTTATGGGGTTGCAAACCCCTTCAGCTCCTTCAGTCCTTTCTCTAACTCCTCCACTGGGGACCCAGTGTTCAGTTTAACAGTTGGCTGTGAGCGTCTGCTTCTGTATTTGTCATGATCTGACAGAGCCTCTCAGGAGACAGCTATATCAGGCTCCTGTCAGCAAATACTTCTTGGCATCAACAATATTGTTTGGGTTTGGTGGCTGTATATGGGTTGGATCTCTAGGTGGGGCAGTCTCTATATGGTCTTTGCTTCAGTCTCTGCTTCAAACTTTGTCTACATATTTCCTCCTGTGAATAATTTTGTTTCCCCTTCTAAGAAGAACTGAAGCATCTGCACTTTGGTCTTCATTCTTCTTGAGCTTCATGTGGTCTGTGAATTGTATCTAAGATAATCTGAGCTTTTGGGCTAATATTCACTTATCAGTGAGTGCAAATCATGTGTGAGTTTTTTGTTTGTTTTGTTATTGGGTTACCTCACTCAGGATGATATATTCTAGTTCCATCCATTTGCCTAAGAATTTCATGAAGTCATTGTTTTTAATAGCCGAGTCGTACTCCATTGTGTAGATGTACCACATTTTCTGTATCCATTCCTCTGTTGAAGGACATCTGGGTTTTTTCCAGCTTCTGGTTATTATAAATCAGACTGCTATGAATGTACTGGAACATATGCCCTTGTTATATGTTGGAGCATTAGACACAGTACTACCTGAAGACCCAGCTATACCAGTCCTGAGCATACACCCAAGCTGCTCAGCCTTTAAAAGGCAAACCCGACAACCCAGCTGTGTGTCTGAGAACTGTGAGAGTGAACAGAACTAGCTCAACATCCAACCAAGCCTCTGCCCTTGCTCTTCTTTCTACCTCTGCCAGTTTCTTTACTTCTTTGCATGACTTTGCGTGCCTTGCTCCATTCGGGCCTCTAAAAAGGAGTTTCCTCTGGAGACCCTCCTTAACAACTCTATTCAAAATAGCCTCTCTCTTGGGCCTAGGGGTATGGCTCAATGGTAGAACATTTGTCTAGTATGCACAACACTCTGGGTTTGCTATTTATGATGGGGGCAGGGGGCTACCCTAACTCTACTTAATTTCTTTAACCTGCCTTTCTTTTCTCTATCACATATATGACTACCTGAACATATATCCCCTTTGAATGTATGTGAGTGTACTTGTGTAGGCAGGTACATGTACACATTCACATGTGTATGCAGAAGCCCTTCCTCAGAGGCTGTTTACCTCTTTTTTCAGACAAGGTCTCTTGTGGAACATGCCTTGTAGGCTACACTGATTGTCCAGTAAACTTCAGTTCATGTCTCTGGCACCTCCAAGTACAGAGATTACAAAAAAGCACTGCCATGTTTAGCTTTTTTCCCATGAGTTCTAGAGACCACACCCATGTCTTCATGCCTACAAGGAAAGCACTTTACCAACTAAGCCCATACCTCATTTTTCCAATGTTTTAATTGTATGTTTCTGCCATTATAATAACATAAACTTTTAAGGGACATTAATAGATTCCCCAGGAGCTCAGACAGAGCCTAAAACATGCATCACAATCAAGAATTATTTATTTAAATTAATGGATATCGAAATTGGAGGTGGGAGCAAACCTTAGTTCCCTTATCTGAAAAATAAATTTAATAAAATAAAATTATAATCAGTGTCTTTGTGAGATAAATATGCAAAGCAGTTATCATGAGTGTACCGAGGACATGACAAATCACAGGTAAGTGGCAGCTGTCTTTGAAGTATGACTCTGTCCGACACAATTAAATATTTTTCTTTCCTTCAGCAACACTTTCTGTTTTGGTAACACCACTTACCTCATTGAATTAAAACACACATTTACACATTTCTCTCCTTAAATCTCATCAACTGTTTTTAAAGGCAACAGGAGAGCATTTTCAGAGCTGCTTTTGTACGACTTGGAACGTGACATAGAATATATTCTCAAAAAGGCTGGGGTTAATAAAAGTCATGGGGTCCCCCATCTACAGTACTTTCTCCTCTGTTGAAGTTTAAATCCCTGATGCACAACTAAGGACAGACTGAGATTACAGAAATCCAACTAAGAATGTAAGCTGAGGATCTGACACCATGTCTCCCCTTGTCTGGTGAGAGAGTGCCTCAAACTGCCATTGGGGGAAGACCTCAGGTCTTGGAGAAGTAAGGTATAGGATAGTGGGGATCAAGGCATTACCTGTAAATGATGCCTTGGGCTTATGTGGGCCAGAAAGAAGTCACAGCCAACCTACTCCTTTCTCTCTTGTCATTTCTACTGACCTTCACCAAGAGAAATTCTGGTTTGTTTAGAGATTGTGTACCCATTTCAATCTCAAAGCCAGCCCCGGAGAATTCTCATGGATGTTGGCAATGGCAAAGCAACCAGAGAAGTATTAGGCTTGAAGCCAAGACACACAAGGAAAGGTCAACTATTATATTCCACCACGAAAGATCGAATGAGATGGCAGAGGAGCAAGGCTGAGATCATTCTGTGTGGCCTCGACAAACAGTGTGGGCTAAACATACTTAAGTAGGTTTGCCTAACATCTGTCGCTATCCATTAGGAGTGAAAATGCTGAGATGGAAAACAGCCTCTTCTCAGAGAATAGATCTTGACTGAGTCCACAACTGAGACCCCAAGAAAGGACTTTCACACGGGTTGTAGTTGGTGTTTTGGAATTTTCAGGGGATTTCCTCCAATTCTGTGATATTCAGATCATTTGGAACGTATGAACTCTGAAATCCCAAACATGAGTGGCCAATAGTATTTTCCTTTGAGGGATAAATCACTCCTCTTTTCAGTTTTCTTGGTTTTTTTCTTTACTTACTCAAATAGATACATCAATATATTCCTCAAAGAATTACTAGAGAGCTTGGTGTGGGGTTCTGGAGCCCTTGTAGACAGACTCTTCAACAAGGAAGCAGGAGACTGTTACAATCACCACTGCACTACTCAAGCATCACCCCAGTACTCTCTGCCTCTGCTTTGTTAGCCTGCGAGAGCATCTCTGGAGGAAGAGAGTCCTATGATTTCCCAGAAGGCCATGCAGGAGATTTCAGAGTGAATCACTTCTATAAGAAAGCAGATTGAGACATCCCCTGACTGATGCAGCTGGACACTCATGCACTCCCTTGAAATTCCTGTTCTACATAGGGAGAGAGGTCTGGGATGCACAGGCTATGACACCCAGTGCCTGGGATTTGGATCTAATTACTCAGTCCAATAAATGGGTTGGTCTTAGAAATCCCCCATTACAAAACACTTTGGGAGTGTGTGTTTTGAGAGGTTCTTTCCCAGAAGAAATCAACACATATGTAATTAAGACAATGATATACCGAAACTACAGGTCTCTAAATGGCATGTGACAACAGTCATTTAGCTTTTCCTCCTGGTCCTCGCCTGTGCTCTGCCCATTCCTTTCATTTCCTAGTGAAATGTGCTCCATTTCCTAACCACGATCTTCCAGGTAGCCAGGACAGCTCTTACAGGGTTCCAGTTCTCAAAATGAGCTGGTGAGGTGCTACCAGGAGTCTCTGCTGATAGAGAATGCCCAAGCATTCTATAAATAGAAGACCAAGAAGGAAAGAAACAAAGGGGCATGAGGAATTGTGGGAAATTTCTCTCCTTCATTTCACCTGCAAGATTCAATGCTACACTTCTGTCTCCTCAGGGCTTTGCTCTGAGACAAGCATTGCAGTTAGATGACTTCCTACTTTCATCAGACCCAGTTGTTCTCAAATTGTTTGATTTTTTTTATCAAATTATATTTGAAGTAAGATATAGGTAGTATCTTAAGATAACTTACTAACTCCTAGTTTAGTGTTAGGAGTTGAGAGCATTTTTTCAGCTTGAAGCGGGATGGATAAGGCTCTTCTCTTATACGCTGTTCAGACAACACTTGTTCCATTCTAGGAAGATGAAATGGGAGGTTGTGTGCGCGCATGCATGCCTGCGTGCTTGAACCCCTTTCTCGGCGTGTGGCTTTCAAAAGGAGTAAAAGTAACCATTATTTCTCTTTCACGTTTTGCTCCCATCAGGATCAAAACTGTAGCATATCAAAGTTCCGTGGTGGTACCAACTTCTCTTTTTTTCTTCCTCCTTCTTCCTTTCCTGTTTATAGCTGATCTTTTCATAAAACAGCTTTCTATAGGTGGAGCTTTCCCATGCTCTTTGGCTGCCCCTCACCTACATTCCTTTTCTGGGTCCCTAACGAGCATGCCTGCTTCTCCTCCTCAGAAAGATGGGCAAAGTGGAGAACTGAATTTGGCCTGGAAGAACCTCGAAACCAACAAGAGTGCTTGTCCCAGCTACTTTTGTGGTGTTGCCTCATTGATGATATGAACCGTCTGTGAAATGAATATTCCCAAAGTAGAGACTGGCAAACACTGGCTGTCAAAGTGTTGACCTCTTCTGCAGTCACCAGTGAGCTGAATGTCTGAAATTCACCTCACAGGTGCCGCCAGACAGCTACTTTTTTGTTTTCAGGGGCCTAAACAAAGGGAGTGGGATGGACTTAATGAACAAGGTAAATGGGTATTTTAACCCTGTCCACTAGAAAGGCTAGTTTTACTTATTCATTTCATGATGCTTTCTGGCAACTTCTCTCCTGGGTGGACTCCACTCTCCTGGTGGCCTGGTAAACTTTGCTGCTGACAAGTGAGACATCCTAGGTCTTCTCTCTGCCCAGCTGCCAGGAATCCCATGGAGAAATGCACATTTAGGTCTTATATCATGTCACCTCGTCAGACTTTTGCAAGTCCTCCTTCCTCCTTCTCTTGTGGTGAGCTCTTGTTTTTTTAATGAAGCCCTGCATTGGTTATTGAAGACACACGTCCCACAATCAATCAGCCATTTCTAATCTTCCTGGAAAGACCCCCAACTCACTCTAAGAAATGAAAGGGAAATGCGTGACATCCACCAGCTCTTTCTGACCTTCACTCTGGAAAGCCTACAACATAAAATATGCCTCTGCTTATGAGATTATTTCTCTATTCTTCATATTTGGGATACTGTACTCCGTCTTGCTTATTAGATTGTCAAGTGCTTTATTGTGTAGACCAGATTTAAATTTAATTATGGATGATGTTTATTAAAGCTCGGCACTTGATAAATAAGGACAAATGTGCATTAGCTACACCGATGGGGAATCTTTCCTGTGGAAACGGTTTCTTGTGCAGAATATCTCTACATCTATCACTGATAGCTCTTAAACATTCTAGCTCAATCCTCCAAACATCTTGCATTAAGCATTATGAAAAGGGTTTCATATTTTAATGACTTTGAAAAGTTTCTGTATCTCAATGGATCAAACGTTCAGTCGAAATCTTTTGTAATGATGATATTTCAAAGAAGTTTTTCTTTTTTTGTAGTATTGTTCTGGTATAGAGGTCTGCTTCGTTTTTTCAGAGTATTTCCACAGAGAAAAAACTGAAACCAACACTTCAGGCTTCTTAAACTCTGCCTAAAGATTATGGTGGCAGGCAAACCAGCAAGATGCCACAGCAAATGAAGGCACCTGCTGCCAAGCCTGTTAACCTGAGCCCGGCACGTGGTAGAAGGACAGAATGACCTCCTGCAGCTTGTTTTCCGAACTCTACACATGCTTTGTTGCATTCATGCAGCCACATATGCATGCACATAAAATAAATGAACATTTAAAGCTCAGTGAAGAAAAGAGTGTGAGGAACTTGCTAGAATTCCAGAGTTCTTTGTCTCATATGGACTGTCTTCTTCCTACAGAACACTCTGAGCTGTGGGGGCAGAATCCCAGAATAGAAATTTATCACAGTTCTTATTGGTTTGACATCTGACATTTCTGGTTGATGTCAGGTAAATGACTCCCCTAAAAGTGTCTGAGAAACTAAACTGATTGTTAAGACTATCAGAAGGACTTAGCTGCTTCCTTTGGGGCTCATCAGGATCAGCCATTTCAAACCAGAGCTGGAGGAAGCAGAATTTTTTCTCCTCTGGATAGTAGGCTGAAGGAGCAGTCGAATCCCTGGCAGCACACAGACACTAGCCCTGTGATTGTTTTATTCTCCCCCCCCCTTTCTGTCTCTTTTCACTCCCCCACATGAATGACTATGTCTTTCTCTTAAATCATGAGTCCCTTGCAAAGTACCTGGCATATCAGAGACTTACAGATAGTAAATACATCAGTGAATACCATAATTTATTTGTTTCGTCTGCAAATCTCTGTTGAGCTCCTGTCATGAGTCTGGGGCGATTCTGGGTCCTGCACACTCAATGTTAAATGACATAGGCAAGTAAACAGTAAACGCTCCTCTCCATAGCTATTTGTCCAAAACAGAGCCCAGTCTGAGTCTTGTCTCTTTGGTTCTCAGTCAATTTGGGAGGATTAAGAAGCTGATGTTTGTGAAATGACTCTAACTTATCATAATGCCTATTCTGCAATCCTAGACAAGGTCTCATTTCATTCTACTGCTTTGCTCTTTTGGTATCCTTTTGATAAGTTTGCCTAAGAAGAGAATTTAGAATGTCTTTCTGAGGCCAGCAAATGTCATTTTGCCAGCAACACACTAGTGAGGATTCATTTGATACTTTAGGCCAGCAGGGTTAGGCTTGGTAAGCATTAGTAGTCCTACCTGACCTCTTGTTCTTCACTGGTCAGACCCAATCCAAATGTATGATGTATGTCAAAGCAGGAGTTACTGTCTTCCAGCAACCTAGGATGTATTTGGGATAGGAAGCACACTTCAGGTTATAGTGCCCAATTTCTTCAGCTTGTGTCCTGAGGCAATGGTGAGAAAAAGCTGTACTTACCCAACTTTCTGAAATCTCTTCTTCAAGAAATCCCACACATACCTGATTTTCTGCACTTGGATGCATCGAAGCTGCAACCACAAATAAGGAATAGGCATCGTTCACAGAGGGAAGCCAATCAAAGGGACATTCCTCAGTGTGGCTTCCCACGTGGGTGTTACATCTAGTATCATTCCAGCCCCCCAACTTTACATTCAAAACACGAACCAATAAACACACACTCTACTTTGTCTCCACACATGAGCCAAAACCCATCACACATAAGACCACTTACTTTTAATTCTGGCTTCATTACAGCTTGGTTTATGACCGAGTGGTGGTCAGCTACCAGAGGCTCCTCTGGGTTCTTGCTTACAGGGAACTTCAGGGTGGATAAGTGGAGGCAGAAGATCTTTTTCCTCATGTATCTTCGAAATTCATCCTTGAAAAGTCAACAGACAAGAGGACAATCTCAGACCTCTCTCAGAATACAAATTCTTGGCTTGAATCTAGACTCCACAGAATCAGAACCTCAGGAAGAGGAGCTGGTAAGTTTGTGTTTCAGTGAGCCTTCCAGAGGCTTGTGGTATGTTCAAAAATTTGAGAAATACTGGACATATTCTATAGGAAAGCATTATTTATAAAAACTTTCTTAGATGACTCTATTTCCTTTTTATTATTTTATTAATTGTTTGAGACAGGATTTCTTTGTATATTCTAGATTGGCCTCTCACCCTTTTGGTTAACTTGCCCCAGCTTCCCAAGGGTTGGGATCCTAACTGTGCGCCATCATGGAAGAATCTACCTATTCTTTAAAAATATTCCCAAGCTTAAATTGTCTAGAATACTCCAAGGCATACTTTTTAAAAAAAATTGAGTGTGCCCATATTATGTGGCCTTTGAGAGTTGTAACAGTGACAGCCACTGCCCTCATGTAATAGGAGAGAGCAATGTTCATCAGCCTGAAATACCAGACATTTCTGCAGACTGAACTGAAGGAAGCGTCAGCATTTCTGGGGTAGACAAGAGGTAACATGTGGCTTGTAAAGATAGTTCTCCCTCTTTTGTTCTGGTCTAGATAAACTGCTTGAATGGATAAGATCTTCTCTCTAGAATGACTCAGTCATTGCTGGGTCACAGATGCAGAATCAAAGATATATTTTTCTTTAAAAGTTATATTTCTATTTTTCGTTGAGATATAGTACTTGCATAGAGTTATGCATCTTGTGTAGTTATTTCCTCTGAGCTGGAACATGCCCTCCTTGAAGATTCAGAAAACAGAGCAAACTTACAAGTCTGAACAAGTTTCTAAAACTTACAAGAATCCCAAGAGGTCTCCCACTGGCTAGAAAGGCAGTAACAATTTTCTGGAAGAAAAGGCTCTCTAACCTGTTTAAATCCCTTACAGATAGAGCAAGGAGTTCTACAAATGGGGTGTGCTTTTCGTTGCTGCATCTGCCTGTGGTTCACCCACAATCCTGTGAGTAATGTGTGTGTGTGTGTGTGTGTGTGTGTCTGTGTGTGTGTGTGTGTCTGTATGTGTGTGTAATGCAAATATTATAATATGTGTGTATAACCTATATATTCTAGATTGAAATCATTTCTTTGGTTTGTTGACAATGAATAGAAAGTTGTTCATGTCTCCCCAGAAACAATCACGGAGCCATAGGGTATGTTCTGAATGATCAGGTCAGGGTAATAGGCCTTTTAACCACTTTAGAAATTTAACATTTCCTTGTGTTGGAAACACTCAAAGCCCTGCCCACTAGCTATTCTTAAATTTTCTGTCAGCCAGGTTATCTTATCATGCCATAGGATATTAACAGGTACTCCTCTATTCAGCTGTGACCTTGTACCTACTAATCAGTTTTCCTCAGTCTCTCCTTCCCCTTCTCAGCCTCTGAGAGCTATTAATCACTATTCTATAATGTCAACTTCATAGTTTTCTTGTTTAAGTGGGGATATACGGTATCTGTCTTTCAGTAATGATCACGGCATTTAAAATAAACAAGAGAAAGGTACGCACGGTTGTCCTCAACAAAACTGTGTCTGCTTCTTGCAAGGGACATGGGATGCAACTGGTCCACACCCACCACTCAGGCCTCCAGTAGAACATCAGTTGAACTGCCCCAAGAGTCAGGATGGCTGTGACAAGGCAGAGGGCTCTCCGTAGATTCTGGGTTTGGTAGCCAAACACCTCCTGCATAAGAAATAGGACATTTTATGTTTCAATATTTACAAAAGTACTATATTGCTTCATAGAATGTATGCATTAGATTCAGGGCCATTGGTTGAGAACATTTGTTGATAGAATTCAGTTGACTGAAGATGAAATATAAAATGACAGGGAAGCACATTTTCTACCTCTTTGTCATGTAGAATTGAACATTAGATGGGATGAAAAAGTAAGATAGATCTACCTGTGTCTATGCCATTCCAAGAGGAACCTTTAGTGTGTGTAACATGCCTCATGTTTTAAAGCAGATTTATTTTCTTTAGGTATTAAAAAAATGGAGGCACACGAGATGCCCTGAACAGTAAGCTGTTTCCTAAGTGCCATTGTCTGGCCATGACTCCACCTGCCTTCACCTGGCAGGTTACACCAGCAACATCTAGGTTAGACCCCTTCATCCCCTCCCCTAATCCCCTGCTGGGACATGCCCATCTCCCCTGAGAAGTGCACTTCCCCCTGAGCTCCACTTCCCCAATTAAAGCTGTCCAACCAAGACCAGCTACATCAGTAATATTCAGACTTGGCCCATCTTCTCAAGATCTGCTACCCCAGGAAACTGCAGAAACAACCACGTGGCTAAAGGCCAGCATAAGAACACAATCAACAAGAGCCACGGCAATATGGCAGCTCCAGAGCACAGCTATCCTACTATTGCAAGATCAAAGCATAAGAAAATTACATTAAATCCAGTGTAAAAAAATGATGATAGAGACCTTTAAGGGGGAAATTAATAAATCCCTTAAAGGAATAAAGGCAAACACAAACAGGTGAAGGAAATGAATAACACTGTTCAAGACCTGAAAATGAAAATAGCAAACAGAACAAAACCACAAACTGAGTGAATACTGGAGACGGAAAGCCTAGGTAAGAACAGACACAACCATCAGCAACAGAATACACGAGATGGAAAAGAGAAGCTTGGGTGCAAATGATACGACAGAAGAAATGGATGCATCAGTCAAAGAGAAGGGTAAATCTAAGAGTCCTGACACAGAACATCCAGGAATCCTGGTCACTATGAAAAGATCTAAACCAAGAATAATAGGAGTAAAGAAAGTGATATGTCTCACCAAGTAGAGTGAAAAAATAACCCTCCAGGTACATAATAAGCAAAACACTAAATGTACAGAACAAAAAAAATATTAAAAGCTGCAAGTCAAAGAGGCCAAGTAACATATAAGGCAGACCTATCAGAATTACACTTGATTTCTCAACAGAGATTCTAAAATTCAGAAGGGTCTTATTTATGTATTGCAGTCTCTAAGAGATCACAAATGCCAGCCCAGATTACATTAGCCAACAAAAATTTCAGTTGCCATAGATTGATAAAACAAGAAATCCCAAGACAAAACTAAATTTAAATAATATCTGTCCAAAAAAAATCCAGCCCTAAAAATGATTTAAGAAGAGTTCCAACCTGAGGAGTTAACTATACCCATAAAAACACAGGAAATAAATAATCCCATACCAGTAAAAACCCAAAACAAAATTATCCTCCCCTTTCTCCCTCCTCACCACCCGTCTCTCTCTCTCTCACACACACTTATACATACACACACACACACACACACACACACACACACACACATATACATACATACATATAATATGTATATGTGTACATATACACATACACATACATATACATATACACACATATGTCAATTACTCCTGAACATGAGACTTGTCCTGGAGTCCTCACAGCAGGTATAAGTAGTAGTTCAGATGTTAACTTTTACCCTAGTGGATAGTTTTTTATTCATTCACTTGTTTATTCATTTTTTTAAAAATAACAAAATATAATAAGATAAAACAAAAACGATCACATCAAAGTTGAACAAAACAAACCAACAGAAGGAAAAGAACCCAAGAGATGGCACATGAATCAGACACAAACTTGTTTGCATAGTCAGGAATCCCATGAAAACACTAAGCTGTAAGCCATAATACATATTCAGAAAACCTGATACGGACCTGTGCAAGTCCTATGCATGCTGCTCCAGTCTCTGTGAATTCATATGAGCTCTGCTCATGTTGATTCATGTTGACTTAGCACTTATTGAGCTCTAAGGGGAAAGATTTGATGGAGACATCCCATTTGTGGCTGAGTGTTTCCAAGATCTCTCACTCTCAATGTCCAGCTTTGGGTCTCTACATTTGTCCCCATGTGCTGCATTGGGAAGCTTCTCTGATGGTGACCAAACATGTCACTGATCTATGACTATAGCAGAATATCATTAGGAGTGATTTTGTTGCTAGAAGTTTTTCTTTTTTAAGATCAGTATCATTTAGTTTTACCCTGTATCAGTGGGCTGTATAATCTCAGGTTCTTGGTTGTCTGAGCAATTTGGGTATGGGCTCCATCTTGTAGAGTAGGTCTTAAGTCTAATCAATTATTGGTTGGTTACTCATGAAACTACAAAGTTTCTTCATGACAAAGGTCACTGTCATTCAGACAAAGCAGAAATCTACAAAATGGGAAAAGATTATCACCACCTATATATCCAATAGAAGGCTAATTTTTAAAATGTATGAAGAACTCAGGAAACTAGATATCAAAGAAACTAATAACTCAATTTAAAATGGAGCACAGATTTAAACAGAAAATTATCAGTAGACAAAAACTCAAAGGGCTGAGCAACACATGAAGAAATGTTTACTATCCTTTGCCATCAGGGAAATGCAAATTAAAACCACTTAGAGATTTCATTTTATAGCTGTCAGAATGACTAAGCTCAACAAAACAAGTGACAGCTGATTTTGGCAGGAATGTGGAGTCAGAGGTGCACCCTCCATGGCTGACGGGAGGGCAAACTTGTACAACTACTATGCAAATCAGCATGGTGTTTCCTCGGGAAGATGCTACCACCTTAAGATCCAGCTATACCACTTTTGGACAGTTTACCAGAAGGATGCTTCATCCTATGAATTACAGAGGCATTTGCTCAATCATGGTCATTACTGCTATATTCATAATTGCCAGAAATTTGAAACAGCTTAAATGTCTCTACACAGAAGAATAGGTAAAGAAAATTTATACAATGATGCATTACATTTCAATATTAAGAAAAGTGATAGTGTGAAATCTGCTTGCAAATGTATAAAACTAGGAAGAAAAATTTCCAGAGTGAAGTATTTCAGACTCAGGGAGATGAATACAGTTTGTATTTGCTTATGTATAGATGTTAGCTATGAAGTCAGTGATAGTCCAGCTGCAATCCAAAGACCATAGAGGATAGGTATAGAACAGTAGTTCTCAACCTGTAGATTGCAACCCCTTTGAAGCTCAAGCAACCTTTTCATATGAGCTGCATATCAGATATTTACATGACAATTCATAATAGCAAAGTTACAGTTACAAAGTAGCCACCAAATAATTTTATGGCTGGAGGGTCACAACGCAAAAAACTATATTACAGAGTCTCAGCATTCAAAGGGTTGAGAATCACTGTCTTAGGAGGAACAGACAGATCTCATTAGAAAAGGGAAATAGAATAGATAGGGGTAGAGATGAGGGGTAAAATGGAAGGATTGAGTCAGGAGAGGGGTTTGTGGGAGGGAGTGCAAGAGAAACAGCTAGAAGAAATGGCTATTTGAAAGGAAACTTAATACAGTACAAACTTCCTAAAATTATATATTCATATGAAAATAATCTAAATGAAATAGCCAAATAATCGTGGAAACAAGAGTCTCAATTGACCATCTCCTAGCACCAAATGAAGCTTCCAGTACTGAAATTACATTACATCTAATTGAGTTGCTGGCTAAAGGGGCCTCACGTGAATCCCTAAACAACCCAGGTGGTCACAAGGCTAAAGGTTGCCTTCCAGAAACCCACAGCAATGCCCCATTACTGAACACAACACCTACACAACTCTTTGAAAATGATGGTGTTGGGCAGGTGGGTACATAGAGCTGTCACCCTTCTTTTCCAGCGTCTCTGATACAGGAAGGTATACTACATGTTCTCTAAAGAGAAACATCAACACCAAGCCAGACGCAAACCTTTATCCATCATGTTGTACAATCAACAAGTTAGGCAAGAGCACATACCTATTAGAGTAGATACCATGGGTGGACTGGGGATGGGTGGGGGAAAGAACATGATGGATTTGGTGTGGAAAAGACAGGGAGAGCGTCCTGGAGAGAGACCATTTGAACTGTGGAGCAATTGAGGAGTGAGCTAAAGAACTAGAACAATGGAAACTCCCAGGAATCTACACACGTTATCCTAGTAAGCTAAAACTCCTAGTAAGGGGAGAATATGGACCCTGAACTGGTTACATCTTCAGTAACCGGGCAAGGCTTACAGTGGAGGGATTGGGACACCAACCCAGCCACCAAAATTCCTGCGTGCAAGACATTCTCAGGGAGATGTGAAGCAGAAATGGAGGAAGTGGCCACCCAATGACCAGTTCCGGCTGCTACTCACGCCACAAGAGGGATCAAACCCCTGACACTGGTCTGGAAGGCCAGGAACTAGTGGCCAGGTAGCCCAGGGATTTAGGATAAACAAAAAACAACTAGCCAAAGGGGGTTGGGGGCAAGCCTATGAAATGATTTCTAATGATACTCTGCTAAAACTCACAGACGAGAATCTAGTATGAGTCGGCACAGAGGCTCGGTCCAGTGTCCTTTAGAAACATATGCAAGACTCACACAGTCAGACATTAGGCAGAGCTTGGGGAGTTCTGCAGAAGATAGGGAGGAAGGATCTTAGGAGCCAGAAGCAAGGACATCACAATAAAATCCACAGAATAAACTAGTCTGGGCCCATAAGAGCTCACAGAGACTGGACTGACAATCAGGGCGCCTGTAAGGGTCCGACCCAAGCCCTTTGCATATGTGTTATGGCCATGTAACATGGTCTTCTTGTGGGACGCCTAACAGTGGGAACAGGCACCTGTCTGTACTGCTTTGCCTGCTTTGGAAAATCTTCTCTTGACCAGCTCAATATGAGAGGAGGTGCCTAGTCTTTTGCAACTTGATATGCCATTATTTAGTTGATATACTTGGAGGTCTGCCCTTTTCTAAAGGAAAAATGGGAGCAGTGGTTCTGGGAGAGAGAATGTGAGTGGAGGGAATGGGAGGAGAGGAAGAGGGTAAACTGAGGTCAGAATGTAATATTTGAGAAAAGAATAAGTTAAAAAAGAAAAGATAATAACAAGCTCAGATAGTTGTACTTTTGAATAATACATTAACATTTCAATTCATAAATCATATGAATTTGAGATTTGTTTTAAGGAGAAATAGCTTTGGTTGTTTTATACCAAATCTTAGTTTCTACCCTCTTCAATGAGGGTTCACAGCATTGTTTCAGACATTCAAAAACAAGAAACAACAACAGCAAAACAAAGACAACTTTAGAATACTTCAAATTGTAGGAGGGATGCTGATTAAGACTTCAGGATGTATAATATCTCCCTACAGGGAAAGCCTATGTGTTGATGACTTTGCTCTCATTACCACCACTGAGAGGTGATTGGGTCATAAATGTATTAGCTTCATCAACTGATTAAAACATGGGTGAATTCTCAGCTGAATGGGCTGTTGGAAGTAGAGCCCAGCTGGACAAAGTGGGTCAGTAGAGACTGTGATATTGAGTGTGGTATCTTTTAGAGATTGCTGGGGGTGGGTGGAGGAAAGAGGGAAGGACAGAAAGGGGAGGAAGGAATTAGTCATTCTCTCTGACTTTCCTGGACACCATGAGATGAGCAGATTGGAGCTGACCCTGCACTGTGTCCTTGCCTTGACACGGGCTTAAAAGCAAAAGAACCAGCCAACCATGGAGGAGACATCAGAAACTGAAGCCAAGTCAGTCTTTCTTCCTGTAGCCCTCAGACACATTGTCACAGAAATGGAAACTAACACACTAATAAATGCCAGGTGTGTGTGCTGTCCAATGGCTTTAGGTTGAAACGAGAACTTTTCTTTCTTTTTATTTCCCAGTGATTCTAAATTCCCACATCTGATCACAGAGCTGTGATATTAGAAATATATATACAGAACACTAAGGGTCTGACCCATGTGTTATGGCTGTGTAACTTGGTCTTTTTATTGTAGTGTTTTGTAATGACAGAACCTGGCAAATTTTAAGGCAATTTAGATCATGCATTCTATAACAAATCTCTTTGTCTAATTCTTTGGAAAGTCATGACCTTTTTTAAACAATTTCTTTTTTCTTAATTGGGCAGTGGTGGATTAAAAGTTGTTGAAAGCAATCCTTTATCGGAGTAGAAATATCCCACATTTATGAAGTAAGATGTACATTTGAATCACTGCTCTGCTTAACCTGGACCGTGTGACCTCAGGTAATTCATTCACAGTAGCAAAATCCCAGCAAAATCTTCTGTGGAACAAAAGACCGTTGTGCTTCACCAAGGCAGTGTCAGCTTGCATGCTCTGTGCAGTGAGAGTAAACTACAGAGAGCGTTTTACTGCTACACAACTCATGTATGGAAAGGAGCACAGTGCTAGATAATGCAGTCCTAGTTTGATATTATTAGTGAAGGTATTCTAATTGAATTCAGAAACGTGCAATTTCCATTATTGTATGAACAGTTCAAGATCTCTCCCTCTCCCTGTGCTCCCTCTGCTTCTATAACTCTTGGTCTTCTCTGTGTATTGTAGTTTTATGAGACCCAAATAATACAACTATGCTAGCTCACATATTACATGATGAATATACAGTCTGCAATTTACTTACGTTCAGTGTCAAGGCCCAAGAGTGTGAAAGACAGAAGCAGAAAAAAAAAATTAAGATTTTAGTTTAGCTCATAGCTGCAAAGTTCACTCATAAACACATTTTTGGTCTGTTTATTTTCACACAGCACTGACACTGATAATCACAATTCTGTTGCCTACTTAGTTTTTTTTTTCTGTATAGCTCTCTTTTATTAAACAGGGGAAATAGAGCCTAGCAAGGCTGCAATGAAGCCATTAAAGGCACAGACAACTGATCACCTCTTAATCTGTGACAACTCTTTGGGAAAGGCAAAGTTACAAATTCTATAAAGAATTATAAAGAAGTTTCTACCTGAAATCGATAATTCTTCAGCTGGAAAGATGCCCTAATGAAATAACACATAAAAGAAAAAAACAAGGATGTGAGATGCTCAGTGCAGCTCTGTAATAGCGAAACTATTGGGGGAACTGAAATGCTAGCCAGTGGTTCAGTGGGTTTTGAAATATCAGAACAATGGTCTATAATGAAGCTATTAAAAACACAGAGTATGGTGTCAATGCAGAAACCTAGGGCCATCTGTTAATGCAAGGTTAAGTGGAGAGAAGACATTCAGAATGAATGGAACCAAATAGCAGCAGCACAAAATTTAGTCCAACTATATCAGAAATTACATTAAATGTAAATGGTCTTAATACCACGAATGAAAACAAGCCATTAAGCTAGATAATAAAAGGTATGCTTCATGCTCTTTCTAAGAGACATGCTTTAAATATAAATAAACCAGAAAGCTAAAAGAGGAAAACATACCATGCAAATGTGAAAAAAGTTGAGTATATTAATGTCAAAAAATATATTTCTTCATAGATATTTGAGAAAGGAAACATTAGGAGAAGAGAGTGGGACAGTTCATGATAAATTCAATAGGAACACAATTATAAATTTAATTTATAATTAAACAAATTTATAAATTATAGTTAAAACATTCTTTGAGCCCAAATGACTTAGGAGTCCTTTCAAATATTTAAGGTTGAAGTGAAACTGTTCTTGTATAAAGTCCTTCATAAATGGAGGATGTAAGATTGTTCCTAAGTTGTCATAACAAGGTCTGAATGGCCTGATACTTGAATAAGCATATTGAAAGAGAAGTTATAGGCTATGATTTACATCACTGTGTATGAAGTAATTATAAAATATGTTATGTAACGAATGCAGTGGCATAATGAAAAGGTAGTATATCGTTACCCAATGCTATTTGTCTTAGGAATACAGAACCAATGAGTCAATGTTAATGTTTGGAGAAGGGGGACTAAAAAGGTCTGTACAATAGACAAAAAAAATGACAGGTTTATATGGTTACATGCAAATAATTTGTTTAAGTACAGCAAATTGTAACTATTAATAGACTTAATAAGTGAATCTATTGAAGTTGTAAGATGGTCAGTAAATGTAGAAAACTCAATTGTATTCATATGTTGTAGTGGGTTGACCTAATGCTACTTATATTTAATGCTAATAATGCCAAAGCTGATTGCCCAGTGACAAGAGAATCAAAATATAAGATGCTAAGTGACCCTGCCCCCAAGTTATGGCTGATTGGTAAATAAAGATGCCAACAGCCAACAGCAGGCTTGAGGTAGGAGAAGAACCATGAAGGAGGAGAAACTGCCATGTGTTAGGAGTCAAGAGAACATGGCTCTGTGTGCTGGCCAACTGCAGTTAAGAGCAGTTCAGATGAGACATAGTAAGTAATAAGTCAGAGTATTGGCAGGAAAGTAGATTCCAATAGCATAGAGGGTAGGCAGCTGCCCTGCTCTTGTGCCGTTTAAGGCTTATTGTAAATATAAAGGCTGTGTGTGTCTTTCATCCAAGAATTAATGAGTCTAAGGCAGGGTAGAAACCCTGGGCTTGGATTAAATACTTTTCTACAACAGTATGTATTAGTAGAAAGTTGAAAGTTCATTAAGTACAAATAATAGAACGAAGAAAATTCAATTGCCTTGTACTAAATCTGCAAAAGGAGAGCAAAGCCTGGAAACTGAGGACGTCATGTTCCTGCTGAGAGGGTAACAGCTAAACAAATGGCAAGATACAAGAAACGTGGGCATCAACTTCTCCCATTTCATGGATCACCAGGTACTTTTGCAATCACAAATTAAATGACTCTAGAATTGCTGTAGAAATACCAAGAACCTAGGATAGTCAAACATTTCAGAACCAAACAGAAGTACAAAGGACTTGCACCTACAGAATTGGGAACTTCCTACAACGCCTTAGTAATTAGGAGGACTCATTGTGATGCTTTAAATATGGTTGACCCAGAAAGTGACACTATTAGGAGATGTGGCCTTGTTGGAGTAGGTGTGGCTTGTTAGAGGAAGTTGTCTAAAAGTCAGACTGCTCCTGGCTTCCTTTCGATGAAGATGTAGAACCCTTGGCTCCTCCAGCACTATGTTTGCCTGCATGTCGCCATGCTTTCTGAACTAATGATAGAGTGAACTTCTGAATGTGTAAACCAGCCCCAATTAAATGTTGTCCAAGATGAGAGTTGCATTGATCATGGTGTCTCTTCCCAGCAATGGAAACCCTAAGACAATTCTGAATGCATGATACAGGGGGGGGGGGAGAATAACACAGGACAGAACACAGGGAAGAAAGAGCCTTGTATACCAATGCCATCCTTCCAGAGAAGAAACCACCTCAGTCAGAGGTTTAAGGCACTTAAGCAGAGCTGGAACTAAGGAAAGAGTGCTGGGGGAAATAGGGCTCAGTTTCATCTATGTGTCCAGTGCAAAAGTCTACTTTTATTTAAATGTGAAAACAAACCAGTCACTTGAAAAAGAAAACAAGAGAACTCCAGTAGAATAATGATTCTTAAAACAAGAAACATGTGTTCAGTTTACAATGACACTAATGGCAACTGTTTATCACAGGAGTCCATCTCTGGAGTGGATGGACCTTAGTCATTTATAAGGCCTATTTATATATAGCTCATATATAAAGGGTGATTTATATTTGGAATTCACAGAATCACTACAAAACAATAAAGAAGAATTAATCTAGAAAATGGGGAGCAGAGGGACTTACATAGAAAACTCCAAGAAGACTTGAAATGATCCAAAGCCTTCAAGAGGTAGTGTGGAACTTTGTTAAAGAAATGTGAACTAAAGCCACAATAATAAGTCATAGGCCAATACAGCCATGACCATCCTGAAGAGGAACAAGCCAGGGGACCCACACAACCATGGAGAGGACTTTCTCTGGAGTCACACTGATGCCACTAATCACAGTTCAGCTGCAATTGAAAGCACTGACTATATCAAAGTGGTAAAGACCGGGAACAGCTGATTGAATTGAACAAGCATTCAGCTAAAAGTCACTTGAAGTGTGAATTGGTATAAACACTTTTAAAAGCAGTGCCAAGACAGACATGAATATTCTTCTCAACTCTTGGAGTTTTGTACAAGAGATATGAAAGTATATTCAACTGTTTTGAGCCAGGTGTGATCTTTTATCTCAACATTCCGGAAGCAGAGGCAAGTAGATCTCTGTGAGTTCAAGGCTAGCCTGATCTACAGAGTTAAGTAAGAAGACAGCCAGAGCTACATAGGGAGACTCTGTCTCAAAATACAAAACAAAACAAAAACAAAAAAAGAACAAACACAAAGCAGAAGAACAAATAAAAAAGTGGGACAGGGGAGCTTCTTAAACAAGAATATTCGGACCAGTTGTGTTCATGAAAGCCAAGGAAGGTACTATCAACAGAAGAAAGATAATACATGTTCTGCTGTTATCCAATGACATACTTTTAAGACTTTTACAAAATGACCTGGACTACTTATAACATTGTGGCTATGTTTCAGATGATAGAGTGAGTAAATCAAGTACTGAGCAAATCAGTATACAACTCTACTTGAAAGCTCCAGAATGAGCAGGAGTAGTTGACAGCAGCTGAACTGTATGTGTGGACACCATACTCTACTGACACCACAGTATTACTGCATACCAAATAAAAAGTGTGAAGAAAAGACAATTTGAATGAGGTGGACTCTGCTTATAAGACAGTGTATTCTAAGCAAATGGAAGGAACTTTAATGATTTTAATGGGACTATTTGAGAAAGGGAACACAGACTTCAAATTTAAAACTGCCATAAATGAAAAGGTTAGTTTTGGTGGTGTGTGCTAATCCTAGCTATTTGGAGGCAGAAGTAGGCAGGTTCCTGTGAAGTTAAGAATAGACTGGTTTACATAGCAGGGTTCATGCCAAGTAGGTCTACATACTGAGGTCCTGTCTTCAAAATAATAAGTAAGAAATTAAATAAATGAAGAGGAAAGTAGGAAGTATGGTGATTGGGTACATCTGTAGCTGCTCCCTGATATGATGGGAAGGGGCATGAAAATAGAGGTAAAATATCATCCCTAGTAAAGAACTCCCAAGTGAAGAAACTGGTGATATGAAGGAAAATAATGCCCCTTAGGCTCACAGGGAATAACAGTATTAGGAGGTGTTGCCTGGTTGGAGGATGTGTAGCCTTGTTGGAGAAAATGCATCACTGGGCATGTTTCAAATGTTCAAGCCAGACCCAGTGTCTCTTCCTGCTCTCTGTCTAAATGTAAACTCTCCACTATCTCTTCAATACCCTATGTTACTATGTACCACCGTGCTTCCTGCCATGACAATAACACTGAAACCTCTGAACTGTAAGCCAGACTCAGTAAATCGCTTACCTTTGTAAGACTTGATATATTCATGGGGTCTCTTCACAACAATAAAACCCTAACTAAAAATGACACAGTAGTTTTTTTTAAAGCTGGAATCCTTGTATTGGCAAAACAGCATTCCACTACTATTAGAGGCTGAGCCAGGAGGATTGCTAGCTCAAGACCTACCTGGGGTACAAAATGAAGTCAAGTCTTACCTGGAGAGTTCAATGAGACCATTGCCTCAAAATGAAATTGCAAAAGAGATAGAGAGAGAACTCAATGGAAAAATACCTGCCCAGCGTAAATAAAGCCCTGAGCTCAATCACTAGTACAAGACTGAGAAAGAGAGAGAGAGAGAGAGAGAGAGAGAGAGAGAGAGAGAGAGAGAGAGAGAGAGAGAAGCAAACAGTGGTGGAGGGAGGGAGAGAGAAAATTCAAAGAAAAGAAAAAAATGGGCTTATAGAGAAATATTCTGAAATATGCATTTCCCTAGCAAAAAGGAAGAGAAGCTATGCTTTTGCTCCCTTGACCAGTCAGCTTCATAACCCTTAATGAGACTCCTTTGTAAATCATTTCTCAGTTTTCCCAAGGGCATAAACTCTGGTGGGAGATCTGAGGTCTTTGTGGAAGCCTTGTTGATTTATCTGGTAGACCTTTGTTCAGATGCTCTCACTTGGTCCACCGGTGCTCTTGAATTACAGCTATGACATACATTTTCTTAATACTAATTAATCTTGAGTATGATTTCATTTTCATGAGTATTTCTCCAGAGAGAGTCACACTTTCTCCCTTATAAAATTGTATCACACAACACCAATAACATTTACTAAGAGATGGAGATTAGAAAAGGAACGGAGGGCCAGAGCACTCTGTAACGAGACCCTGATGGGAAAGTGCTGGTCCTCCAGAATTGCTGACACACCTGAGAGAACAGGTAAGACCACCACTGCTGCACTGAGGGACCCACCTGGAACCTTAGGACACATGAATCAAGAAGCAGTTTGGAACAGGATCCTTTTGATATTATTCTGTGCCCTATGCTGAACTTGTGCAACAACTCTCTCTCCCCAGACCCTGCTGGGAGAGAGCTGATCAACCAGTAGTGCTAACACACAGGATTACAGGAGGATCAAGCCACTGTCAGAATCAGCAAGACCAGCTAACACCAGAGATAAGCAAATGGTGAGAGAAAAGTCCAAGAACCTGAGCAACAGAAACCAAGGCCACTTGGCATCATCAGAACCCAGTTGCCCCACAAGAAAACATCCTGTATATTCCAACACACTGAAAAACATCAAGATTATGATTTAAAATCACAACTTATAATGATGTTAGAGGACTTTTAAAAGGTCATAAATAACTCCCTTAAAGAAATATAGGACAACACAGGTAAACAGGTGGAAGCTTTAAAGTGGAAATACAAAAATTCCTCAATGAATTCCAGGAAAACAAGACCAAACAGGTGAAGAAATTGAACAAAACCACCCAGGATCTAAATATGGAAATAAAAAACAATAAAGAAATTACAAGGGGAGAAAACCCTGGAGATAGGAAGCCTGGGAAAGAGATCAGGAGTCATAGAAACAAGCATCACCAACAGAATACAAGACACAGAAGAGAGGATCTCAGAGGCAGAAGATACCAAAGGAAACAGACAAAACAGTCAAAAATGCAAAATGCAAAAATCACTCTTAACCCAAAACATACAAGAAATCCAGAAAACAATGAGATCAAACCTGGGGATAATAGGCATAGAAGAGAGAAAAGATTCCCAAATTAAAAGGCCAGTAAACATCTTCAAAAAATTATAGAAGAAAACTTCATAAACACACAAGAAGACTACAGAAATCCAAATCGATTGAACCAGAAAATAAATTCTTCCTATCACATAATATTCAAAACACCAAATGCACAAAACAAAGAAAATATTAAAAGCAGTAAGAGAAAAATATCAAGTAGTCTATACAGCAGACCTATCAGAATCATATCAGACTTCTCAACAGAGACTATTAAATCTGGAAGGTACTTGGCAGATACCATACAGATCCAAAGAGAACAGAAATGCCAGCCCATGCTACTATATTCAGCAAAATTCTCAATTAACATGTATGAAGAAACCAAGATATTCCATGACAAAACCAAAATTACATAATATTTTTTCACAAATTCAACCCTACAAAGGATAATAGATTTAAAAAAAAAAAAAAAACTCCAACACAAGGAGGGAAACTATAGCCTTGAAAAAGCAAGAAAGTAATCTTTCAACTAACATAAAAGAAGACAGCCACACAAACATAATTTCACCTCTAACAACAAAAATAACAAGAAACAACAGTCATTGGTCCCTAAGATCTCTCAACATCAGTGAACTCAATTTCCCAATAAAAAGACATAGACTAACAGTCTGGATACTTAAAGAGGACCCAACATTTTGCTGCATATAGGAAACACACCTCAGTGACAAACACAGATACTACCTCAGAGTAAAAGGCTAGAAAACAATCGCCCAAGAAATGGTTCCAAGAAACAAGCTGGATTAGCCATTCTAATATCAAATAAAATCAACTTTCAACTAAAAGTTATCAAAAAGAAAAAGAAGGATATTTCATACTTACCAAAGGAAAAATTCACCAAGATAAAATTTTAATTCTAAATATTTATGCTCCAAATGCTAGAGCACCCACATTCATAAAAAAAAAAAAAATGACCAATCTGACCAAAGTTCACCTCACACAATATTACTGGGAGACTTTAACACTGCACTGTCATCAATAGACAGATCATGAAAACAGAAACTAAACAGAGACACAGTGAAACTAACAGAAGTTATGAACCAGATATCTATAGAACATATCATCCTAAATAAAAAAAATATCTTCTTCTCAGCACCTCATGGCACCTTCTCCAAAACTGACCATATAATCAGTCACAAAACAGGCTTCAACAGGTACAAGAAGACTGAAATAATCCCATGCATTCTATCAGATGACCATGGACTATAACAGGTCTTCAATAACAAAAACAACAGAAGTTCACATGCACATGAAAGCTGAACAATGTTCTACTCAATGATAACTTGGTCAAGAAAGAAATAAAGAAATAAAAAATTTTTTAGAATTTAATGAAAATGAAGGCACAACATACCAAAACTTATGAGACGAAATGAAAGCAGTGGTCAGGGAAAAACATATCTATGAGTGCCTCCAAAAAGAAACTGAAGAGAGTTTGATTTTTGTCTAATAAATATATCAAGTATATATAATACTTGAGACAAAGAAGTAAAGTCTCACTCTGTCAATCAGTCTGGAGATTCCTCAGAAAATTGGACATAGTACTACATGAGGACCTAGCTATACCACTCCTGAACATATACTCAAAAGGTAACAAATGTCAAGGATACATGCTCCACTATGTTCATAGCAGCCCTATTTATAATAGGCAGATGCTAGAAAGAACACAGATGTCCTTCAACAGAGGAATAGATACAGAAAATATGGTACAATTACACAAGAAGTACTACTCATCTATTAAAAACAATGAGTTCATGTAATTCTTAGGCAAATTAATGAAACTAGAAAATACCTAAGTGAGGTAACCCAGTCTCTCTCTTCCTCTCCTCCTTCCCTCCCCTCCCCCTCTCTCTCACACACACATGATCTGCAGTCACTGATGAGTGAATATTAGTCCAAAAACTCATATTACCCTAGATACAATTCATAGACCATATGAAGCTTAAGAAGAATGAAGACCAAAGTGCAGATGCTCTAGTCCTTTCTTAGAAGAGGGAACAAAAATATTCACAGGAGGAAATACGTAGACAAAGTTTGAAGTAGATAGAGACTGAAGCAAAGGCCATCCAGAGACTGCCCCACCTGGAGATTCTGCCCATATACATCCACCAAACACAGACAATAATGCTAATGCCAAGAAACATGCTAACAGGAACCTGATATAACTGCCTCCTTAGAGGTTCTGCCAGATCTGGACAAATACAGAGGTGGATGCTCACAGCTAACCATTGTACTGAGCACGGGGTCGCCAATGGAGGAGTTAGAGAAAGCATTGAAGAAGCTGAAGAGGTTTGCAACCCCATAAGACTAACAATACCAAACAACTAGAGCTCCAAGGGACTAAACAGCTAGCCAAAGAATACAAATAGAGGAACCCATGGCTCTAGCTGCATATGTAGCAGAGGATGGCCTCGTTGGGCATAAATGGAAAAAGAAGCCCTTTGTCCTGCCAAGGACTGATGCCCTGCTGTAAGAGAATGTCAGTGCAGGGAGTTGTGAGGGGGTGGGTGGGTAGGGTTCTCCCTATGGAAGCATGGGGAGAGAAATGGAATAGGGGTTTATGGAGGGGAAACCAGGAAAGGGGGTAATATTTGAAATGTAAAAAAAAAAAATATTCAATTTAAAAAAGAAAGTTTCTCAAGTGGAAGTGTAAAAAAAAGAAAAAGAAAAAGGAGGGAGGTAGGAAAATAACCAGGGCAAAATAAATAAGATACAGGAATGGATGGAGGATGCAAATGTCCAGATCATGTCTTCTTGCAGAAAATGAGCTTTGTCACTGTTTACTGATAGGTTCTCAGGATCTGAGTTCCTCAAGTCTCTTTCCATCTTCCTGCTCTGGATGATACCAGTACCACATACACAGAGGAGTGGTTGAGAGGAGGGCAGAGGTGTAAGGAATACAAAATATATTCATTGTGAGTAAGTGGTTTGGTAAGAATTTCCAGTAGAAGAGAGGAGGTTCAGTTTCAGGGCTTGCAGTGGGAACAACCTACATTCCAGGAAGCTGGAAAGCAGATCTGCCATTGGATGTTGGTTTGCTTTCTCTCTAAACATTGCTATTCCTACATCTCTTTGATTCTGTTTAGAATTCTGAACTGCAGACTCCAAGAGATAGATTTTAGCCCCTACTGTATTCTCTAAGTCCAGGACACAGAGTCCCACATTAGGAAGGACAGTGAAAGAGACACGTGCTGTTTCTACAGAGGCTATTGTGTAGTGTCACAGTTCAGAGCCAAGTGTCTGTGTAGGTTGGCCACAATGGCCCCTGTCCTTTAAACATATCCTAGTGCCTCTGGAGGCTCTCCATACCATTCATCTTCCCATTACATTTACTGAAACTTGAATTTCTCATATGAAAAAATGTAACTGGATATAAAGCACATCAGAAAGAGTTTTATATCTATTAAAGGCTGAGAACATGACACAAGATAGTCAAATTCAAACCAGCTCCATCCCTTAACCAGATGTATAACTTTGGAAAACCAACTGCCCATGTTCTGACATCTTCCTTCCCTCCTCCATTAATGAGAATAACCAATAGCTATCTTCTGTAGGTGCTGTGAGCTAGTAATAAGACAGCCCAGAAAGCAAGCACTGTGCTCCCTGCCATGTTTTGACCATACAGTATGTGTTGAGCTAATATTGTCATGGGTGCCATTTCAACAATTCAACAAAAATTTCCGCAGATTAGTGGCTAGGTCTTTTGAAGTCACTGTAGAATAATTTGTCCACAGGCAACATGCAAAACAAAATGTTATTTCTAAAAGTGATTGATCTACTGGCTTAAGTAGATCTTTTACTTTTCCCAAAGAGAACAAGTTGTCAAAGTTAAAGTCAAATATAGGCCCCAAAATAACACTACTTGCTTTTATAGTCTATGAAGCTGGAGAAAAAGGCTTGAGGAAAGACCAAATTAATTCAAAGATTAGCTGAATGTAGTAAGTGCATGTGAACACACACAGAGAGGGAGGGAGAGATACAGGAGAGGGAGGGAGAAAGAGAAAGACAGAGAGAGACAGACACAGACAGAGAGACAGAGACAGAGACAGAGAGACTCGGGGTGGTATAACAAAGCATCCTGCCTCTGATGTTTATGTAGAGTATATCTCATGTTATGTAACTGAACCTCATTTTCCAGTTATAAAATGGGAGTCTGATGAGGTACTGGCTCATAAAAGCACCCCATAAGTACTTCTTTGTTCTCATCCAGGCAGCTCCTACACTTGCCAACAACAGCAGACTGGTGACGGGTGAGATGCCCGAGGAAGCGCATACTGGAGTGTCACCTCTTGGAATCCTTCTACTCCCATGGCTTCATGCCTTGGGACACTCCAGCTGCCAAATTTTCATTGTGTCTAGAATACCAGTTGACTGGTTTTCAGGTCTCCTTTTATTCTTCTTTCCGTCCATGGGTGTAGCCATCTGAAGGATTTTGTTGCCTCTTCACTGCTATAGTCACAGAGGCTGGATGAGTGTTGCATGTTATAGTTTACAGCACATACCTCAGTCTTACATAATAGTAGAAAGTTACTTACTCATCCAAGACAGCAAAAGCATCCTCCCTACGACTGCTAGTCACCTTCTGGGAAGAGCAATGGCAGCTGAGTTTGCTTTTGTTGTTGTTCATGATTTGTTGTTTCTGGCTTTCTTCTCTGTGATGTGTTTAGGTATTTCATGGGTATGAATCTCCCTAGAGCAAGCTAGCTTTTTCTGCGCAGACATCAAACTTTAGTCACTTGAATCAAGGCCAAGGAGAGCAGAAATCTATTTTCTTCAGTGAGGGCAGAATCCATTATATTTTATCTTTTGCTTCCAAGCAACAAACCATTACCACCTTTGTGTTTATTAACAACTGCCCATTTGTTTCATCAGTGTGGACATGCCCTGTCATGTTCCTTCATATCTTCAAAGGGAGACAATCTGAAAAATATGCTCTTAACCTCTGCCAAGACACCGAAGTTCTCTTAAGTATTAGGGTAATATTATGCACAGTAAATGGATCACATTGATATGGTCTTTATCCGTACACCCTCTGTCCCAATTTGGCTACATGTAGTAATTTATACTCACTGCCACTGAATACCAGCCTAGTCATTCCTTCACACAGCGTAACAATTCAGTTGACAGCACTGAGTGTAGGAAGGGGGAGTCTTTGTTTTATTTAAGTTTGAATAGTTACTTATTTTTGCAGTTTTTAGACAGAGCAATTATTATGTGGGCCAGACTGGCTCTGAGCTTTCAGTGACCCTCTGGCTTCTCTTCCTAAATTCTGTAACTTCAGGCATGATTCACCCTACCTAGAAGAATAGTTCTTAGATCAGCTTTGCTTATGTCAAGTGTTTTTTATTATTAATTACTTAGCTGTTATTTAATTTTCGTAATAATCTATGAAGTTGGCTTTTCTAGTTATTTAAAAGAAATATTATTTATATTTATAAATTATTCTGTTTGTAGATCAAACTGAATTTGGGTGATGTCAAACAGTTATTAAGTTGTTCAACATACCATAATCTGCCTTGTGTTTTGTTTCTAGAGTAAGAGAGACCCTTTTGTCAATAGCAATAACCAGTCAAAACCAAGTACTAATGAATATACTGTCACTCTATTATGAACATTACCCAAACCAACCAGTAATACAATGTATTCGCATGTTCTTCATACAAAGGGGGTACAACCAGGACCTTGGTTAGTGAAGCAAATAAGAGAGAGCAGCAAGTGTGGACCACAAAATAATGAGATGCCTAACTGACTATCATGAGCAGTTTTGATAGGAAGTGTTTGTCCTACACAAAAGCCAGGAAACAATAAGAGATGCTCTGTGGCAAGCCGATTGGAGAATAAGAGTGTCACTTATCAGAAGAGGAGCAACAGAAATTACTTGGTTCTAATTCTCTGCTAAAAGAAAGTCAATGATGCTGCGCATATTTGACAACTGAGAATCTACGGCATGCTTTCCAGGTAGTCCTTCACAGGCTGTGCATGCCCATGTAGGCCAACTATGAGTATATGAGATTGCTGGTATCACATACTGAACTTAACCACTTGAAATATGACAAAGTATAGAATTAGAAGTTCTTAAGTTTTTCCTCTGGAAAGTTAAACTGAACCATTTTTTAAAAATTCTGCCAAACAAATTGCTCTTAAGACCTCCCAGGATTAATCTTTATGATTACATACACTAGCAACTAAAATTCATACATAATAGACTCAAACACTTTGACTATTATTTTATACAGAACTACTAAGTCCTTATCTCTGCCATGCTTCACTTTCAATGTTACTAGTCACTTAAATTTACTGAGGCCTGTTATTGTGTATCTACAGTATCCTGTCCACAATCGAGCATAAAGAAAAATTTAAATCTTGATTCTATCACTGATACTATCTATTCTTTACAGCCAGGTGTGACTTGAAGGTTGGCAAGCTTCTTGTCATCCACGTTGTTAAAAGACATTGGCAGGTACCAATAAGAAACCTTTTATATTTGAATATGTGGTTTTCAATATTGGTCCTTTGAGAGTCTTTTGGGAGAACAGGAAATGTCCTTTAATGGGGTGTAAGATACATGTGACACTGGGCACAATGATCCACTCACATCTGACTTTTCATAGTAACTGCTTCTCCTGTTATTTCTTTGTATGATCTTGGCACTCGAGCACTTTTACCATTTCCCAAGTTTTCACCAGAGGAAGGGGAAATACACTTAGCACAATTTCACCTGTCTGTCTGCATCTTTCCATTTGCATATCCTAATCACGACATAGTAAAAACTGAGCCACTTTCTTGTCATAGCGTTTCCCATAGAGTAGACATGACCTCACAAAACTGTGAGTTGGAAGGGCTTTGGGCAACCAGAAATGTCTAGAGAGATTTCTACACCATTTGGTTAACTAGAGCTCCTTGACTACAGCCCAGATGGATGCCTTAAAGAAGTTTCTAGTTATGGGACAATCATTACCACCATATGAAATACCGTCCTTGCCCTTCTATGTCTTCCATGCCTTCCCTTTGAGTTGGTTCCTCTTGGGATCTTGATACCCAAGTGCTCAGTACCAGCAATGAAAGGAGAGCACAGGGAACCCATTTGTGACTCACATAAATAAAAGTGGGGCTGGTGACCCATCTGAGCTCTAAATGAAGACCATGCTCAGAAAGTATGGAGAATTCTTGCAAACAGAGGACCCTAAAGTAGAGGATAATGTGCACAGAGTGTGCATCCAGAGCTGCCTGGATCACAGAGATGAAGTGAGTTTTCTTCTCAGAAGGGTAACCATGATGAAACAGCATTTATAATTCTTCTCACTTCAGCTGCTACTGCCTCCTGGTATACCTCTGGTGCCGCAAAACACATTCAGCCCTCTTCACTCCATTCCTTAATGACAACCAACACTGATTCCCAATGACTCATCCCAAACTTGACCCACAACCACAGCTATGGTCACTAAGTGATGAGCGAGGATACCCCTCCACTGTGGAACTAGAAGATCAGGCCCAGAGTTCCCCCCACCCCCGCCCCGGACTCTGATGTTGCTGCAGATACACCTTTAGCTAGGAATTCTATTACCTCTTCCCCTGACAGCTGAACAGGCTTGACCTTCTTGATTCGCCAAAAATGCCAGTGCTGGTTGAGCCTAAAATGCCAGACACTTCTTTGGGAACAACTAAACCATACAACTCTCTGGCCTTGTCATGGAGCCTACATCACTTTGGAGGGAACATAAGGATGAACCTCAGAGGTGGACCTGGGGGTGATCTTCTCAATAATGTCAGTGTGACCAACTGTGACATGAGGAACAGAGGCAGTCAGCAGCTCCTTCATCCAAACACCCAATCCTGAAAAGTCACTGAAACACGGAGTCCAGAGCCTGACATGAGGGAGGTTGCGACTGAACTAGCACACTTCAAATTTCAGAACATGGCAGAATTGAATGGCATGTCTCCTAGGATAAGAAACTGGTTGAAGAACTCACTTTCATATCAGCAGAAAAGCATAGGCTTCTGAGGGATGTGTGTCTCAGCACTGCCTTTTTGTCTAACTGGGCTAAGATGGTAGAAGAAAACTCTTTCCTATTTGTCTTGCCTATGCACAACTTCAACCCAAGATTAACTGTGATTTCAACTCAGTCCTGTCTGAGAAGACTGTGGCCGCTAGTTTGCTGTCTGTTACTCTAACTGACAACAGCCCAAGGATGAAGTTATGGGGGTGGATGTAGGAGTTGGTTTTAGCAATGGTTTGTGAAGGCTTATACTATTTTGGGATTATGAGTGTCTGTAAAAAGTGATCTTTTAATGTCTTTTGTGCATTCTTTTCCCTTCCTATATCTTGCTATATATAGGTTTAATATGTCACTTTTAAAAAGAAAAGTCTAACCATTTTAAATTCATAGCTCAGCTTCAACAACCACATGAAAAGAAATCAGAGATGGGTAGCTTTATTCTATTTAGGCTGCTTTTGCAAGATTTATCGGCATGGATTTTATTAACATTTAGTTCTTCAGATATACTTACAAATATGTTCACCTTCTTGTATAGACCTTTACTAAATTAATTTTCTTATACATAGAAATATGAAATAATACGTGTCTTTCATTGAGAGCATCCTCACTTTTCTTACTGAGGGTCAATAAAAGAAATCTCAGGAGACAAACTGTGCACGCATTCGCACACATGTACACACACATGTACACATATGAAGGATTCCATGGATCCCTGTGTGTAGAAACAGAAACACAATGATGTCTTCTTTCATAGAGGTTCAGAAAGAACTGTAGCCAGACTCTCTGGCACTGTCACCTGCCTGTCATTTCCACCTAGTATCTCTCAATCTAAAGTGATAGTGACAAGCCACCCAGGTTAGATAATCCATCTAAAGACCAGAATTTAATCAAAAGTCAGTCCAAGGCGCAACTTGTCTCTCTGGGCATTGTGATGCTCAGTCTGAGGTTCTGCGTTATGAAGAATTTTTAGGACCGTCAACAAAGCTGTGGGTGCTTCAACAAAACTGACAAGAGGGAAGAAAAATGTGTCTGTGAATGGTGGGGCTGGGAAAAGCACCCAGGCAACGCACGGATTTAGAAAGAAGGAAGTGAAGGGGAAAGATGCGATTAATGCTGGGGTATAGCGAGGAAGACAGGAAGTGGCGGGATTAGGTTGGGAAGGTCAATGACCGCCTGCAAAGTCAGGGTCTATCTTCTCAGTCACCGCGCAGATAACCCGAGCATCTGAATTACCCAGAACGGGGACTGGGCAGTAAGCATTCGGCTGCTCTGTCTTGGTGGGGTCTGGCCTGAGGGCAGGAGTCGTGAAAGAGGACAGAGCTCTCCAAGCTTCTGCTGCAAAGCTTTCTATGCTGAGCTCAGCAAAGCAACCCGAGAGTGCCCTTGAATAATTCACATGTCTTCTCCATCTGCTTAAGAGTCTTCCTGGCCGTGTGATAGAAGAAATTTATGATTTGATCTAACAGTAACTACGGTTCCCCTCAAATTCTCTCACACCATTGCCCCAGATGGCTTACTTACAGTGGGGAGATGCTGTGGGTACCACTGCTTTACATTCCTGATGTGAACCCTAAGTCAGATCCAGGTTTCCATTGATGTAATGGTTGGTTTTTGGATTTTGCTTTGAGGGGAGTGTTTGTTTGTATACTTTTGTTTGTTTTTGGCTTTGTTTTCAGAAAATTCATCTTCACAGTGTATAATCAGGCTATTCAACTATTTGGCTAAAACTCTTAACATTTTTGGCTTTCCTCTGAACTCCGAAGGTCTGAAAACACTGAGCAGTTAACTGTAGAGCAGCAATTGCCTGGAGCTGAGTCTCAGATTCATGGTCACTTTACGCAGTTACCCCAGGGCTGGAGGAAGGTTTGCCTCTGTGCTGTCTGCACCACAGTAAGATGTGGGAAGGAGATGCCACTGCCAACCTCCCTCCCAGGACACCCTAACAGTGTGAGGTTATCAGAACACTGTTACTCCCATAGTATCCCAAACAGAGGTTTTCAGTGACAGCTCTACAAATATTTGATCAACCATGACAATGAAGAAAACCCTTAGCCCTGGGCCCATTGCTCAGTTCTCTGTTTACCCTTGAAAATGGGACATCTAAACTGCAAAATAAAATACATAAATAAAAAAAATACAAGGATAAGAGCAAGGTGGTGCTTTCAGGACTGCCCATCTCCATGCATAAATAAATAAATAAATAAATAAATAAATAAATATCCAATCTTAAAAAATCATACAATAAAGAGGTAAACAGGGATGAGCAGCATTTAAAACACTGTGGTGTCACTAAGGCAACTGAGGTACAATGAAGCAGACAAGGGGGCCACATTTACAGTTTTCAATTTCCCAGAAGCCCAGATAAGAAGTAAAAAGGAGCTCATGGAATTATTTCATACAATGGATTTTATCCAACTCAATCTACCTAAAATATCAGTTCAATCCATCACCAATACAAAATGTATTAACAGGGTATTTTAGCTAAATTCTAAGTTGACCATGTGTCTTTCACATAGAGAACCTTCCAGTTGGGATCAGCTTCTTTCCCAGAATTTAAAAATACACACAGTAGCCATCTTAGTGCACTGCGTAGCTATAGCTGTGGTCATTTATTGAGTAATTAGAGTATTAAATGAGAATAATTTAGAAAAGTGCCATCAGAGTAATGAATAAGAATAGCAGGGTGGCAGGTAAAGATTCCCTACGGAATGAAGAGACCGGCTGGGAAACTGATGCTGTCTGATATATGAACCAAGATTCTGGGTCCATTTTGGCCTCCATCCCCTCTGCTGTCCCTTTCCCTGCTGTCTCTCCTTTTCTCATCTCCTACATCTCCTACGCCTCCTCATATCTGAGTCCCTGATTGAGTGTAGACAGATCCGGGATATAAAGGGTCAAGGACTGAGCTGGGTTTCCAGCCTGTTGAATGACCTCAGATGAATTACCTAACCTCCTCCGTCTCAGATGTCTTCTCTATGAAATAGGATTAGTTCCTTCAGTACCGAATTGTAAGCATTAAGTGAAATCACAAATATAAACTGCTCAGCTTTTGACTTTTGAATTTCCAGTGGCTGTTTTTTTTTTTTTAAGATTTATATAAGATTTATTTAGAAGAAGGGGCAACAAGAGAAAAGGAAGCAGAAGAGATAATTTTAATGTGCTAAAGTCTCAGACTAAGTGTGATTTCTTCAGCACTCAGTGCCTCAAGCCTTTTGATCTAAGTAAATAGTGACTTCATCCCAGAGCTCCACAGCCTGTACTGTGCACACAATCTAGAAGGAGAAGAATCAGACTAGAACGTTTCCATTTTCACTAGTTTGACCAATGCCAAGGTGGCCCAGGTGGTCAGGGGGAGAAAGCTCAGTAAACTCCATAGCAGAACACACCCCCATGACGGCAAAGTGACCAGCAAAGGCCAACGGTCCACTTCTCCAGGATTCACTCAGCCATCCTGAGCAACAACTCGCTCAGTCTCTGCACACACACACACACACACACACACACACACACACACACACACACAGACACCATGGCCATTATCACTAGAATCAAACTGTTCCTGGTCCAGAACCACCCCTGTTGCCGCCACAGTCTCTGTACTGTACCTGCAAACTACCTTTGCCTACTTGGAGAAACAGGAAAAGAGGGAAGACTCACCAGCTCATTCTCCTCTCCTTCATTGAGCACAGCCTGATGGCTATCCTTCTTGCTCTTCTCCATCGTGAGCAGCGTGTGTGCGTTCTTTCTGACCCCTCGTGGGGGAATGTTAAAGCCACCTGTGCCTCTGTGATTCAGGCACTACTTGTCATTGCTGTTCTCAGGTGCTTACAAAACCCGCTGGCACCTTGCCCGTTAGAACAACAGAGGAGAATGAGGAGAGCCTCTCCTTGGCCACAGTACTGGTCTGTTCATTTATCTGCTTGATGGGTGTTTTTTCTTCCTAATGTTTATTTACTAAGCTACATGTGAAGCGCCTCCAGACCAAAGGAATGATGGGGGGTTGGGGAGAGCTGTTGCACTAGAAAGTAATCTCACATGCTGCTCATGAAAGTCACTACCAAAGAACAGAAATGGCCCCTGTGCTAAAAACACAAGACAATAGAGTCCTGTTTGGCTGACAGGTGCTGTGGATGCCTGTGGAATTTGGAGGAGCTGTGAGCTTGGTGACAATGCTGATGAAAACTAGAAGAGGTCTCCTGGAATTGGGGGAAATGGAGTTATAATCCCCACTCTACAGAGATAACTCACTTGTAGTCTGAGTTTCTCATTCTGATAGGTAAAATGTCAGTGATGATTGTCGGGCTGAGATGAGGGCTGGTGATGATGTTTGTGAAAGGCCAAGTGTGTCTTCCGCCACCTCTAGAGAGAGGCAGGTAATCACCTTCATCACAGTCACAGCATCAATCAAGGCAAAATGCTTAGGAAAATGAATTGCAGAAGAATCTGAGTCTACAGTTTACAAAACTGGAGAGAGGGGAGGAAGAAAAAATGAGTATTGGGGATATAACCTGAATTTCCCACCCCTGAATAATCACCCCTGAATTTGATATTTTTCTCAAAATATCAAATGAACCCATTCTTGGGTTAACTAGTTAATTTGTAGTTATACACACACACACATACACACACACACACACACACACACACACACACACACAGAGAGAGAGAGAGAGAGAGAGAGAGAGAGAGAGAGAGAGAGAGAGAGAGAGAGAGATTTTTTGGCCTGGAGGAAAGAGCGTCTCCTGCTCTGGTGCATGAGTCTTACTCAATGGAGAGGGCGGGGAGGCGGAACAGGTTAATAGGAACCGAGGAACAGGAACCACACCTCATGCTCTACTTAGCAGAGACAAGTTTCCCCAAACCCACTTCTCTGAAAGGAAGACCATATTTGGATCCTGATCTATTGTCTCTGCTTATCACTGTAGCCTTACTAGAACATTTTTTTTGAACTGTCAGTAAAGGTTTTAATTATAATTCAACCATGATTATTTATTTACATAATTTCTTTTATTCTTCTTTTTTCAATTTTATTGGATATTATCTGAATTTACATTTCAAATGTTATACCCTCCCCCTACACACTCCCTTCCCTCTTCCCCCTCAACTTGCTTCCATGAAGGTGCTCCCTCTCCTAATCACCCTCTCCACCTCAGTGCCTTGGCTGGTTCTTGTTCTTTTTTTATTGGATATATTTCATTTACAATTTAAATGTTATCCTCTTTCCTGGTTTCCCCTCCATAAACTTCCTATCCCATCCTGCACCCCCTGCTTCTATGAGGGTACCCTCCCACCCTCCTACTCCCTCCCAACTCATTGCCCTGACATTCCCCTACTCTGAGGCATTGAGTCTTGACAGAACCAAGGGCTTCTCTTCCCATTGATGCCCAACAAGGCCATCCTCTGCTACATGTGCAGCTGGAGCCATGGGTCTGTTCATTTGTAGTCTTTAGATAGTGGTTTAGTCCCTGGGATCTCTGGTTAGTTGGTATTGTTGTTCTTATGGGGTTTTAAATACCTTCAGCTCCTTCAATCCTTTCTCTAACTTCTCCACTGCAGACCCTGTTCTCAGTTCAATGGTTGGCTGTGAGTATCCACCTCTATATTTGTCATGATCTGGCAGAGCCTTTCAGGGGACAGCTATATTAGGCTCCTGTCAGCATGTGTTTCTTGGCATTAGCAATATTGTCTGTGTTCTGGATATGGGCTGGAACTCCAGGTGGGGCAGTTACTAGAACATTCTACTTTATCAATACTATTGCATTTCCTTCATGAGGAAAATGGTTTTTAAGCATTTTGGGGCTTCCCAACTTTGATACCAAAACCTTCAGTTTGTAAAATTTTAGAGCTACACCCTTATGAGGGATGGGTACATGGAGGACAGTAAGTTAAGGTTTCTAGAGACCAGTCTTGGAAGAGGTATTCTGTGTTTATACCAAAAGATGTCTCATATCTCAGACCACAATTCCCTGAAAAGCACGCTACAATTATGATCCAGCTGAATGCCAGAAAGAAGATGTGGGTCTCGGGGCTCCCTTGAAGTCAGTCTAAGAGAACAGCAAAGAGATAGGTCATCCCAGATCTCTGGGGACTCACAGCACAGAAAAGAACAAGATGACAGCACACTGTAATTGTAATGGTGTAAGGCAGAAGTGAGGAAGGCTCGAAGACTTACAAAGGTGAGGGGGCAGAAGTCAAGAGTCTGTACAGCAGCTGACAGGAAAGAGAGAGGCTATGGTCTCTCGGTGAACGGCCTATGATTTTCTTGCAACAATCACATGGATGATGAAGGCATGTGAATGTTGGTACACGGCCAAAACATAGATGTAAGTGCCCAGTCCCTCTGTATATAGGCAGAGCCAATCATTCCTTTGTTTTTTTGTTTGTTTGTTTGTTTTTTAATCTTATAATCCTACTAGACCATAACAATCCACACACTCTCTACAGATACAGCGTGACCGATGGGGGTATGGCGTTAGTAAACACAAATAAATATGCAGCTCGTATTGCAAGCGTGGTAGTCATCTTTCCATTCTCTATCTTAAATACCAAATTAGGGAATCAACACATTAAGAATTTTGTGCCAAAACCATACACATGCAGAAACAAAATCACATTACCAAGGAGCCCAATGGGGAAAGAAACCCATAACTCCTAAAAGTGGTCTTTAAGTGGCTGGAGAGATAGTTCAACAGGTAAGAGCCCTAGCTATTCTCCTAGAGGACTCAAGTCTAATTCCCAACATCTACATGGCAGCTCACAATGGCTTCTAACCATGGTTTCCATGTGGCCTAACACTCTCTTCTGTGCTCAACTGGTACCAGGCACACGGGTGATATGCTGATATAAATGCAGCGAAGTAACCATACACATTTAAAAACATTTAAGGGAATTTTGAATTTGTGAGACCGTGTGTGTGTGTGTGTGTGTGTGTGTGTGTGTGTGTGTGATCCGTAGAGATCTAATGGCATGTCTAAAAGTCTTAAATGGGCACTGCCTTGCACAAAACGTTGTAAGTCGAATGCCTGCCAATCATCAACATGTGGAAACTGGGACCTGAGAAAGGAGGTAATGTGCTCTGGGCAGTGTTCACAGGACAAATCCTGGGGTCCCAGTGTGGAAACAGTTTATGTGACACAGAGAGAAGATAATTCTTTCCACTGCCCTCTTTTATATGACAAATATGTCAACAAAGTTACAAAATGAGTAACAGCAATGATTAGGAAAGAAGTTAGCACAGTAAGTGCTGTCGTTTATTAGATTTTGTATATATGATTATGACAGTTGGTAGAAATTCTTAAATAAACATCAGCATGCAAAAAAAAGTAATTGATTCTTTTTGACTATGCTAAAGGTGTTTTTTTTTTAAAAAAAAAAAAAGGAGAAGAAAGTCTATTGTAATCGACAGTAATACTGAGGAACCAATAACTACATTTTAATGAAAATATAATTTCTACCAAAGGTAAAACCTGGGCAGTTATTAAATCATCACATTGGTGGAAAATTTTATTTTCATAACCTGTTACCTAGTTTTAAAAAATAAAAATGAGATAACAGGATGGTTCAGCTTGTAAAAGCATTTGTTGCAGAGCTTGACAACCTGAGTTTGATACCTGGGTCCCGCATAGTGAAAGGAGAGAGAAAACTCCTGACCATTGTTCTCTGAACTTTACATGGACACACACACACACACACACACACACACACACACACACACACACACACACAAGAGAGAGAGAGGGAATTTTAATAAGACAAATAACATACAAATTTTAATTTCAAGGATATATTTAAGATTAGTAATGCATTTCAATTACGAACTGAAATTTGCACTAATCATATAAAAATATTAAAAATGGTGATATTGCATCCCTTTGGTCTCTTCATTATTTTTGAAGAGGAAAGATCTAGACAAGTAAATTGGATGCATAGGACGGACATCTGCATTGTCTTATTAAGAATTCAATCTTGTATGATCACTGAAAATCATCTGTTTGAGGGACCTTAGCATGAGTGGTGGGTTGAATAGGAATGGACATCATAAACTCGTGTGTGTGTGAATGCTTGGCTGGCCCATAGGGAGGGAAACTATTAGGAGGCGTGGCCTTGTTGGAATAGGTGTGGTCTTGTCGGAGGCAGTGGGTTACTGGAGATGTGCTTTGAGGTCTCAGAAGCTGAACAGGTTTCGTGTCTCAGTGTTTTCTGCTGCCTGCCAAGCTACAGAATCCTCAGCTCCTGCGGCGTCATGTCTTCCTGCCTGGGGCCAGGTCTTTCCATGAGTGTACTGGAGTAAGCCTCTGAAACTGTAAGCCAGTCCCAGTTAAATGTGTTCCCTTATGAGAATTGCTGTGCGTATCGTGGATCTTCACAGCAATAGGAACTCTAGGGCAGCAGGTAACACTCTTCCACTGCCCTTGGTTTTTCCTGCGTGCGAAAAGTTGTCATATATGAAGCTCTGGCCTCATCTCAAAATGAGGTTCAGGAAAGAATGGGGCCCAGACTTGCCCTTGAGCTCAGTTTACTGGAGATGCCCCCTTGAACACAAGCCATTTCTGAAATTTGCTTTCTCTCTTAATGCAGCATCATACATTCAATACAGGTGTGAAAATCAGACAGGGTAATTGACATTATCTTTTGCTTCAGGCATCTATCCATCATTTACTTCTGGTAAGAACATAATCTTCTCTAGAAGATATTTTGAAATACACGATTCACTTTTGTCAACCCCCGTTGTCCTGTTGTGCTAGAGAATATTAAAAGTTATTCCTCCATCCAACTGCCCATCTGTCCTCATCTCCTTCCCCTACACCCTTTTTCTGCTCTGATAGTTTTCTATTCTACTACTCGGAGATCAACTTCCATCTGTTAGAGGCTTTTGGCCTCCCTATGCTTGCCTCATTTTGCCTAACAACCTCCCAGCTATCCATGTTACACTTAATGATAGAATCTCATTTTTTTAATATGGCTGAATAATATTCTGTTGTGAAATATTCATTTTTTATTAACTCACCTGTTGAGCACACAAGTTGATTCCATGTCTTAGCTATTGTGAATAAAGCTCCAATGGACATTGGAGTTCAAAGCCTCTTCCACATTCTGACTTCAGTTCCTTTGGGGCGGCAACACTATAGACTAGTATTGCCCTTAGTCCAAATCTTATGTGCTCGGTGTGTGCCACTGAGCTCACCTTCTGTCCTTTTCAGAATTGATAAGCTCATCTCTCATTGCCATAGCCAGGCTTGAATTTACATACACACACACACACACACACACACACACACACACACACATTGTACATATATATGTACAAAACACTAGTGTGTGCACTAGACATTGTTTAACATCTCCTTCGAATTATCTTCCTTCTGTAAAATCTGAGTTGGAATTCCTTTCCAAAGGTTTTGTGTTTGAAGGTGCCAGATGATTGCAATAGTCGTAGCCTCTAATTGAAAGCAAGGCAGCCCAAAGTCTGCTGATTACAGAGGAAGGAGAGAAGTGAAAGAAGTATTCCACTTACCTGCTCATTGCTGACTTCTAATCTAGGAGGGAAAGCTCCCTCCCTCTTCCGCCCATGTTATCTCTGGGGCTCTCATTTCTGTACCTATTCTGGGCATGGCTGCTCTTCCTGCTTCCTCCACAGGGGCAAACATATGGTTTGGGTAGCTGACTTATCTCTTTCTGGCTCTCCAGAGAGTAGAATACCAGAACTTGGATGAAATCTGATGCTGTACTTGGTTTTCAATATAAAACGAGGCTGTGTGATCTGCAGATACTGTTAATCTGCCACAGGTCATCAAAGTGGTTCTTCTCATTGCTCCACTTCTCTCTGGAATTTTAATGTCACTGATTCTTTAGTCACCAAATAAGTATTAATTGATTTGTTTTCTCATGGAGCCAATTCCAGTTTTAAAATTCTTTATGTATCTAGAATTAGGCAACTCTCACTGCCCAGCAGGCTTCCAGCTTTGCTTTGGAAATTATTCCAATGGCACCTGACACAAGTTAATAATAACCCATCACATCCAATGAGCAATCCATTCATCAGCCTAAGAACTTAACAGGGTGAAGGCAGATGTGTTGGGGACTCAGTTCATACCATATGGATGGATAATCTCATTTTCCACCTGTAATCTGCTTGTCTTTGGGTTGGTCGGTGGCAAAACGAAAAACCAACTGGTATATGCTGTCTGTTGTCTTCCTGGATTCCCTAAGAAACCTTGGTGGTCTAACACTAGCATGTCTTCTTCAGGTGACCTATCTATGAGACACTCCTTAAAAAGTTGCTTTAGAGCCCTTTGCTTTTGTCCCTCCCCCCCCCCCTTTATGTGCCAGCAAGCATTGAAAATTTTTTCTCTCTCTTTATTCTACCCAGGCAGCCTCATGCCAATAACTGGTGATGGCAGACATCCTAAGGCCTCTCCTTCACTGAGAACTGGAACCTAGTGAAATGGAGCCTGTATCCTTAACCTCCCTGGTAGTATTATGCAGAGTCAAAACTTAAAATCCCTTTCTTTCCTATATTAGGTCCCACTGTCTCACCAGGTTCTCCTAGAAACAATTTCTTATAGATAAATTGACATGCTTCTTGGGACTCTGACTTCAGAAAAGAACAGAACATGTCTAATGTTTCTACTTCACAGTCTAGGTAGATATTACTAGTCTGTTCTCTCTTTGGGGAAGAAAACTACCTACCATACAAGCAGTTTCCATCTTTCTATTCTCTTTCTTGACTCTTAGTCTCCTGCTCTAAAGTATCCAGTTTCTTCGCTTCCTACTTGAAACATTCTTATGCATCCTGATGTATAGAAGTTGGCCATACATTATGACAAAGTAGTTAGAATCATTACACGGGAGTTCAATGTCTTTTTATGCTGCTAGAAATGCATTGAGTAATGTCGACCCTGTTGTAAGCATTGCCACATTTCCTCCTGCTCTGTGTATTCAGCTGCACAGGAACAGAGTGCCTATTTTTTTTAAAACTTATTCTGAAGGGCTTTTATTATGACTAGCCAAAAGAACAAATCTATTCCAACTGCTAATTGTGTGACTGTGGCTTCTTTAGTGAGAATGTTAAGTGTCGATAAGTATGACTGACAAGTGTTATCTATACTTGTCATGTAAGTCACCAACCTGAGTCTAATATGGTCCCAAAAGTTGCCTGGTTGCTGTCAGCCTCTTACCTTAGTAAACTCTAAGCTCATCTCTCTGCTCATAATGTCGCTGTCCAAAACACCAGCCGTTAGAGACGAGAGAAGGCTGAAGAACAGAGGGGTGACATTGATGCTGCCCCTTCCGAAAGAGAAAGGGTTCAAGTGCACTCCCCAATGCCAGAACCCCAAGGAAGAAAAGAGCTGGGTGGAGGTATGTGGCTGCAAAAGCTAAATGGACATTTTTGAAAACCAAGATCGGTCCTGAAGTTATAAACCTCAATGTTGCTATCCCAACACAAACTGATAACTTACTAATCAGTTGGGAACAACCTAATATGCTTGGAATGAAGTATACTTCCTTAACATAGTCTTACCTAAAGATAGTCTGAGAAGAAATACTCTTTTTCCCCCTTCCCTGAAAGGTGGGCTAGTCTGAATATCCTTAGGAGCAGGGTTTGTGCATTATTTCTCTACTGTGTTGAAGAACAAATGTCTGGCCCCCACCAGACTTCTGCTATTGACATGTGATAATGCTTTCCCACAGAACTCACTAGGATATGCTCTTGTCAAGGATGCAATACTCTGAGCTGTACCAAAGGGTGGGGATAAACAGACTTACCTAAGAGAGAAAAACTTGTCAATGGGGTACCTATTTGGAGCTGCCTTAAGATATACAGAGTGCATGATATCAAACAGCCTTGCCTAAAGAAATATAGCCCCAATGTTCTTCCAAATCAAGATAAATTGGGGAGAAAAAATCAAGAGTCTCTATGGGGACTGATGCACATTTAAAGGAAACCATTTAGTTAAGTCCCTGGCTTTGAGCTTTCAGATTCACGTGGTGAGCTTGATGAAGACACAGCTCTGTAGGATCCAGAGCAGAAGCTAGGCCAGGAATTTATTTCAAACAAGCTCCTTTGGGATTTCTGTGTTTTGTCAAGTTTGAGAACCATGTTCCAAAAGGACATTTATGGGTTGCTGTAAACACTTTCCTAGAGTAAAGGAGCTGGTCCATGACACAAGAGAGAAAAGACAGCGTTAACATACCTAAAATTATGCCACATCTGGATGCTTTGCCTAAGTCTCCACACCTCGCACGACATCCGTGCACTCGGGAAGATCCAGGAAGGGCCAGTTTAGAAACTAGTTCTTGAGGTGCTAGGAGGAGAAAGGCTGAAAAAATGAAGTTCAGGAAATAAACAACTACTTTGAAGTCTAAGTTGATTCCAAAACAAAACCAAACCTGGCAAGTCGTTATATTGTATTTTAAATAAGAATGATCAGACTAAGCTTTAAAACTAATGACTTTAAACAGCTAGAAAAACTTGGATGGTTACATTTTCAGTAATGGAGAATTGTGTGCATTCAGCCATACACGTTTGTAATGTGTTAATCAATTCATTCATTCCTCACTTACAAAGTCTTCCATTTACGCTTTTATTGATTCACACAGCAGATTAAATGGCTATTCGATGGGCCAGAGCAAAGCTTGAGAAAGCTTCTTCTAGCCAGAGAGATGAAAGAAAATAAATTGTGCTGCATTTAGCTTTGGGGTTTTTTTGTTTGTTTGTTTGTTTGTTTTCTTTTTGTTGTTTTTTTTGTAATTATATATGAGGTGACACTGAATGTTCCATGGCCAATGGCCAAGAAAATTACAACAGTTAGTGACCAATTTGATCAAACTTACAAATCAGGAAAACAAACAAACTAACTAATTAACTAAATTTAATGCCAGGTCCATCTGAATGGTATTTTTTATACTTTAAAACCCATATGTCATTGCTCCAAAAGGGATATTTTTGAGGTGACTATCCATGATATGTTAGATGCCAGTGCCACGGCTTCACCCTCAGAATTCTGCTGCCCTAATCTATCCACTGTAGCTCAATAACTCATGAGTTTCCCTGCTCACGTGAGAAGATGAGGTTGCTGGGACAACATGAAGATCTGACGTTCCCGAGCATGCTTCTTGGTAAGTAGTCCCGGTGGGATCCCAAGATCCACTGAGGGAGACTAAGCCTGCAGAAACCTATCTTCAGATCAAACTGGTTTCCAATTAGTCATGCCATTTGCCTGCATTCTTTGTGTTGTTTATTTTTAAGCACTTCTCAGGGCTAGATTTGGCTAGACCAGGAGGAAGCTGGCTCGGCTGTAAGTTTCGGTCAGCAGCAGAAGCGCCTCTGCCTGTGCTGTCTGTCCCTGAACTTCAGGCCGAGTGTGGCCTTGCTGCTCAGCTGCCCTTGCTCAGAGTTCACTTCCTGGGTGTTCTGCACACTGTCACTTTTGTTGACACTCGCCCTTCGTAGAAGTTTCCTTCTTAGCATTGTTCTTTACAATCCTGTGGCCCCCAAAACCTTGCATGATGGTTCTAAACAAGACCACAGAAACCTCTGCTTCGTAGCCCCTTCTGAGTCGGTGAGAAGGTCACAGAAGACGCTTACATGGGATGCAGAACGCAGTGCTTCCCCTGCCCAGACTTCTGTTGAAGGACGTGTGTCATTGTCATTGCTTGGGAGTTATCTATCACCTCTCACCATCAGGTATTTGTGAGTTTTTTCCTGACCCTGTGATTGGTAGACAGAGACCCTTAGACTCAGTGATGAGTGTGTTTACTTTTTTCTCCTTCACCTTTCTGCAACAGGTGACAGAGGCCAATAGGTCCCCTCTGCTCTGCTTTTATAATAATATTCCAATATACAGACCATAGAATAAATTCTACAATAATCCTCTCTCTGTGTATCTCTCCCGTGTGCACACGCGCGCTCGTGTGTGTGTGTGTGTGTGTGTGTGTGTGTGTGTGTGTGTGTGTATGTGTGTGTGTGTGTGTGTTCAATCATGGCCCTATCTCTCTCTTCCTTAGACATTTATAAAATTTCCTCAAAGTGAGGTGAAATCGGGTAAAAATGCCTATTTTTCTGCCCTTGAATTTTTGCCCCCATTCTTTTATATGCAATGCTTGGCTTTTAAATAAGTTGTTTGCTTCAACTATTTACTTTGGGCTGATTATTTTCTTATGGGAGTCCTTGTGTCCTGATAAAAAACGCATGTCTTATATATATTGAGATAGTCTCTTTACTGGTCACCTAACTTTTCCAGTTCTGTGCCACACATCCACACCCTCATTACAAAAATGGAAAGCCAAGTGTATTAGGCACAACAGAATAATCTCTGTACATTGCCTTTATAGATGATTTTATTCATGATGCTATTGTCTGATTTAAGCTTCTTTGTACTGGGTGGAAAACAGATGTCCACAGACAATAGGGGAAAAGTAAATTGGCATAATGTCCCAGATTGTAATTTTTATTCAGTCTTCCCACAGCTGCTTGCTGAGCATGACCCCATGCTAGGGGCAGAGAAGGAAGAAGACATCACACAGGCAAGGTCCCTGTCCTCAAAGAATGCACTCTCTAGTCAAAGTTGGGGTAGGAGCGGACACCATAAGACTATACCCACTTCACTGAAATGCAAAGCTATACAAGATGGGAAGGCTGTGGTGTAGAATGTGATGGATGTGCAGACACAGGGGCACCTCACTCCAGGCCATGAAGACACAATGGTATCCCACCTCAGGCTTAGCAAACCAGGCATTATTTTAATCAGATATGGGAAATGAATGGTATTTGGATGTCTGTAAATGAGAGTAGGAATTGTTGACGCTCTGGATAGAGTGTGAGCCAGGGTGTTAAGGATGGCCCATTTGTCCTGCTTCTGAAAGGAGAGGTTGGGTTTTCTCCAACAGAACGTTCAAAATGGGGAAAATCTGAAATTTTGCTTAGCAGAGCACAGCAAGGGATCTTGAATTTCTTAATAAGCAATGTGCACTTTGCATGGTAGATAATGTAGACCACTAAGCTTTTCTTACCACAGACATGACACTATCAGATTAGACAGTAGAATTCACACAAATCTGAAGGAAATAGCAAACCAAACTTGTGAGGCATCATATCAAATGTCCAGAAAAGGCTTTTCAGAAGATGTGGTGTGTGGCTGAAACATGCAATAGAAAAAAACCCAGGGACCTGGGGATGTTGGATAAGAGCATTTGAGACAGAGAGGAGAGCAAGCACACTCTTCCTGGGGGAAAGTATTTGTTATTTTGTTATTGCTGTGTCAAAACACCATGACTAAGGGCAACTTATAGAAGAAAGGGTTTATTTGGGCTTGAGGTTTCAGAGGGGTGAGTCCATCATGACAGGGAGGTGTGGCCTCAGGCATCAGGCATGGCAGCTAGAAAAGATTGTTGAGAGCTCACAGTCTGAATCCAAACAGGAAGCCCAGAGAACAAATTAGAAATGCTACAAATTTTTACAATCTTAAAACCCAGCAATGTCACACATCCTAAATCTACCCAAAGAGCAACATTAACCAGGGATCATGTATTTAAATTCCTGATACTAAGAAGAACATTTACCATTTAGAGCACCACAGGAGGCACCAGGCTTGGTGTGCTAGAGAAAGTCAGGAGGCTCACAACAAAGGCAATGACTACTCTTTAGCAGAGTTGTGTTCTCTTCTTGTTCTTTGCACATTAGTTTAATTTTAAAGATCTTTCTATTGATCACATTTAGAAGGTCATTTGTACAGAGTAGTAGAAACCACAGGGTAGACAGACTGTTGCATGGCAGCAACTCTCAGGCATTTTTTTTTTTATGCACACAGAGCGGAGCATAGTTCAAAGCCAGAAAAGAATCTATACGACCCTGAAAAGCTCTGCAAAGAAGTTGAACAAACTCCAGCAGAAATGTCAGTTTCTGCTGGTGAAGGCTAGCATCGGAAACCACAGCTTTATCTGAGCACATGAAACGTGCTTGCAGGGCAGTGGTTGACTTTACTCTCTGCTGTGGGAGTTGACCTTTTGTCTGATTGATGGTAAAGTTCAGGAGAACTTCTGTGAGAAACTAAAAGCTCTTCCTGGAGGAAATTATACCCATGGTGGCAGCTTCATTGGATAGTTGCCATGGCGCTTTTCAGTACTGCAGACTCTTCATCTTGAAGAAAACAACATTAAAGAAGCACACAGCAGGGAAACCTACTGATAGAGGAACTGGGTATGAGTCCAGCCCTCTACCCCTGGCTGTGTGTCCTTGGCCATATTCCTGAGACTATGAGAATGTCTGACACCTTCCTGAAAGGAGAAAGATGGAAGACTTCACTGGCTTTTCTCCAAAGATGGCTATGAGATTTGAACAAGAAAATAAATATTGTAAACATCAGATCGTCTATATAAAGCAGAAAGCAATGACATCTGTGGCTTTATGACTACCTGGAGTTTTGCAAAGGATGCTTGCTGATTTGACACTATTGGAATAGTATCCATTTGTTAGGAAGAGTGAAAGCCAAGAGAGACAGAGAGATGGAAACAGAAACAGAGAGACACAGAGAGAGATTTTAAGAAAACATTATAGGTTTTACTTGTATCTTTTTTACAGACAACTTATGATGACGCAAACTAAATGCAAAGCTCTGAGCTAATTATCACTTTCTCATCACCACATGAGCAAGCATGGGCATGAACACATCTGCGAGCACACAAGGACAATGTGGGACCTGAGTTCATCTCCGATTTCTGTGTGCAGTCGGGTGAACTCAGTCTATACACTTTTCTGCAAGTACAGAAAAGCCTTCACATAACTGTGTCATGTGACCAAATTCCTTTTGTCCTCAAAGTCTTGGTCAGGAAAGTGTATCCGTGGCAGGAAGATCCACGTTCATATTCAGGTCATTTGTTCATATTTTTACCGCCCCACCCCCACCCTCAATGTACATGGCAGGATAAGGAAGAAACAGCAAGGATTCCAAGCCTGAGAGAGAATTTGTAGCTACTTGATACCGCACTTCCTTCTCTTTTCACTCTTAAGAAAGGCCCTCACGTCTCTGATGCAACGGAGTACAGGCTGTGTGCTGGCTCTGAGGACAGTGGTCATTATTAGCCTAAAGTTGTCCCTATGTGCTCTTCATACCCACCTCTTCACCTGTCTACTCAGCACCACCATGTCCTTTCCTTGGGTACTAACACTTCCAACACTTGACTTCAGCTCTCCTACTTTTGCGGATCTACTCTCTCCAGGATGACCTTATCTTCCTCTTTTATTCAGTGCTTCTAAGATGCCCCAAAATAGACTTCAAATTGAGTGCCTTTGACAACGGTTTTTAATAGCTGGTAAAGAACCAGCCTCATCCAGCTCCTCTTTGGCTATTTGAATATTCCTTTCCATGGAACCTTTGAGGACCAAGGTAAGAGCAAGCAACTGAATGTTCAGAAAGACAAACAGATGCTTTTAAAAAAAATATTTCATACACACATCTAGCTTGGGTCTCGTGGTATGCCAGGCTTTCATTTGAACTGAGGTCTGTTAAGACTTCAACCAGTCAATAAGAAACCCACTTTCTGCCTTTCAGTGAGGCCACGCTGCTGAGCACCCCGCCCTACCAGTGACCGAGTGTGGCTTAACCGGAGATCTGTTTGAGGCCTGGTTCTTCTTTTATCACTTGTGTGGTACGGATGGTAATCCCTTCCTTGTGGCATCCCAGAACCCTACAAACTTAGCCAGTTTGTGTGAGGAAAAGGCCTTGGCAGTGAAATCATCTAATCCTGAATTGTCCAAGTGTCCTTCTTCATGGTTACACTGTAGACCTCCTTCAGAGGCACTCGCCCAAAACCTTCTCTTTATGGAACATGAAGAAAAGCTGTCAGCTTTACAAAGACTGTCATAGATACTGTACCAGTAAAGAAGCAAAAGAAAATATTTCTTCCTGTATTAAGGAGAATAATGAGACCACAGCCAAAGGACATGGGCTTTTCTACATGTCCTGTTTGAAAAGTAGACCCAACAAGGTGTCCTCTGGCTAGCAACATTCACAACAGCTGCAGTCATGGAGTCCCAAACTTTCCTGAGAGTTGTGGGGGAGGAGCACGTTTAGCTGCTATTGATAAACGGTGAAGACCTGGGCCAGGATGTGCACCCTCCTCACAGTAGTCATTCAGGATTTCCTGTTTATTGTAGCAGAGTCCCCAGGCCTTAGCACAACTGACTCCATGATGGAAGTGCTATTCAGGCTGTAAAACTCAGCACTCAGACTTCACTACCACAATGAAAACAAAGGCCTAACCCACCAAAGTCCATACTTCTGGGAAAGTCTCTAAATGTTCTAACCTTGCCTTTTTGGTTTCTATAGCTTTACTTCTAGCTAACCGTTTTTGTTTACTAAGGTGTGTCAACCCAGGATAGGTTTTTGTGCTAAAAAGCTCATCCAGAAGAATGCTCAGTGCTGTCCTGAGGTCCTGAACGTCAGTGTAGTTCACTGGCTGGTTAATGAAGACTTTCTATTGACTTAAACCTGTGTCTAAGTTGTTTTCTCTAGTGAATACTCCACAACATTTATAATAGAAATTTTGTTTGACTTTACAATTCGATGTGTGTTGTATCTATCAGGCTGACTTTGAACTCACAGAGATCTGTCTGCCTCTGTTTCCCTAATGCTGAAATTAAATGTGTGTGCCTCCAGCCCACTATGATTTTACTTTTTTGTTTTATTTTGCTATTTTTGTTTCTTTCTTTTGAGAGAGAGAGAAAGGTGGGGGGGGGAGTTGGAAGGGTCTATAAGTAGGGAAGATCTAAGAGTAGTTGGGCACAATGGGGAGATCGAAATACATTGTTTGAAAATAATTTTTAAATTAAAAAACAAACTATGTGTAGATGTAGCTCTGAAGCTCAATGTTACCCACAGACCTAAGTGAAATCCATGTGTTTTCTCTGCTGAGACAATCCAATATAATCCAGTTGTCCACGGTGGTAAAATATAAGAAAATTTTGTATTCTAGAAGCAAGTAAGTCTAGAGCAGGAATTACACAGGTGGTGTAAGAACTTTGTGCAATGACAGCACATAATGCAGAACATACAGGCAGACAGCATATAATGCAGAGCATACAGGCAGACAGTATATAATGCAGGTATACAGGCAGACAGCATATAATGCAGAGCATACAGGCAGACAGCATATAATGCAGAACATACAGGCAGACAGCATATAATGCAGAGCATACAGGCAGACAGCATATAATGCAGGCATATAGGCAGACAGCATATAATTCAGGTACACAGGCAGACAGCATATAATGCAGAGCATACAGGCAGACAGTATATAATGCAGAACATACAGGCAGACAGCATATAATGCAGAGCATACAGGCAGACAGTATATAATGCAGAACATACAGGCAGACAGCATATAATGCAGAACATACAGGCAGACAGCATATAATGCAGAGCATACAGACAGACAGCATATAATGCAGAACATACAGGCAGACAGCATATAATGCAGAGCATACAGGCAGACAGCATAAAATGCAGAACATACAGGCAGACAGCATATAATGCAGGCATATAGGCAGACGGCACATAGTACAGACCATACAGGCAGAAGCCCCAAAAGAGGAGAGCAGGTTGAAAGTAAGATGAGAAACTCCTAAAACATCGATGCACACATAACAGTCAGGAGAACAAGCAATTCTTAGGCTCTTTGATACCCTTCCACTGTGCCCCTAGAATAAAATTGATACATGTATATAACACTTTGGGGCCTGAAAGTAGGGGAAATATAGCCCCAAAATTTACAAAATGCAAAAAGCACAGTATTGAACAAGTGTTTAATACTTCTAAGCAGGAATATCCTTTCTAAGCAGGAATATGTTTAGTCATAGGTCTTACTGAACTTTAGATATGACACAACACACTCCTCAGCTCCTGGGCCAAATCTCTGCTAGCAGGGTGAGAGAAGGAGTGGAGGTAGATGCTGCTTTGAGTGTGAAATACACACACACACACACACACACACACACACACACACACAGTCTCCAGCATTTCCTTTCCCTGTTCTGGTGAACTAAAGTCCTTTGTTTTATTGGAAGAGTCATCACTCCAAAATGATCATCGCCCTGGGGACAGCTGTTCCAGAGTCCTGAAGCAAGACAAGAGATCTGGTACCTTAAGGCACTGAGATGAAGGGGTGTGTGTCATTGGGGCAAATGTGTAGAGAAAAACCACCAGAAGGAGAAGGGAGCTGTGAATCTGAAGCCAGATAGAAGAGATGAGAGGAGGCTTCTCTAGGGTTAGTTTTTCCACCAAGCAATGATTCAAAACTGATCCTTAATGTGCTGCGACTCCATGAATAAACACACCATATGACCATCCCTCCTTCCGTTTTTATTTTTTGAGAAGGAATTATTGTAAGAAGAAATGTTTTCCTTCTGATACGTTCTAATCTTTTCATTCATTGCAACCCCTAATCCATTCTTCATTCAGTAAGTGTCACCAATGCATGGGAAGCCTGGAGGAAAGCCATCCTGTAGGGACATTGTTCTCCATAGACTCCACGTGAGCAAATTTAACTTGTCACCAGGAGTTGGTTGGGAATCTAGTCCCCAAATTCCAACTGACAGTGTTAAGAGTCAAATTGCTTTACCATCTCTGAAACAGGTTCTTTTTGTCTTCATTTTGATAACTGTTGAGGTATTGCTTTCCTTCAAAGCTGTTCCTCATTGCTCTCAAAAACAGGGTTGCTGTATGACACCCCCTGCATGTCAGAGTAGGAGGTTTGGTTTAGTGGGGGCCAGCTTGAATCATTTGCCAAGGTCCTCTGCCATATCCGGTACTGGCTTTTTGACTGATAGCCAAAACATCTCTTGATGGTTATCCACAGAGCCCGGTTTTCAATAATAGCCTTCTGCAAGATAAAAGATAAATAGGTTTGTGATTGGAGTTACCTAATTCCATAGATCATAAGCAGACACTGTTTCGGTGTTTACTTAGATGGAGCTTAACAAAATTCTTGGACCTAAGCAAATATTAACTAGTTTTGTAGCTACATTCTTAACCTTTCCTACTTAAGGAACTCATCTGGATGAAGAAGGAACTTTCAAAAGCTGGGGGCGGAATTGGGTAAGCTGGAAGCAACCTATCACAAAGATAGTTTTTGGGAATCGCACATCTAAAATTAATTTAAGATCATTCAGATTCTGTGTTTTGCACCACACCACATCTAACTCCATGCCTTATAAAATGGCATTTATACAATGTTTAATATTTCATAGAACTGAATGTGTAGAAAGATGCACACTGTGTCTTTGATACTCTTCTGCAAGGCACTGCTAGCCATGAGCACAGGTCTATGACATCCAGATGGAGGTGTCAGTCTTGAGGTTGGAGAGATCTAGATTCATGTTATAACTGTAACTGGGGCTAGGTCATTAGTCTGAGACCTGGTCCAATTCCCACCACTGAAGAATAAAGCCTGAGCCTGTTGGGCTAGAAATAATAATCCCTTCCTTATATGTGCTATAAGGATTATACAAAAGCCTTTGCAGGGTAGGGCAAGGCAGGGCAGGGCAGGGCAGCGCAGGGCAGGGCTGGCACTCTTTCCGTACCCTTCGGATCTATGATTTAAACACTGGTTATGTGCAGGGGCCCTGCTTGCATATGCATTGCCTTCATTAAAATGCATTTTAATGGTATAGGTTCTTGTAAAACATTTGGGGCTGGAAAGACAACTTATCAGTTAGGAACACTGGCTGCTGGTTGTTCAAGGACCAGAGTCCAATTCCCAGCAGCACATGGCAGATGACAACCATCGGTAGCTCCACCTCCAGTAGATCTGAAGTCCTCTTCTATCCTCCTCAGGTACCACGTACACACTGTATGCAGATGTACATTCAGGGAAAACACCCACACATACAGAATTAATGACAACCATTTTGGGCTGCCACTTTATTCCATAGGTTAGTCTGAAGCTTAAGTGAAACTAGTCATAAGACGAATCACAGGAAAGGTTAACTTTCCTGTGTGTGTGTGTGTGTGTGTGTGTGTGTGTGTGTGTGTGTGTGTGTGTGGTTGTTGTTGTTGTTGTTGTTGTTCCATTTTATCATATTTTTTGTCCACAAGTTGATTTTTGCTAGGAAGTGCATTGCTGGGGACAACGTACCATGACATGGATGGCATCTGAGACCCTGAGAAGCAGGAGACACATTTCTCCAGGAGACCCACCATCAGAAATAAGGAACTACCTTAAGCAGGCCTGGATGGAGACATCTTAGAAGCCCACAGGAAGCTTATTGGTAAAAAAGTTGTTCCCATTTTCCTAACCTTAGCCCTGGACAGTGGTTATAAAGATTTCATTTGTGCGTTGACTGCTTCTTAGTTAGCCTTGGTGTGCATAATTATTCTATTATATCTGACTTTTCTATTTCTTTCTCCTTCTTTTCTGGTGGATTCTAAGAAACTAGATGTTCCTTGATGCAATGATTCTTAAACAATTGGAAATTGAGGCACAGGGGCATAGCGCAGCCCAGTCCTAAGGGCCCAGGTACATGCTGTGTGCTCTCATCTTGAAAACAATGGAATAACTGTACAATGGCAGTTTTGGATTAATATTTGACTTGCAAAAAAAAGTTTAAAGAAATTACTAGAAAATGAAACTGAGCCATGTATTGCTAGTGTCATACAGGGTCCATTACCAGAAAGTGAAGAAATTTATTGGAACTATGAAAATCATTGGTATAAGAGACATAATCAAATGGAATAAGGGCACACAAACGGGGTACTTTAAATTCAGAAAAGAAAAAGCTATAGAGAGAGTCACTGTGTGCACTCTGCAGAAGCAGAAAGCTGGAGGAACTGCTGAGTTAAAGGTTAACTTGACTCTTTCTGGCCACTGCCCGGCAGCTTTGCCCATGTCATTTATCATTAGAGCTTCACAGGAAACTGGATGTAGCTGACCTTGGAGCTCTGAGCTCTGAAGTATAAGTTAAAAGCTAAAGTTTAAATAATGTTAAGTTTGCCATTATTATCTTGGGCACAGGCTTTGGGGAACAATCATAATTCTTACTTCTTAATTCTTTGTGAGATGTGATCATTCTTTTTGAATTTGACACATTTTGTAATAATTATACAATGTCTTTTTCTGTCTGCCTGCTTTTTGGAGTAACAATAAAAGACTGGAGCAAGTTAAAGGTGAGACAGTGTGTGTGAGAGTGAAAGGAAAGTTCACGGGAGGTGCATGTGAGGTGTGGTGTGTGTGTGTGTGTGTGTGGTGTGTGTGGTGTGTGGTATGTGTGTGTGTGTGTGTGTGTGTGTGTGTGTAGTGTGGTGTGTGTGTGTGAAGTGTGTGAAGTGTATGAAGTGTGTGTGAGGTGTGAGGTGTGGTGTGTGTGTGTGTGGTGTGTGTGTGTGTGTGTATGTGTGGTGTGGTGTGGTGTGTGTGTGGTATGTATGTGTGGTGTGGTGTGGTGTGTGTGTGGGGGGGGTATGGTGTGGTGTGTGTGTATGTGTGTGTGTGTGTATGTGTGAAGTGTGTGAAGTTTGTGTGAGGTGAGTGTGAGGTGTGGTGTGTGTGTGTGTGTGTGTGTGTGTGTGTGTGTGGTGTATGTGTGTGTGTGTGTGTGTGTGTGTATGTGTGTGTGGTGTAAGGGCAAGAAAGGGAGCACACGAGAGCACAACCTCTAGCCCAAGGAGAGGGCCAAAGTGTGCAGTCTCAAACTGCAAGAGAGAAGGAGGGAGAGCAAGAGAGATGGAGGGAGGAAAGGAGAGAGGGAGGAAGGGAGAGAGGGAGAGAACGAGAGAGAGAGAGAGAGAGAGAGAGAGAGAGAGAGAGAGAGAGAGAGAGAGAGAGAGAGAGAGCGCAATATCAAGCCTTGAAACTTGCCTGTCAATTTGTACTTGAAAAAGTTGTGTGTGTTTTACATGTCTTCTAGATATCCCTGCTTCTAGTTGAGAGGACCTGATCCTGTGTCAAGGTTGGACTCAGGCAGCACAACCTTGCCAGAGTCTTTTTTTTCTGAACCCTGGAAGGTTTCTTGGCAGAAATTAAGACTCAGAGAGCCAACTTCAGCTGCTGGCCAACCTCAGTGCTTACCAGACAGACCTAGTCTGCCTTCCGGGAACAGGAAAAAAAAAGGCTGCTCTTTTTTACAAATATTTTGGGTAGGGAGAAGGCAGGGTCACTGAAACCAGCTACAGGTTTTTAAATATAGCAGGTGTAGGGAACCTTAACATTTCTTCAAACAAATCAAATGGAAGATGAGATGTGTATCTCCTCGTTGTGTGGAATTTTCCTCCTTATACCTCATGTGACTACTTAGACCTCTTTGCTCATCTTTCTCCAAAGAACAATTGATGTACTGCTGGATGGTCTGGCTGGTGATGCTGCTGTGTAAATTAAAGACATAGCTAGAAGCAAAAGTGAAGCTTTAATAAGAATCCATTTCTTCGAAAGAATTCTATGTAATCTTTGCCAGCTGCTACTCAGCTGTTAAGAACATGTACACATACACATGCATGCACAGTGATAAGGAAGATGTGTGAAAAAGCTCCTGTCCTGAGCACTAACCTGTTTTTTGGTGACCTGTAGTTTCTTTAATGTGTCAACTTCATTTCGTGTTCCTTCCTCTTGCTCCTTCCCACAAAACCAAAGCCAAACCAAACCCGAACCAAACCAACCAACGAATAACGACAAAATCTATCCATACATCTGCCTCCTTCATGGCTCTTTGGCAATGCTTCCAAATCTTGAACACAGAAAGAAGCTAAGTGAAGAGATGAAGAGACTGTGTGATGTATGGAAAGCAGCCTACTAGAGTGAACTGGGAAAGACTGTAAGGAAGCCTGAGCAAGAACATACTCCAAAAGACAGTACGAAAGTAGGGAGGCATCCTCCGGTCTTTCTAACTCTGAATAAGAAATAAGTCAGCAGGAGCCAGAGAACTGAGTTAACAGGTAAAGAAGTACCGCAGGGCTTTAGCAGTCAATGAGTTTCTTTTGATTGACCGTGTCAATATGATTCTTGTGGGTGTCAGCCTTTTCTGTGATCTTCTGCATTTGCTGGGTTTGAGCATCAATTTCATTGCCCATATCCAGAGCCATGTTCTTTAGGTTGCCTAGGATGCTGCTCACTTAAGTCAGGTTCTCTTCCATCTCATCTTTGGCGTCATTAGTTACACGTTTAATGTAGAAGCAGGTGGATCTCCATGATTAGTGAGTTCCAGGTTAGCCGGGGCTGTATATAGGCTCTATCTGTCCTGTTGACCAGCTCCCTCAGCTACTTTCCGGAAGGCTTATCCGGCTGCTCTGGCCACTCCTCTCCAGCCCCCAGCAGCTCTCAGACTCTAAGATCAGACAGGGTAAGCAACAGCGTGCATGCGCCCCCAGCAAGGTCATTTCTAATATTTACTTAAATGGCTCTTACCCAACTCCTACTAGAATTAATCAGGATTTTAAATACAATAGCTACTAATACAAGTTCTTTCAAGAAAAGCTTAATGGCAAGCAAGAGAGGGTATGAACATACAAATAACTGTCTGCTTACTGTACAGATTGTGAGTCCCACCCTCTGTTACTTTATCCTGGAGAGTTTCCCAAGGATATTAACCTAGAGGGTCAGTGAACTGTTGTGGAAAGAACATGCTTGAGAGATTGACAGAAACAGGCAAGTGCCACAAGAGAAGATGGTGGCTTATTACCTACATGGGTTTCTGTTGTGTTCATTTCCGACTGCACTTGAGGGCCCTTGTTCATTTTTACTTGGTTGGTTTGGATTTGGACTTTTGAGATTGAATCTCCCCATGCACTCTTGATCTTTCTACCTCAGCCTCCCAAGTTCCAGGATTATAGATAGGCAGTACCACCATGCATGGAGAGGTCGATGTCTATTAAGAACCTAGCATGAGCTTCTCACTGCTCACATTTCAGTCTCTTTTTCTCTCCCCATATATTGTATGTGTGTGTGAGTATATATGTATAAGCATGTGTATATGTAGATATATATGTATGTATGTGTATATATGGTGTATATAGTATAATTGTATATCTCATGTATACTTCTCCAAGCCTGGCAGGTGAGCATAATGCCCATTCTGCTTTGGCATACACTGGTTTAGCCTGCAGAGAGAGGCTCCAGGGTCCTGGTGATATACTTTGTTCTTCCACCGACCAGTGGAATGCATGGAATGTTCTTGGGGACTCTGTTCCCACAGTACTACATGAGAGGTCAGATTGTGAGGAACCCATACCTCTGTTGCTGAAACACATAAGTTCTATAATTCAAAGCAAAATGAAGACAGATAGAACCTTACATTTCTCCTCTCCTTTGTGGATGTCTTCATTTGGTATTGCCTTCTAATACCAGGCTGTGAAGAAGGGACATTGTATAGTAATAATAAAGAAATAGTAATAAAAATAAAAATATTCTGTAAAAATAGTAATGATAAAGTCAGTGGTAGAATGCTTATCTAGCATGCACAAGACCCTGAGTTCAGTCTTCAACACTGAAGGCAGAACAACAACAAACGAAAAGCCATATACAGAATGATTTTATTGATAGAAAATGTCCCAAATAGGAAAATCCATGGAGACAGAAGTGTGTCTGTGATTGTCAAGGTACAGGCAAAGGGAATGAAAATCAATTGTTAATGGGTTGCAGGATTTTCCGGGGGTGGTGGTGAAACAGTTTTTGACTGGGTGGCGTTGATGGCTGCACACTCAGCAACTGTACTAAAAACCACTGACACTTTAAAATGGTGAGTTTTATTGTGTTCAAATCCTATCTCAATTTTAAAATGCAGATTCCATTTGTGCCTATATTGGGGGATTTCAAGAGTGAATAGAACCTTAAAGAACCTGAACGCATCCTCCCAATCACACTTTACAGACGAGAAAAACAGCTGCATGTTTTCTCAGAGACGAAACACTGCACGTCATGCAGAGCCTTTGCACCTCGTGTGAAAGAAGAACCATCACAGCTCTGAGTCTTTGCTCCACTCCCAAACTCCCAAAGAACTGAGCCTCACTGGCAAACAGCCGGAAGGCACTCACCTCCACAGCAAGGGACACCACAAAGTTGGAGCTGATCATGATGAGAATGTAGACCCTCCACAGGGCAGGAGTGCAGAGCAGCTGCAGAAAATGGAGCACGCTTAGTCTTAGAACAGATATGCTGGGGAAGTCTCCATGCTCACCCTGAATATCTGTATAAGCTATACATCACAGCACACACACACACACACACACACACACACACATACACACACACACACACACACACACACACACACACACAAACACACACACTAGCAACGGTTCGGGGGTAAGAGCACTTCTGTTCTTTCAGAGGCTTGACAGTTTAGTTCCCAGCACCCACATCATCATATAGAATATAAATGTTGTATACAGTACATATTACATACATATGCCTTTATATATACACATATATGTAAAGAACTTATAAGTGTAAAAATCTGATGTTTGTTTGAGAACCGTGAGTCTTTACTCTTTCTCTCTTAGTCTCTTTTATCTGAAATTTCTACATTTACTAATTTTGGTCATTTTCAAATGAAAACAAATAATGGTAAACTCCTTTTTATCCACTTGGGGTTCTTTTGTTGTTGTTGTTTTGAAAAGAAAACTCAGAACTTTATTCCCAGGCTTCTCTGAGGACACATGTGTGAAACCTCCACTGTCACAATGTCACAATGTCGCAATGTGGCCCTCTGTCCTCCAGTGCCATGTTTCTCTTCATCCAAGTTCTTCCTTGGAAGCTCTTTTGGGGATTTGCCTGTAGCTCTGTGCCCTCATTAGGGTACTAGCCAAAGGAGCAGGTGGAGTTAAATCTAGCTCTTTCTACACTATCTTTGCCCTCCTCCAACCCCTCTTCAAGCTCAGCACCTGATATGTAAGTATGCAAATGAGCTATGGATGCATGGATGGGTGGACGGACGGACGGATGGACGAACAGACAGACAAATGGACGGATGGATAAGCCAAGAAAACTCTGTGTGTACTACATGTCTTATACAGTGTTTCGCATGCTGATAGGAGTATAAGCTGATGCAATCCTACGGAGAACAATGTTCTCTAAATTATTATTTTAAGTCCATTTCTAGGGATTTACTCCTGGCTTATGCACGTACATGACTGAAAAGTTATGCGCGAGCTTCTTCTCCTGCGTCTCTGTAAGGGCAGCAAATTAGAAGCAGCTACTTGTTAATTAATAGGTGATTGCACTTAATTTATTATGCATATACAGCCCATAACATGAAATGTAATGCAAATGTATATATGATAAAATGTTATGTTATAGTTCAAAATAATGAGGAAGGCTCATGTGCTAGTATGGCGCAATTACCAAAGAGCACTACATGAAAGAGATAAGGCACAGGACTGTGTGTGTTGTAACAGCTATGAAAACGTTCCACTAAGCTCTCCTGCTGCTGGGAAGATAAATACACACAGCTATGAAAATGTTCCACTCAGATCTCCCGCTGCTGAGAAGACAAATATTGGCCACCCCAACAGTATACTCAACATCTACAACAACCTCCAGCCCAAAGCTGTATGTACTTTCTATGGGCTACACAGGGCCTGTAAGTTAAAACAGAATGGATTCTTATGAGGTTCCCTTCTCTCAGATGCCAGGCACCCCTTAGTCCTTAAGTCAGTGTGGACTGAGACACTTCTCATGGGGCCCTCCTCTTCCTCCCCTCTCTGATTTGCTGGGTTTGGTCTTCATGGTGGTCTGACATATCTCCTCCATGTCCCTGGTTTTTGCTCTTCCCTCCCACAGATACCACCTACAATAAATAAATTTCTTGCATAGCACACCCCACTTGGACATCAACATCTCTGAACACTGACAAATGGAGTAGTTTGCTGCCATTGTGTAAAAATGAGAGAAGATGCAGACACATAAGAAATACACGTACTTCTCTGCATATGTATAAAACAATTGTTAAGATACTTTTTAAAAAACTGACGCCATACATTGCCTCAAGAGGGAAGCTAGGCTGGAAAGGATATTTTACTGTACTTACATTTTTAAAAACTTTTAAACCACATGGATGTATTTGTTAGTAACACACACACACACACACACACACACACACACACACACACACACACAGGTTGCGAAACAGCACAATTCAATTCATAATAAACTTTGTAAATTTGAGGCAAAGCCCATTTGCAGTACATGAATTTTAAAAGGGGGAAGAGTAATAATGTTATAATTTTCATTGTCTGAATATTCCATATTTTCTAAAATAAGCCCATATTTACGTAGTAAAAAGGCTTAGTTTTAAACTGAATAATTCTTCTTTGCAACATCTTTTGTATTTCTGCTGTCACAGACTCCACACAAGTTCTCACCAAGCAAAACCACACCCCCTTCATTTTGCCAGTGTGCCAGTCTGACTGTAAGAATCATATATGTACATACACATACATATACACCATATACACACTTTCCCTCACTTGAGTAGATAAGATTATGGTATCTTGTAGGATTTCAAAATTGTCTCACTTGTGTTTTTAAACACCATGTGGTTGCTGGACCTTTGAAAGAGCTCAGTCAGAGCTCCTAACTGCTGAGCCATCTCTCCAGCCCTGTATAGATGTTTGCTTAGATTCTAATTAATGTTTAATTTTTAGGTAAATAAAGTTTGTGAAGAAATTGAGCATCTTAAAACCATAAGCATGTGTATCCCCTCCCATTTCATTTATTTATTTATTTATTTATTTATTTATTTAAACACCAACCAAAGTTTGGGTTTTAACAAAGCAAGAAAGCACAGCCTTTTAGGTCTCTGTAAGGGACCTTGAGATAGAGGAGTGAGGCTCTGTGAAACGCCCTTTCAAATATAACTTATCAAATGAAAGTATAGAAAAACATGGTTTTGAAAGTAAGCACAGATTTGAGAATTAATCTAAAGACTGTTGCAGGCAACATTTCTTTAAACAGCACTTGAAAGCAAAGCACGGATAAGCTGATTTTTACCAGTCTTTCAGGGGATTTTGTTTTCAATGAAAACTGGCTCAATACTTGTTCCAAGGCTATGTTTAGTCCCAGAATGTAACACTTGATGCAATCTTATTTCCTGATTAGCTTGAGTAAAAAATAGATATAAGTCAGCACTCTTCTAAACTCTGCCATTTCCAAAGTACATAGCCAGTGTTGAAAGTCCCTGTCAGTTACGACAGTGACCTGCTATCGGAGGCTGGGGACAAAAATACTAGCATCGTCATCTTCCAGAGAGGATACTTACGTCCAAACGCCTATGCAACTCTGGGATATCCGCAAATAGAATGAAAAGACATACACCCATCTGTAAAATCAGCACAAGGACAAATATATCTGAGGAAACAAGAACACAAGCTATCATTTTGAGAATTCATCATGGGAAGCATCACATCTATTGGCTGATATATTCTAGGTTCACACTGATTACATTTACTTGACTTCTGCATTCAAATTCAGCATAATGGATAAACGCACTCCTGTCTGTGCAGTAAGTCTCACCTCTACAATCTCTGTGCAGGTTCTTGACAGGGGTCTTTTTTTACATTTATGTTATGTTTCAATTAGTACAGGTGGTAAATAAATATATAGAGAATAACAATAACAAAATGTCCTTTTGAAAAGTTTTTAAAGACATTCAAGCATCTTGACTTAATACAAATCTTCTACCTCAAGTCCATTTCTGGAAAACCAAGAATGCTATAAATACATGAGATTCTAAATTTTGATTATATAAAGATAAACATTCAATGGCTTCTTCATCCCTGTGAGGAAAAAGAGGAAATTAATCTTCCTGGAACAATTTCATATTGAGGATAATGATCTTTCAATTTGTGATTGTAAATTTTTACAATTAGAGGGTTAGTGTCGCTATACAAAAACATGTCTCAGAGACAAAGAAGGACAAGGACTTCTCCTAAAGAACCTCTCTGCCCCAAATTACTCCATTCAGGAGTGTCCACAATGCTGTAGGATGAGATTCCTTGTGGTCAGTGGTCAGACCTATTCCCAGTCCGCCTTTACACAATGCCATTCTGACCAACCTTTATGACACCAAGTTCCAGATGAGGGCTGTGACCCTTCTCATGTTCCCAGAATGAATTCTAATAGATGGTGACAAGATTGGTCTTTATGCTAAACTTCCCAACTTAGACTGATCCCAAGAGACATCACCTAAAGACAATGTCGGGTGAATCCATGGTCTGAAAAAAGAATTTCTTTGATGGGAAGACAGAGGCAGGGGAACAAGGCTGCAGTGTTTTCTCAGAGCTCTGGGTCTGAGCTGAGACTGCTGTGCAGTTGCTTCCTTCTTGAGCAGCCTGAGCATTCCTGTTCTAACTATCAGCAATGGTTAATAATCACCCTCTACTTGCACACAGTGTTACTTACAGTTTGTATAGGTGGGCTGCCTAAATGGTTTTCCTTTAGAGAATACAAGGGCCACAATGATGCAGTTGATTGTTCCCAAAAACCATATTGTAGTATTCTCAAAACTCGCAAAGGTGCTGTTACTTCTGGTTTTCTCAGGAACGTTCGGAGATACTGTTAAGACTGAGATGCTCTCGTTTATCACCGGACAGACACTACAGAGAAAACCAAAAAGGCCAATGGAGTTCTCAGAACACATTTGCATCTGCAGGTCACCATGGCAAACACTGTTAAGAGCAGACATCCAATATTTCATAATTTTTCATTGGTAAAGAAGGCACAAGGAAAAAATAAGCACAGGCAGACCTATAATTTTGTACGTATGAGTAGGTAAATAGATTCATAGGCAGATTCAACTGCATTTTGTTCATTAAGCTGTTCATCATTTATATTAAGAATACAGGGGTAGAGATAAGTAAGTCTTCTTTTAGGAGTCCCAATAACTGTCAATTAATACATGGGGTGACATATACTTTATTATTGAACAGGACAGTTTTGAAAGGAAAAGATGCTGATCCTTTCATTGGACATGGTTTAAACTAGACTCCTTAAAGTGGAACAAACCAAGAAAGTTAGAACCCCTAGACACCCTCATTATTAAGCAACACAGGCTAAACTGTGTAATAAAGGGACGGACAAATGGTTGTTGGTAATTTTCCCACAGGACTTAAAGGAATTAAAACCCTTGGTAGGTAAAGTCTCATTTCCCTCCCTTCATATGGGCCAAATGACAGTTGACAGAAATCAGACTGCAAGAAGCTAGATTTGAGGCCACGCTGATACCTGTGATACTCCATGAAATACCAAGGCTGCTTCTGCACCAGGACGAAGCCCACGATGTGCATAGCCAAACTGAGAAGAATGTTGAGGACAACGGAGAGCAGCAGAGGTGGTGAGATCAGCCGCCCCGCAGGTCTGAAAGGCACTAGCTTGGGGTTGGCACCATTCAGATTCACTACGAAATAAATCCAAGGTTTACATGCATGAGAGAGCAGGAGAATGCTGCAATCCTAATCATCAGAGTGGTACAATTAATGCGCCTGTCAAGCCTCCGTCTGAGAAGCTTCTTTGTGCACCAAATGACAATAAACATGAAAACCTACTATGGCTGAGCAGAGAAAAAGAAACTGTGGGATACCTAAATGGGATATCTGTGTCACAGCTCATTCTCCAAAAACTCTGGGATCTTTGCAAATGGGGGAACAGGAAAAATGTGCACTGGGGGCTGATAGATGGTGGTAATGAGAAAGTGTTGTCTGGACACAGGGAAGTTGAACATGTGAGCTCACAGAAGTGACCGCAGCATGCACAAGATCTGTGCAAGCATAAGCCAGACCAAATCCCAACACAGAATGAGGAATTGGGCATAAAACGCAACCCCTAGCTGAGGAGCTATTGGCAATTGATAGCTACCGAGAGAAGAGGAGTCAGTTTTCTCTAAGAGTGTATCCCCAACTAAGTCAGCTTTGCTCCAGTGGAAGAAGACACATACAAGAATATTTATCTGCCCAGCAATAAATCAGTCTTGATGGGTTTACTCTCTTAAAGGATACTAAGTTGGGTGGGAATGGTAAGAAAAATAGAACAGGGAAGGGTTTGGGGAGAGGGTGAATGTGATAAAGTAAAATCACTGGGGTTAGAGAGGTTGCTCAGTGGTTACAAGCACTACATGCTCTTGCAGAGGACCTGGGTCTGGTTCCCAACACCCACTTGGTGGCTCACAACCATCTGTAACTCCAGTTACATGGGATCCAACACCCTTTTCTCGTCTCTGCGGGTACCAGGCACCCACATGTCACTTTCTAACTGTTGCCCTCATGTCAAAATGTAAACCTCTCAGCTGCTTCTTTAGCACCATGTCTGCCTGTGTGCCTCAGGTAGGCAACAATATGGTCAGAGGTGGTATTTATGTAGACAGGACCCCAGTCACATAAAATTTGAATTTCATGGGGTGGAAAGTTAAGAAAAAATTGTCTGCATTTTTTTCTATTGTTATTGTGGTGGGAGACCATGTGTCACTGCAGGTATGTGATGATAGGACAACTCTCTGGACTGGATTTGTTTTCTCCTTCCTCTTTCATGTGGGTGTCAGGGACTGAACCTGTATCTCTAGGCTTGCAAGAAAAGCATCTGCTGACCCATCTTGCTAGACCATACTGGATCATCTTAAGTGAAAGAGTTACATCATAATATTTACATTTTAATGAAAACTATACTGTATAAAAGGTAAATGGAACCACCAAAGACAGTTTGTATAGAAATACTTTAGGATAGCCTGTGAATTTCTATGTAACATTTTAAAAAGAGCAATGGGGTTGTCAGAAAGAATGAAAGCCAGAGCAATTATATCGGCAATGCTGGTCTGGCTTACCCAACAAAATAGGAGAGAGTGGTTATCTTGCACTGGCAGGAAGGGATGCGATGTGAAGAGATACCATGACCATGACAAGTCTTATAAATAAAAGCATGTCATGGTGCTTGGCTTACAGTTCAGGGGTTTAGTCTATTATCATGATAGTGAGGCACAGGGGCAGACATGGTGCTGGAGAGATAGCTAAGAGATCTACATCTTAGGAACCTTAAGAACCTTAGGCAGCAGGAAGAAAGTGACACTAGCCTGGCTTGGGCTTTTGAAACACCAAAGTCCATCTCAGTGACACACTTCCTTCAACAAGACCACACCTCCTAATCTCTCTCAGGTCAAGCCACACCCTAATGATCAAGCATTCAAATGCACAACCCTATGGAGGTCATTCCTATTCAAAACACTCACTACAGAACATTACGTTTATTAAATGGAAAGGCTGAAGAAGAGAGAAAAACTCAGAATGGTTATGATTTGAGTACCCAGGGCGGTGGTGATACTAACTCATAGACTGTAAGACAGTGAAGAAAAAGAGAGTGTTGTTTCTCTTCTCTTGTTTTACTGACATAGTCCAAAGGCCTGGCACATTAAGTAGCACGAATAAGCCACTCAGTAAGTTCACATAAGTAGCTCTGGAAGAATTGAGAGTTTAGCTCAACAATGTCATGTGCAGGGCCTGTTAAATATGCAAAGCTGGATGCTTCTTCATTCCGGAGCTCCAGATGATCATCTTGTCTGCAGATATAAACTAAGGAGTCATCATGCGCGGATGATTTTAAAGTCCTGTGACTAGCTGGCATTCCTTAGAGACGGGCTGAAGTCAAGATGCTCCAAGAACAGGGTATAAGGAGATTACAGAAGAAAGAGACTTTGTCACGTAAGTGGTAGATGAACTCAGGACAGTGTGCTATCACTAAAGTGAAAAGAAAGAAACCTTTTTGAGGAGAGGATGGTGTCGAGAGGCTGGTACTTGAGGAGAAGTGGTGATTGCTAGTGACCACAGACAAGCATGGAGAAGCTGGGTGGCCACTTGAGACATTCTTGTGTATTTCTGTGCATGTTTTTAGAAGGAATTATCATGAGAGCTGTTAAAATTAGGAGGGGAAGGCATGGAAGCAAGACCACTGCACATGTAAAAAAGAGCCATACCTTTGTAGCAAGTTAGTCATGTGTGCCCTCCCAGACAGTAATTCCCCAGGGGTAACTCAGAAAGGATGCCTGTTGCCAATGAACTCTCAAAGAAAACTGGGCAGAGGAATTGAAAACCAGTGTTCACACGAAGCCCTAAATGCAGATGTTCAAAACAGTTTTTGTCTTAACCTGTCAAACCTTGAAAGTTCTTCTTCAGTAGAAAAATGGAGGAATAAACTGTGTCACAGAGACAAAATCTCTTTCAGCATGCTAAAGAGGTAGACGTCCAGTTATGTAAGATGGGGAGAAGTCTTGAATGTATAGAGTTATTATATGAAAGAGGCGGATCTGAAAGACTTGCAGAATGCATAATTCCAACTGCAGAAGTTTCTGGAAAGGTGTAGAGACTATTTAAAGACCAGTGTGGTTGTCTGAAGTTTGGGGAAAGGAAAAACAAAACAAAAAGAGAGCATAAACCATTTTTGGAGATAAACATGCTGTATGGTAGCACAATGGTAGAGATCTGCCCTGTGACATGTCCAGACTCAGAGAGTTTGAGACCAAGAGTAAAGCCAAATGCAAAACATGAGTTTCGGGGTAATCGCAATGTGTAGACGCACAGAGGCCAATGTGCCTCCTTTGGGATGGGGCTTACAATAGGGGGGAGCTGTGTACTCAGAGTGTAGACGTGCAAGGAAATCTCTGTAGCTTTGTCTCAACATTGCTGGAAACCTAAGATACCCTGGAAATGCATTCATAAGCTGAAAATTTTCCCTGTGTAGGAGACAATGCATACTCATTAGAAAGGTGGCAGGTGGGAGCATTACGGTGGCAGAATTGCTCTTAAGTGCCACTTTCCATGTGGAGAGGCAGCAATTCGGAGGTCAGAAAGATCAAAACCATTCAGCTCTGCCAGTGAAGTACATTTCAACTGCACCTACACTGAAAAAGCACACCAAAGTCACTTCCTATTTCCAGATGCTCTTTATTCTGCTTGATTGGGGCCCATTTATAAAAGATTTCAGGGTAAAGGCAAAAAGTTGGTTTTTCCCTTGGTTAACATTTTCTTTTAATAGAATTGAGTATTCTATGGGCCACACCCTGTCTCTGGCACTAAGCTATACATTCCTGCTGCTAATAGACAGCCCTCCCTAGGCTGGAGGGAAGGCAGTGGGAAGAGGCACCTCCAGAAAGAAAGGTTTAAAGTTCTTACTTGTCACACCAATAAGAGTCGTGATGGCCAGATCCTGGAACAGAAACTGGTAATTTGAGAAGCTGTTTGTCTTCTGGAAACGAAATGAAAGCAGATTAAAGAATGAGAAGTTTGTGGATGAAGCTTAATAAGAATTGTGTTGTGTCTACCAACAACTTTTAAGTTTTTTCCAAGCGACTTACTGAGGGCACGGCATGGTTTGGGGGATGTTTGGGTTTGTGAATGTGGGAGGCTGTGGAGAGGTGTGAGACCCATGTCTGTATAACCCATGAGTTACAGGAGAGCTTCTTGTGTGCTTCCCAGGCAGGGTCTCCTGCATCAGTGATGCCCAGAGCTAAGGGGACACCTGCTTGATCTCTCTCGTCCCTTTTCTATTGATTAACGGAACGTGTGGGTTTGGTCAGGCACAATGAACCATGCATCCCCGATAGTCACACGTATCAGCTGTTCGGTAATCCAACAGTTCTCACTGATGGAAAGTTAGAGCAACTGAATTCACAACATGTATCTTAGGCATGGTTAGGTGAAATGCTATACACTTTGAATAAATTGTCTTACTGTTCTTGCAAAAAAAAAAACCAAAAATGTCTGAGCCTCTGACTTCAGGCATATTGCTGCCCTGCCCTCTCACTAGAGACGAAAGGAGATCATACTATACCATACTGAGTTTTACTTCTGAGGGCGGTAAACTGTTGAGATTCCAAAATAGGATCGAATTCCCACAGGCAGCTTAACCTCTAGCGCCCTCATTGGAGAGGCTGAAAGCCTGTCTGAAAGCAAGGTTTTGACACCAAGAGCTTGAACCGAGGACAGGGTAAATACAAAGAAAGCAAAGAGGAACCTGGATAAGATATCAACAAGGCCCGTTTCCTTGCTCACACACCGAAACCACACGGTAGTGAGCTCCGTTCTCCCCTTATACCCTGCTGAGTGATAACAACCACCACTCGATACACGTGCTTCTTTTTAATCTCATAACTTGACAACCTGTGTAGAGAATGACAGCTACGATGGGCTATTTCTTCCTGAAAGTCAGTTGCTAAGTTTTCATGACTGTTAAAATCTAGATGTTAAACACAGCCAGAAAAAAACAAAAAACAAAAAAGCATATGTCGTGCAAACATACCACTAAACTAATTGAATAAAATGTGGGTAGGATGTACTGGAAGATGCTATCGATTCCCTTTCCTCCGTTTGTTCTCTTACTATCTATGCTCCTTGGCTATTTCCAGCTCCTGTGTCTATACGGTACCTAAGTGTGTACAGCTACTGTAAGTTTTCCCCGCTCACATTGGGATGTAGCAGGTGGGTAGCTGAATAATCAGTCACACCCCTGAAACTGCAAAGGGAAGTCTGCTGTGATGACAAGTGTTGGTTGTCAACTTGACATGCCTAGGAAAGGGAACTTCAGCTGAAGAATGACCCCATCAGGTTAGCCTGTGGACAGGTCAATGGGATGCTTCCTTGATTGCTAATTGATCAAGGAAGACTCAGTCCACTGTGACCTGGATCATCCCTGGGAAGGCAGGACTAGGCTATGTAAGTTAAGTAGCTGAGTAAGCCGTAGAAACGGAAACTGTGAGCAGTGTTCCTCCACTGGCTTCTGCTTCTCACTCCTGCCTTGAGTTACCATATTTATTCCCTTCAGTGGCAAACAGAACCTATAGGCCAAACGATCCCTTTCCTCCCTTAAGTTGCTTTTGGCTCATATTTTATCACAGTAACTTTGAATCGAGCTCGAACACCAGATATTAAAGCACTACTCCAGTACTAGAATCCACTCATTAACAACTAGAATTGGGAAAGCAGGTACCTGGTCCACACGGGTGAAAGTGACAATGAGAACAAAATGACATTATATTCTGTTCCTCGGGTATCATTTGAGGTTGTGTTTCTATGTCAAAGAGCCACGGCTTGCCCAGCTCTTGGGGACACTTTTAGGAGGACCCTTGATATGCAAACATCCAGGCATTTAGCTCCCACTGCTCAGCTACTTGCTTTAGCTCTCACTGAACGAGGCTCAGTCCCAAGTCATACCCAGTAGAGCAGCAGAACACCAACATACTGAATCATGCTGTACAGGGCCATGTACTTAAACATGCAAAAGGAGGTAACGAGAGCCGCGCGGCCTTCCCTGTGGAAGAAAAGGAACGAGAGCAGATGAGGGAAGTGAAGGAGGGAAACTGGGTGTTATTTTGTGCTTTCTGTATTCCCATCTGATCTTGGAACAACAAAAGCAGACAAAAAGCCCAACATCTGGTTATACGATCGCTTGTCTCCAACCGTGCACAGCCTTGAGCCAGTGGGAGCTAAATGCCTTGATTGTTTGGAAAAGAGCAGTTTCGGGCCAGCGTCCACAGCCTTGACTCAGCAAGGGATTCTGCTTTATAGCTACTTTTGTCCATTATGCATAAAACGATTTCAGCTCTTGAACTCAGAGCCAGGGGACCTGGGAACCAGTCTCGGAGCTCGTATGCATGTGCTAATGTGATTTGGAAGATCACTCCCTTGTCTCGGTTTCTGCATCTGTGAACTAAGAGAAGTATCTGAGGTCTGGGAGCATCTTCAAGCAGGTGCTTTGGGAATTTGGCAAAGGTTTGATCCAAATTTCACCTCGGAAATTCTAACTTTTCCTGCACTAAAAATGGTGTGTACACTCAAATCACCTGTGCATCCAACTTAAATAGACTAGACGCAGTGAACTTGCTCCTTTGTGTTCTCGTTGGCTGATACTGAACCATATTCAAGTACAAAACAGATGGCATGTAAATTACCACCTCTTTTGATTCCATTTGGGGGTGGGGTTAGGACTTTAATTTGCTTGGCGTAATGACCTCCTATTGGTTCAAGACCTCATCCTCAAGTCAGGTCCTGCTGCTGTCATTAGTTCTACCAGGGAGGTAATTCTCTTTGTTTCTCACCTCCTCGAGTGTGGTTTTCCCAAGACACTGTTTAAAGCAGCTAATTGCTCTTCCTCAGCCACAAAAGGACCTTTTACACGACCCATTTTATTTTTTGTTAGCACATAGGAATCTCTGTGAGACTTGTCTTTACTGACTTCCCTTACATCCTGGCACTAAGTTCCAATTCAACAAATCTTCCTCAGGAGCATGGATAAAGAAGGGAGGCCAGCCAACTCATTCTATTAATATGGCAGAAAAAGTATGATAGTGGATGAAACACAGTCTCCAGCCTTCTGCGGTCTCTGGCTATGGGCAGATGTTATGTTACTTACTCTTGGTTTCTTTATTTACTAAAGAAATACTAGTCATGTCTCCATCTGCAGGCTATTTTAAAGAATAATATGCTATCAGATACATTTTTAAATTATAAATTATAAATGCATGCTATCTGTGTTAACTGAGATTGACCACCATGCTGTTCCTACTATTCAAGCTAAATGCACCAGTCGTACAAACATAGAACCAAGGTGAATTCAATGGGCACACCAAGGAGTAACAAAGATTCTGAAGACTGGAGATGAGAAATGTACCCCAAGGAAACACAAAGAGCCAAGAGGGAAAAACGACAAGTGCATTTCCCCTATCTCCCAGGAAAAGGAATCAAAACTAATCTGCTAATGGGATTCAAAGCAATGACAACCCTTTTTAAAAATGCGCTAACTTGGCCGGCAGTGGTGGCACACACCTTTGATCTCAGTACTCGAGAGGCAGAGACAGGCTGATCTCTGTGAATTTAAGGCCAGCCTGGTCTACACAGTGAGTTCAAAGATAGCCAAAAAAAAAAAAAAAAAAAAAAAAAAAAAAAAAAAAAAAAAACCATGTTTCAGGGGGGAAAAAAGGAAGAAGGAAAGAAAGAAGGAAGGAAGGAAGAAATGCAATCGGTGACTTGTAGTAGAAACAGGACGGTTCTCAAAACACTACTTTACCCTCCCCCAACTCTTTCAAAATCCATTAGGCAGAAGAATGTTTATATTTTCAGAGAAAGCACCCTCTCTACACACAGCTATTCTGCTTTCCCCCAGAAGAATAATATTTTCTGCACCCAAAAGTCAAAAGAGAAAAGAAAACTGGGGAAATCGAGTTCTTACTTGATGAGATGCGGCACACATTCAATGTTTGGAGTTTTGGAAGTGAAAGGGGAGGCCACCGATGCCTCTTGCTCTGATAACGAGATGCCAACATGAGCCATCTTCAGAGCCTGAAATCAAAAAGTTTGTTAATTTCCTACACACACACACACACACACACACAGAGAGAGAGAGAGAGAGAGAGAGAGAGAGAGAGAGAGAGAGAGAGAGAGAGAGAAACAGAGAGAGAGAAACAGAGAGAGAGAAACACAGAGAGAGACAGAGAGAGAGACAGAGAGAGACAGAGAGAGAGACAGAGAGAAACAGAGAGAGAGAGAGAGAGACAGAGAGACAGAGAGAAACAGAGAGAGAGAGAGAGAGAGAGAGAGAGAGAGAGAGAGAGAGAGAGAGAGAGAGAGAGAGAGAGAGAAGCTGGCCACAAGCTAACCTGTGATCCCCAACCAGACTTTAACATGACAGCCATTTCAGAAAGAGATGTCACTAGACGCCTACCAAGGAGAAGGGGGTTCTAGAACCAAGCTGGACATTACTTAGCAGTTAGTAACCATTGAATCATTTAGTGGCTTTAGTTAAAACCTTCCCAGGCCCTTGGTGACAGTTTATCTATCCATAAAAATAATACCTATCCCAAGTATTTTTGAGAAATTGTGGTCGCACACCAACAGCTACTCACCCCACAGTCATTGGCACCATCTCCACACATGCCTACAAAGTAGCTTTAAGAAGAAGAAGAAGAAAAAGACCAAGTGAATTGAATTGTAGAGGAGATCAAGGCTGCTTTACCCATAAATATAATTTCTGTAGTTAAAAAAAAAAAGAGCAACCAATTTTACTTAGGGGTCTAAACATTTTCTTTTAAAGAAGTTCCCCCTAAAAGACTGGTCAATGCATGTGTGACTGCACACTCTGAACAGTGGCTGAGAAACCAGGGACATCACTAGCACTCCATAGCCACTTCACTGATTAGAGAACAGCTTTCCCCTCTGCCATGAGATCACAGCCATGAGAAGAGACAGCACAGTCAGGAGGTTACAGGATTTGATCTAGAAACCAGACCTGGATGTTTGTCTTCTCGCTTTGCCATTTTTAACATTAGTTGTTAGACTGGAAAGTGATGAGTAAAATCATAATCATAAGCACTGGGTTTCGGAGGCAGTGCACCCTCCCAGTGGTCCTAAAGCACCAGGCCCAGAAGTTGAGACAAGAAGGCAGAATCCACTTCAGGATAGCATTGATAGTTGGGTAAATGCTCTCGTCCGGAGCTATTGGTTACGATTGTGACCGGTTGGCTTCTTAGTCCAAGTATTCACAGGCTGTGTTGTACTTTGACTTTTACACTGCTATTAGTAGCCAGCTTACTCTAAATCCCTTCGTGGTTTTCAACCATGATAAGACAAGGCTTCCTAAGTAGAGACTAAATCATGTAATTGGGAAGATAGAGTCAGAGTGGGGGGTCACACTGATATAGCTCACCATGAGTTTTCCTTAAATGAAAATGTGTTGTCAAACGGGAGGACCCTGGACACTCATTTCATCTGGAAATGGAGACTCTTGGCTTTGAAGTGTCCTAATGATGTGATAGGAAGATGCTTTGGCATAAGAGTGTTTTGATATTGTGGTACTTGATGATCCTCTATGCTATAATTGTGATGATAGATTATGAATACTAGGCCTAAACTCTTGTTCCTTCGGTGGCTGATCTCATAGCCTTCTGTCTCAGTTCACACCGGACCCCACTGTGACCCTGTGGTCTCGTATAACAGTTCTTAGCTTTGGGTGCGACAATGACTCATATGAGGAGCTTCACAAAAATGCTGTATTTGGGACACACAGAATCAACTAAGCATAGCTTATGGGGCTCACAGAAACTGAGCTGACAATCATGGACCTTACAGGGATCTAATCTAGGCCCTCTGCACAGATATGATGATATCTTTATGGGTTGGTATCTTTATGGAATCCCTAAAAGTAGGAATAGAGATGTCTCTGGTGCTTTTGCCTATGATTAGGACCCCTGTCCTCGCACTGGGTCACCTTATCCAGCCTTCATATGAGTGTTTGTGACTAGCCTTACTGTAATTTGTTATGCCATGCTCAGAGAATTTTTTTTAATAATGAAAGAGGAATGGATCTAGGGGAGAGGGGAGGTGGGACAGGCATTTGGGGGGGGGATGGAGATAGGGGAAACTGTGGTCAGAATGTAACTTACATAAAAAAATAAAAATTTTAAAAATGAAAATCCAGTCTCATATGAAGAATTCAATCAGGACACTGAGAAGTGTGAACAGATACTGCTACTTTCTCTAAGTTTCTCAGTGACTGTCATCTGCCTGGGGTAAGAACTCCTGCCCTGACCTACACAGCTTCCTGGGCCTGTTCTATCCCTTTTACTGAAAAGTCTATCACCTTAACCCTCTCCCATCCCCCCTCACTGCCTCCTCCAGCCCTTCATCGTGGGCATGAACACTTACTCCAGTTTCTGGAATTCTTCCACCAGGCTTGACTTTTGCCCAGGAGACATTCTTGCAAAGATGGTCCCGTTGATCAGTATCTGCAACAACCACAATAACAGGGAAAAAAAGAAAAAAAATGTTTTATTATGGCAGCTAGTCATACACAAAATAGAATGTTGCCTGGTGTTACTCATGAATGGCAAAAGGTTTTTCCAAATGAAATAACGGTCTCCTCCTCTTTCTCCTCCTCCTCCTCTTCTCTGCATTTCAATATGGACATTGAGACTTTTGATATCAAGTAAACAAAAATAAGAAAATACAAAAAATAAAGTAAACAAAATATAAGTATTTATAAAAATGAGGTTGTTTTTTAATGCCCTATGCAGTTGAACCTAGCTGCCATGGGGAATACTGCCTTCTCTGCCATATTCTGAAAAACCCTGAGCTTCACAGAAAATTGAAACAATGGAATCTGAGGTATTGCAACAGAAAAAACAGCAGGACCCGGGAAAAGACAAAGACACAACTGTTTCCCAGAAAGTTGTTCATAACTATCAGAAAATCACCAGGTGATGAGACAAAGAGGACGTGTGTTTTAATTATGTTATCTGGGCTTGACCAGCTATGAAACTCAGCTCCCGTTCCTAACTTAATGCGCCCCAGAATGTGGATGGTTTGAGGGCATCATATCCTAACACGGCTCTTCTTCTCCACATGGTAAGTTCTTCTGTGTGACAGCAATTCGCTTTTGTCCTCTGTGGCTATAAACTCAGCTCAGCACATAGTCAAAGTCTATTGGTTTACGAATGAGTTACTTTCCCCCACTATGAATTCATTCCTTGTAAAAATAGCTTTCCACTTGGCCCCTTCAGAAAAAGTGTCTTCTACCACAAATATAAAGGCGCTCTCCTCTCTTTTTCTGCCTTTCTGTTCCACTGCTGGGTACCTACTAAACTGCAGAATACCTTCACCATAGCAACGTGGTAAGAGCTGTGCAATGCCAAATACTCCTTGCAGCCACATCTTCCTAGGCTGGGATAAAGTTCACTCCTCGTGGTTAGTATGTTCTAATCTAACAGGAAGTAACAGCAACTCTTCAAAAAACATTCCCCTCTCTGGTGATGTATAGAACTAGGTAGTTTTTGTTCTGCTTTGTTTGTTTCTTTTTGGCTTTGTTTTATCCATTTTCAACATTGAAACTCACTGGAGATCATCATCATGTGCACAGAAATGTCACTGTTCTTTAAAACTCACCTTTGGCAACAAGCTGCTGAAATGTTGGCTTATAACATGGAAGGATTTTCCACTCAGAGCAAAATGGTAACTTCCTTCTCTGCCATTTTCCAGGACCTCTTCTCTGATGTTGATGTAGGTGTCCTGCAAAGCAAGGTGCGAACTGTTCTATGGTCCTCCGACGGCTACAGTCAGGACCCAAGAGCGTATCTGACAGCTAGGACTGAAGTTAGACTGGGGTCCTGTTTTAAAAGTCACATTCCAGGCCTGATCCCTTAGAGAACTCCTGCTTTTTTTTTTGATGGACTGATGATCTTCACACACCACAGCCACTGGAAGGCAAGAATAGCTCATACTCCTCTTAATGTGATCTCTGTGAGGCCCAGGGGTGTGCGCACTTCACGAATCTCAAGTGTCAGATACAAGAGCATTGCAAGGTAACAGCTCTCTCCTGGAAGTGAGAGCTTGTTTGGGCTTCCTTTTTCTAACAGAATGAATATTGTTCCGTAAGAACACAATGGGAATAAAATACTAACAAGACTGAAGATAAATGAACACTTTCTTTTCCTACCTTGAAGACATAGTCTGATTATCTTGTGCACACAAGAGGTTGTCCAATTGACTAAGTCCCCTTTAAGCCCAGTGGGGTGGCTGACAGGCAAGGGAAAATGTGGGAAGTTAAAGTCACAGCTCTGCTTACTGTGTTCTTTCTAGTAAGAAGCCAAAGGCTCCCTGGGAATAAAAGTGTGATTACTGTCAGAAGCCAAGGAAGACTAAAGCTTAGAATCAGGAAGAGTGTGGCAAACTGGCGTAATTGGGTTTGTGTTTGTTGAACGCCTGGACAAGTTCGTTGACTTGGGGTTACCTGAAAACTTGAGCTAGTCATAACTACTGCATGCCGAGTCAGCAAAACACAGCAGAGTGCTGTGTTGAGTGTACCTGACTCCCAAATGGACCATGTTTCTTCTCTTCCATTAATTTCCAAGTGATAGAAGCTGATGAAGAACCGGTGGTTTCATTCGCCTCAACAAGAATGATTTTCTGACCTTTGGAAACCATCCCAGACTTCCTGGCCACTGTTACTGCAGTCTGAAGATTGTCACCTAGAATAAGGAAAGAGCATCCCAAGACGATGATGAAGAGAAGGCGCCACACACACAGGATTTAAGAAACTCAGTAAGAGTTCTGTTCTTCAGTTACTAAGGTCTTTTCAGCCCGACTAGGAATTTCATAATCCCTTCTCTGGTTCTAACTCCTTTTCATCATTTTGCTTCATAATTTACTGGGATATTTTTGTCAGCACGTTAGGAAGACATTTTTAAATGTATTTTTGCCATTGGTTAGAATCTTTATAACTGTGTAGGAATCCTTTGGGCTTAATACCGTACCCAGTGGCTCCTCTCCTGGTAGAAATTGAGTAAGTCAGCTACCATCTATCTCCCCGAATGCTTACAACTGAAAACCAAACAATAACGACAAAGCAATCACCGGAGGACTTCGGAAAGTCAACAGAAGCAGGCAGACTGTGGAAGGAATCAGAATTGGAGAGTCAAGATAACGAGGGATAGGTTTCTCGGTGTTTCCTTCTTTCCTCTGAAATGTGTGGCTTGAGTTTCTAGTGTGTCCCCTGAACTGCACAGCAGCTACAACTAAGAGAAACATAGTGTTTCTGCCTAGAGCAGGTAAACAAAAAAGAGGTAGGAGGGCTCTTGGAGAGTGTAGCCTATCAGGAAAACCATGGGAAGACAAACGTTGCAGTAGAAAGCTAGTTCAGTGTTTGAATGGTGTATGTTCCAGATTCTACACATGTGAATCAGGGACACATGTGGAGCAGACCAATAGGAAAAGATGAGTTTCAAGAACTAAACTCCCCTGCCATTTGCCATAGTAATGCCTAAACACTTGAGAGAGGCAGACAGAAATATCATAACACTGCAGACATCAGCTGATATTGAAACTACAACTTACAATAGATGGAACAGAACTGACAGCTAATTATTGACTAAAAGAAATTATTAGCAAAAGGCTGAAGCTGGGTGGTGAGGGTGCACACCTTTAGTCTCACTGCAGAGGTAGAGCAGGCAGATCTCTGAGTTCCAGGTCAGACAGAGCTTGGGGAATAGGGGTTGAGAGGATTGGACACTCTATACTAGGTATTAGCGGGATCATCATTGTACATGCTCAGTAACAACAAACTTAGCCAATTATTGATATTAAAAACAATCAACAGCAACACTGCCAATCTTCAATTGATTCATGGGTAGAAATGATCAGATATGGATCCTAAGAAGCTATTATTACTTGAGCTCTAGATATGGAACCCTTACAAATGTGGAAAGACAGAATGGACTCCACAAATGTGTCCTCTGATCTCCACACGTGCTCCACAGCACACACATAATACACTCAATATGGCAATAAATAATATTTTTAAATGAAGTTATTATAAGCCTCCTTTACATGGTCATGGTTAGCATTTATAAAATCAAACAAAAAATTCAGCCAATTAATATATAGAGTTGTAATGGCTAACTTAGAAATAAAAAAATATGTAACACTTGATTTTTTTTATATTCACTGGATTTTTAAAAAAATAAACTAGATACACTCAGGACACCGTCCTCACACATTGCAGAATAAAAGGCACTGTTTTAAACGAATAGAGGCTTGGGTTACTAAGAGGACCTCCATTCTTGTCAGTAGAGACTAAGAAGAGGATAAAGAGATTGAAATGTGTGTGTGTGTGTGTGTGTGTGTGTACACATGTGTGTGAAGAAAACTCCCCAGAGCCTGTAAGAGATGTCGATTTATGAATTTCAAGCCTCCCAAAGAGCACCAAATAGGTTAAACTCAATGGGAGTCACCCCAGACATATGATAGTAAAGTCCAAGATAAAAGAAAAAGGCTGTTAGAGAAAATTAGCACATTGCACACAATAGAATATGCTCAAAATGACTTCAGACTTGTCATAGAAATCAGGAAGACTAAAGAAGACAGCTACTGAGTAGGATGAATAGTCCAGATCCGTCAGGAAAACTGCAAAACCTGTAGCAATCTAGAGATCACAATGGTTGACTGGGAAAAGAGGAGGCAGCATAGAACTGGCCGGACAGCTACTGTTGGCAGCAGGTGGAAGTGGAGTGGCCAAGACTAAAATCAGGAGGGAAACTCAAACTCTGCCCCGGGGTGATGCCCAGAGTGGGGTGTCTGTCTGCACCAGAGTGAGGCTTGGAGTGGGGGAGATGTAAAGCCACACTCATATAAAGACACATTCAAAACACTTCTCAACTCCTCCACTGATCTGAAAAAGAAAATGATCATTGCTCATTATTGAGAACTGTAGCATGATTTGGAGAAGCTAAGTGACCTCCTTCTCAAACCTTAAGGGCAGGGCAAGATTGTGAGACTACAGCAATCGGCCTTTAAAAATTAGGTAAGGGAGCAGGAGAATGGGTCCAGAAAGCTGTCACAGACCTGTGGTGTAAAATATAGAAATTCAGAGTAAAATATAACAAGGAGAGAACAAAGGTAATAATTAAATGAACCATAGAGAGTATTTTCTTCGAAGGAAGAAAAGCATGTTAAAGGTGCTCTGTTCTGGACTGAATTAATGACAAAAAAAGGAAAAGAAAAACATATGAGTGTTCCTAGTTAATATTTCTAAGCTCCAAACTTAAAGAAGACATATTATGTGTAGACAAAGAGTGTGTTTCCTATAATAGGCTGGCGCTGTGCTTTATAATACCAGACTCAGAAGACAAAAACACCGTGTACTCACAGGCCACTGGCAGAAACAAACAAACAGAAAAACTATCCATCTCTGTGAAGACAGAGAAAGTTGTATGGGCTTGCAAGAAATCAGAAATCGCTGTGCCCTCTATCCATCCAAGAACTATAAAGAATAAACTAAGACATACTCAAAGGGAAGAGAAGAATTTTCAACACAAGGAAAAGGACTAAAAGCTCAACCAGGGAATGAACAGCTCTTATCCATACAATCCCCTAAAAGGCTTAAGGTAGACTGTGAACATGTATGCTCTGGATACTCGCACATCAACTTTGCACAAGCTAAAATCCTGTGAGACAAGGGATCCTCAACTAAAGAAATGCTTCCATGAGATTGGCCAGGCTGTAAGCAAGCCTGTGGGGCATTTTATTATTAGTGATTGGTGGGGAAGGGCTCAGCCCAATGTACAAGGTGCTATCCATAAGCTAGTGGTCCTGAGAAAGCAGGCTTAGCAAGCCACTGGGAGCAAGCCAGTAGGTGGCACTTCTTCATGGCTGCTGCATCAGCTCCTGCCTCTGGGTTCCTGCCCTGTTTGATTTTCTGTCCTGACTTCCTTCAGTGATGAACCTTAGTATAAAAGTGTAAGCCAAATGAACACTTTCCTCCCCATCTTCAGTGGCAGCATTGAACTCTATCTGAGACAATGTAAGGGCTATCGATGTTGGGAACAGCAAGGGCTACCAAGTTATCCCAGGAAGACCTAGAAGTCAGACTGGAGAGTAGGAAGGAAGAAAGCAATGCATTGCTTTGTGGGGTCCTGACTCATGGAGTGGGTAAGTATGGAGGAAACCAGAAGGACCCCAGGTCTCCTCAGTTCTCACCATCAACTCAGGAGGTGCACAAAGGGATGAGATCTTTGGAAAGGATGTGTGTCAGTCACATGAGCAATGGAGCTTAAGGCACAGAACGAGGAAGCAAGATACTTGAACTATAAATCAGGAAATAAGTTATTCACCTGTGATTGAAAGCCCATGCATATTTGTTACGTGATGTCATACATTTCCCTGGAGCGATTCTTCCTCACCAACCCCTTGTTTATGAGATCTGAAGCTTCGCATTAGAGTCAAGATGACAACATGTTCTTTTTGTCCAGAACTAGAGATTCCTTTTACTGATGGGCTGTCGGCATAGTTTATAGACCACACTGACTAAGATACCTCTCCTTCAAATACTTGACAATAAAAAAATCACCATCTTTGCATGGCCCATAGCTTCTGGCTATTCAGCTCTTATTTCAAATGCCAGCAAATGGAGAGGCTTCTCCTAAGTGCCTTGTAGAGTGTAGATGGTCAGACATACTTGACCAGACTGTTCTATCTGGGATTGGGGGGTGGGCTTGTTTTGTTATGTGTTTTTTATTGTTTATTTTGCTTTCTTGTAATTTTACTTTTTTATTTTATGTATATGAGGATTGACCCGTGTGTGTATATCATGTGCATGCCAAGTGCCTATGGAGGCCAGGAGAGTCAGATCCCCAAAGCTGGAGTTACTCATGGCTGGAAGCTTCCGGGTACTGAGAACTGAACCCTGGACCTCTGGAAGAACAAGTACCTTAACTGCTGAGCCATCTTTCCAGCCCCTTGGTGCTTGTTGTCTGATGTGTCGGTTTTCTTTCTTTTTTCTTCCTTTTGTTCTTAGACAAGATCTCATTCTGCAATTCAATCTGCCCAGAAACTCACTGTGTCCTCACGGCTAGCCTCAGACTTGTGAAAATTCTCCTGCTTCAGACTCCTGTGTAAATCTCAAAATGTGTGTGACACTACTTGACTAATTGGTTGTCTCCTGCCTCTTGGGATGAAACTCTATGAGCACTTGGCCCTTTTGTTGCCAACAGCCTGGAATGAAGCCTTGACACTGTTAAAACATTTGTTAAGTGGTGCCACCCTGTGCGTCTCCAAGGTGCCCCTGCTTCCATGATATACTGTGCAGCTATACCCGTGATCATCACAGTCCGGATCCGGGCAGAGATGAGCTCTTCTAACACGGGCTTTGTCTCTTCCTTCAATCGATTCTCCAAGATCAGTAATCCCAGAAATATCAGGTCTGACTCCACCTTCTCCCTGATTAAACAGAAAAACAGGTGAGGCTTTGTTTTATTTTACTTTACAGTATTGAAAGCAAAAAGGCATACCTCCCCATGGCACTGCCCCACCCCCACCCCAGTGTCAGCACTGCCCCCCAGCCACAGACAACCCCGACAGGGAAGATGAGGGAGAGGAACTGCAGTAGTTAGCCTGACTGAACCAAGAACAAGTACTTGTAGGACTAAAGTTTGGCTTTGGCCTCTGCAAGGGCTCAGCTGACATTCATCCCCTCATCTGTCGATCACAGAGGGAAGACAAAGTTGTGACAATTAAGTGAGAAACAAGAAAAATAAAACAAAATACCAGTTTCTCCAGAAACTACAGTTATTATACAGGTATCATTTTAACCCCATGAGGTATGGTACAGATAAATAAGTCCTTTACGAAAGCCAATCTGGACTCCCCCTTCTTTCTCATTTGGAAGCTCTGTTCTTCTGCATAAAGGGCTCCTGCGCTCCACAAAGGGCACTGCAAGAATATCCTACAGGACCAAGTATGGGGAACGCACTGGGGATAGAGATTTGACCATTCCTAAAGTTCTAGACACAGATTTAGACACAGATGCAGAAACAAGATCCCAGCACCGCCTAATTCCTGCAGAAATGCAGATGAAAGCAGCACCCACTCAAGCCTTCTTGCTGAGCATGTGTGGTGTGCCTGCTGGGGCCCAGCATTGGTGGAGATGCACCAAGAACGTTCTGAGTCCCTCCACTAGGTGGCAGGAAGTGGAGAGTTTCAGCGCCGCGCCTCAGAGCAGGTCTGGGAGGATGACTTTCTCACTAACTCTATTTAGATTCCCTTCCTACGTTTCTAAGCCATGCATCAGCTTCTCACCTTGGCTCCAGATGAACCACTCACCATGGATATGCTTTGCACTAGTCATGTCTAGACGTTTGCTCCAGACTGTTGGAGATTTACTTATTTTGTGGTAAACATTGGTTTCCATGATCTGCCACAGAACCCCTGCCTATGTCCTGAGTCCCACCTCACGCTGCCATCCTCTAAGGCGTCTCCAACAGGGGAACAACTGCTCTCTCCACAGCTTATTTCTACCCTGACTAACTGGTTCTTTCTTAATTATCCCTGCCTTTCGGTATTGGCTTATTGATTAGCCTCTAATCCCTGAAGGAAGCCCAGCTGACTCAAGATTCTGCTCACTCGTGCCCAAGAGATGCCCACGTGTAGGAAGCTCTCAGCAGGCATCACCCACTCGGCATGCTTGGATGCCTGCTTCCTATCATGTTTGGCCATACCATGAAGAGGAAGCCATTTGCTCTTTCTGGCTTCTCACTAGAACTAGATAGACAGTGTGTTAGGCTCATCCGTTTATATTAAGCACCTACTAGGTGAGGAGAAGAAGAAGAAACTTTGTAGAGGCTGCAGGAACTCCAACTCCAATATTTCACATTTAAAGAGGAGGAAAACATTAGACATGACCACATTGTTCATACACAAAGCTGGGAGACACAAAACCCAGAGGTCTGTGGAGTCAAAGGATGGACAAACTTTAGTTAGCCTTATTAGAGTCTTTCCGAAGGATATGTTTGAACCTCCCTTCAAGGATAACTTAACTGATGCCTGATTAGAGTTCTACAGTCTTTCTGTGGCCTCATACTTGGGCCACAGGGCTTAGATATTTTCAGAGATTATATGACATGAGCCAATAATAAATTACATTAGGCCAAGAAAATGGCTGAAAGTTCAAACACCCGGTGCCATCTCAGAACACCCATGGCTAGCTCCTCTGGCTTGCGGCCAGCATGGAGCTTGGTGACTGATATGATCGGGACACCACAGTTCCAATCTCACACACTGTGTGACCCAGAGTAAACTGATCTCCCTGTGTGGTGCTCTCAACATTTCTATCTCCAAATTCCCTTCTCTCTTCCTCTCAAGCATGTTAAATCTGAGCCAAGAAGTGGAAAGGAATAGTCCACCGAAGGGTCTCGGGCCCTGCAGTGTGGAGTTATATGCTGTTTTCCTGTTTCTTGAACTCGCATTTTACCTCTGTAGTGTCTACGTTAATAAAGACTAGTGGGTGTAGTGCAGACGGAGGTCAGCCCTGAGACAACCTTTCTTTCCTAAAATTTGTATGACCTTTAAAGGAATATGTATAAAGCAGGGCAAAACCTTCAATATGAATTTTTACATCAACTCTAGAAGTACTGTCAGTAAACACACTCAGAGTCGTGTGTAAGCACAAACACACTGGGCGGGGGAGTTAAAGGGAGAGGGAGGGAGGGAGAGAGAATGTCCTGTCTTGGTCGGCATCATTATCAGCACCATGCCCACCTGGCCTCAAGTATGTCTAGTTCAAATTGTGACATCTATTCTCCAGGTCCACTTCCAATTCTGATTTCAGTACCCTGACCTGAGCTGATCAGATCTCAATATTCAGAGCCTAGATAGCCAAAGGATCGGGCAATTAGTTTAGCTATGAGTCCCACATGGTGGTGATATGGCTTGAAGTGGGAGTGCTAAATACAGAACGGAAGACAAGCTCCTATTTGTCAATTCCTGTTCAGGCCTTACTAGATTTTGCAAGATTAGAATTAAGATGCCGACGCCTTTAACAAAGGCAAGCACTCTCCTGCAGACCACAGATCTCACCATTCCTAAGTGTGCAACGTCCTCCACAGGGAAGAGCTTGTTACATCTACGATTCCCAGATTGGGGAATTTACAGTTTGTAAATGCACACACTTCACAGTGGGTAATAACCAAAAACAACTCTGTAAACAGCATCAGCACCATGCCCAGGTCTGCACTACCTTCCCTGACCCAAAGCATCTCTACTTCAGATCGTGACACCTATTCTCACGGTCCACTTCCAATTCTGACTTCAGTGACCTAGAACTAAGTTGACCAGATCTTAACACTCAGAGCTGAAATAGCCAAACTTCAGGAGGTCTCACTAAGCTGACTAATACTCCACCCCCAAAATATGACACTCAGTGACAATCTCACACCATTCTCCCTCTGGGCCTCTTTTATCCCAAACCCAGTTTCAGAGACTTGGTCAGGTCAGTCCTTCTCAGCAGGAGAAGTGACTCTACATGATATTTTAAGGGAGGATGGGTCCTTGAAAGTGTGCAGGGTTGTCTGCAATGACAAATGCAGAGTCGTCGCTCACCCCTCACACTCTTTACACTCTTTGAATATTTGACTGAATATTCGTGGACTTCGTAAGTCACCAGCGTTTGTGTTGTTTATATTGCATCACTATTCTATTGTTAATGTATGTACTAGCTCTCTACCGCTGATATTGTTTCATCAAGCAACTATAAAAAATGGTACTAGTATAGTTCTCCCACCAAAGCTTTCCATAGAAACACGGAGTTTCTTTGCTGCTCCTCAGTTTTGCAGGAATAGTACAAGTAGACAAACTGAGTGGAAGTTGTACTGTTTCCTTTTTAAATTTTACCAGGAGTTGTTAATGACATCACTGAGCTGCCTTTCATGCAGGACTATGTGAGGCATTGAGGCTGCATTCTGTAGTGCGCATTAGCAGGAAGCCACTGTGGTCTCATGGTGTCTACTCTCAGGTTTAAGCAAGTGTTCAGTGTGTGAGTGGGGAGGGATAGTATGTATATGTGTGTGAAAAGGAGACCGTGTGTGTGTGTGTGTGTGTGTGTGTGTGTGTGTGTGTGTGTGTATCACTGTTCTAGAGTTCTCCACAAAGGCTAGACTAGCTGGCTAGTCAGCCTAGGGACCTGCCTGTGTGTGCCTCTCCATCAGTGTGATCACAGCATAGGCCAACAAGCCTCATACTTATAGTGATTTCTGGGACTGAACTCAGGTCCTGTATTTGCAAGACAAGAACTTTTTCAACTGAGCAACCTCTCCATCCCCTAACACATTCCCTTTGTTTTACTGGTCTCAGCTAAAACTTTATTAATCTACTATTTTTATAACAAACTGTTCCCTTCTTCCTTTTAACTCCCATGTAGGGGGTATTTTTACAGATAATACGTGCAGATAATAGAAGGTATAAATTCTAAGATGCTAAGGAGAGAGGCTAGACTATAGTACAACTAAAGACTTCTGCGTTGGGTGACTCTGAGGATGAGTGTGCAGGACTCTCCAAGTTTAAAACACGAAGAAACAAAGTGAGACTTGGTTCACCTACAAACACATAAATAATGAGACCAACAAAAGCTAACACAAAATGAAAACAATAACCTAAAAGTGTCATTTAAGGCAAAATTCCCAGGATAGCCCCCATATGGCAGAGAAACAACCACAACCACGACAACGAAAGTGTAACTGTCCCGGCTGGAACACACTTCAACTAAGAACCCTTACTTTAGTTTACACACATCAAAGATGCTGCGCGTGACCTCTTAGAAACTTTTCCTGTTTCTCTGTAACCATTGCCTGGATTTCAAGAGCACAGTTGGCATTTGTTGTTTCTTTAGCTGTGTGTTTCTTATCAAGAAGGTTTTGCTTCTAAGCAAAGATGAAGTTTTATTATTTCTAACCAGTTTATATTATCAGGATCAGGGTCCCAGTTTCAAGCTCCAAAACACTGGTTATTTTCACTGTTTTCCCGAAACCCTAAGGTCGCCCGATGTTTTGCATTGTTGTCCAGCTTTTTCCTCACACATCCTGACAGTGTTCACGTCAGCTTTGTGGTTTGAGCCGTGCAGCATGACTGTATCCCGAGTCTCCATATTCAGAGATGCCTGTGCCCAAAACCTGAGTATAACATGCTGCTGGCCCCACCCAGAACCTTTGACTTCCATCCCAGTCAGATGCATCTGCCTTTTCCAAACCATCTTCTTCAGGAAAACCCTCCCCTTTTACCTCATCAACGTAGTTGTGGGGCAGCTCGTTTCCAGCTTCTTGTAGGCCAACGCTATGACCCGGAAACCCTGTGTCGTGTAAATCTGAAGTTCACTAATAAAAGTGGTTGGTACTGTTTGAAAAACAAAAAACAACAACATAGTATTACTATGCAATGTTTCCTTATCCAGCATGGGTAGATTCTTCACAGTAATACAACGATTACACAAGAAAACACTTTTACCAAGTTACATAAAGTGCAGGGAGGGGGTTGTTCATGCCAGCTGTGCACAGACATGGGGAGGGGTCTAAGACAGCTGGAGGAGGCCCAAGATGTGAGGGACAAAGCGTAGGGAATATTTAATAAGGGGCTCAGATCATGAGGAACTTATCTGCTATCTCAGAGGAATCTGTACTCTGGTGGGAGCTGTGGAAAGCATTCAGATGAAAAATGCAGAAAATGAGAGTACAGTCACAAGTAGGAATGGGGTGGGGTTGGGGGGGTCATTATCCAAGATGGAAAACTGGGAAATGCAGAAAGGGAAATTTTTAAACTTGATTTTGGTATTGAGTTTGGAATACCCATGAAACAATCCGTAAGTGATGTCCAGTCGGCAGCGAGATCGAAAGTGTTATGGGGACAACTTTGGCTGGCAACAAAAAGTGTGTCTGGCACATTTGTATCCCACACCAACCTGTGTCAGGTCTGCAAAAGCTGGCCACTCTCTCCGGGGCACCTTTCATGAACGCCAGGCGGCCACCTCCCATCTCCTGGACAATGACTGTCATCCTCTGCAGTGCTGATGAGAACGGGAACTGATGGAGGATCGCGAGTCCTTCCGCCGAGACCTGGTCGAAGGACCGGAAATGGAGAGGCACATACTGGCAGAGCACGAGTGGGAATTAACTCTCCCCCACACACACACACCTCAGTGCTTGTTTCACAGTTCAAGACCCATCCATGAGCCTTCCAACCCTGTTGTGAGAGCAGAGTTTAGCTGGTTTGGATGCTGGGGAAGATCAGCATGCGAGGCTTACCTGGCTCTCTGTGTCTGGTGGCATCACTACCGTGGTGTGCGCCAGCATTTCCTTGATGTGGAAATCAGCCCCAGAAACGGTCATTTCCTGTTCCACATAGGAGACAGTTTCACTGTATGGGGTTTGTTTATTCACACACTGATACTAAGTTTGCACCTCCCTCCTGCAAAGACCCCCTCAACCACCTCAGTATATTGAAGGCCTCCTTCCCTACTGCTAGGCTGGTGAATCCGGATGCTTCTACAGAAAGCAACGGGCAGCCTGCACCGCACCGAGGGGTAGAGCTTGAAGGACACGCGCTCGTGAATTATTCATGCAATTTATCTGGCTTTCGCTGTTGGAATTGCCACATAAAGGTTCCTTCTCTGTTTCTGAAGAGCTTAACTTGCAAATGTTGGGTATGAATCTCCAGGCTTGTTTTGTGTGGAAAAGGCAACTCACAGCCTTTCTTTTCCCCCAGAGTCACTGTTGATCCTGCTGTTCGCTATCTGTCTAGAGCGGACGAAGCAGGGTGTATTTTTGCAATATGCATGATTACTGTCTAGGAGCCACGGTAAGAATGACTATGAATTATAGGCAAGGAAGCCTTCTACCTAAAGATATTGAAGTTTTTTGTAACCGTCTAATTGGGTGGCTGATGAAAAACAATCTCAGGAAGGAAACCGTAACCTCTACCTAGAGGCACAGAAGCAATAGTCCAGAGTGGACCAGAGACTGCAAAGCAGCCATATCCGTTAGAGGAGGGCGGACCACCAGAGACATCTCTTCAGAGGTGCTGGGACAGTTCCCAGGACCTGTGCTGCACACATCCACAGGGAGAAATGTTAGCTGCAATGACGAAGCTCAAACCATGTTGCCCCCTCCTCCCTGCTTTGCCCACAGCCACGGTAACCCCAGAGATAGAGTTCTAGAAGGCTGTTTCTGAATATGATTCCTTCTGAGAACAGATTAGCATTTTTTTTAAGTATGGCGATCAGTGCACTGGTTTGATCCCCTCATCCATAGCCATGAAAGGCACGGTTCCAACACGCAGTGAAGACCTCGTGAGGTTGAACATCAGGGCGGAGCTGAAATCAGGACAGAACAAGCCATGTTCTTAAACCGCAGGAGCATCTGCTCTTGGAACTAGTTTACAATCTCCAGGAAATCTCTGGAATGAATTCTACTCTCAGTCTTGAAAATTAGAGGAACAGTCAATAATGTCGCAGTCACTCTCCTATTCGTCCCAAGCTCTGTGAAATTTGCCATGTTTCCTAACCCCAGTATACTGGGATATATATGCTTTGCAATTCTTTTTTATAATTTATTTATTTTTATTTTATTTTGTTTATTTTATGCACATTGCTGATTTTGTCTGCACATTTGTCTGTGTGAGGTTGTCAGATCTTGGAGTTACAGACAGTTATAAGCTGTCATGTGGTTGCTGGAAATTGAACCAGGTCCTCTGGAAGAGCAGTCAGTGCTCTTAACCATTGAGCCATCTCTCCAGTCCTGCCTTCCTTTCTTTCCTTTTATTTTTAAATGAGAAGTAACAACTGCATATATTTACAGGATACACTGCGATGTGTTCTATGATCTATGCATATATTATAAAAAGGTGCAATTATGATAATTAACATACCACCACCTCATCAAGTTAACTCTAGAAAATTCCAAAACCAGCTCACAGAATGGCAGAATTAGAAAATAATTATAGAATCACAACTGTATTGGTAACTATTAGATTTACAATAGGTGCCAAATGCTTTGGCACTTACAAGTATGCTGGGAATTTTTATGGCACCATCTTGTTTATTCCCCCAGCAAACCTACAATATACAAGCTGTTCTGATCAGAAAACCAGGCTTAGATTATCTTGCCCTTCATACCATATTGGAAACCCCATGTTTGTTAAGTATTAAAGGGCTATGATACCTCTTGTGTTGTGCTGGCATTAAAGAAACCTCTTGCATTTGCTGAAGGTCGGAGACTTACCCATTTAGTGGCTTCAAACATTTTCAGGTCCAGAGGGTCTCCCTGGATGGTCCCATCAAGAAGGATCAGAGAATGGCAGCTGGCCATGGCTGCACACAGTGGGCCCTGAGGCAGAGCTTTGCCTGAGGCAAAGCTGTGGACTGCCTGAAATCTGAGAGAGAAAAAGAGAAAAAGATTCAGTCCTGTCTTCTGTGCCAAAAACAGTGCTTCTTGGAGGTATTTGATTTAATGTGCATTGCTGCATTTCCCCTGGTCTCCACAGGACAACAGTCTGTTAGCTAGCCTTCCTTCTCATTCAGGGATATTATTAGAAAGGCTCAGAGGCTGTCCCTTGCTCCCTTTCCTACTTTGCGTTAATTCTTCCCAGACTTATTTAATCCACACGGTGGGAATAACTAGAAGAACCACCCTTTACTCTGAGTTCTGCTTTACCCTGTTGACTAGGTTGCCTCTCTTCCAGTCATGGGCAAACTCCAGGTATATTAGATGCACAGCGTCTTCAGTTAGCCTTACAGGGCTGGGTGTATTTTCGGTATCTGTCTCCCAACATGTAAGGTGATTGGTCCACAGTAGACATTTGGTAAAATTATTTGTAAATAACTGAATGAGTTAATTCTTAGAAAGTTCACAAGTTATTCTTGGAAAGGACCCTGTGCATCAACCTCTTCAACCCTGACATCTTGGGTCCATATTACCACTACTTTCTTCGTTCTTTCCTTCAGGAAGTGACTACCTAAAAATCAATAGAAATAGAACTCCAATATTTTACAAGAGTTTCTTTAACTAATTGAAAGTAAGTCATTGAGTTCATCTTTGGCCCCACTAGAAGACGGTCCTCTTCAGCAATGTTGGGAGCTCCTCACCAAATGTGTTGGGTTGGAGAAAAAGCTGTCACTTCAGAGAATATTTGAATGACAGTAGTTTCTTCCTAGGAAGGGGTCAGAGACAATCAGAATCTACTTGCCCTCCCTCCTCTCATGTTAGCATCTTTCAGATGTTAAACTAGCTCGGTATTCCGGGCAAAGCCCCCAGGTTACTATCCTCCTCAATAGCTAAAGTTATAAGACTGTACCATTACACATGGCCTAAAATATCCTTTATGGGTATGTATGTCATCTGCATAATGTAAGAGGAACTACAATCACAAATCAGACTTGATGTATTTGAGAAGAAATCACAAAGGACATGAAGTTGGGTGGGCAGAGAAGGGCATGTAGGTCAGGGAGAAGTCGAGGAGTGAGATCATGTGACGAAAATGCACTGTATGAGATCCTCAAAGAATGAATTCAAATATTTAGTTAAAAAAAGAACTACAATGAACCTTGTATGCATGACATACTTTGTGACTTCCTGTCAAGGAAATGCCTTCACTTTCAAACAGTATTGTGTACCACACGTCCAGTTCTGACCACGGTGGAGGTAACACTGGGGGAGGTCAGCAGACGTGGAAGCAAACTCAGATGTAGCCATAGGCAGGCCAGGTTTGCAAATCTCTAAGCCAATACCACAAGCCACCCCTACCCTTCACCTCCCCGCACCCTGCCTTCCTACCACCCCACGCCTAACCTGGACCTGCAACACAAAGGACTCTTTGCTTGATGAGCAGACTTTGGCAGGCAGAAAATAAGATTCCCAGAATCAGAGTACTAAGAAAAAAGAGTACACCAGTACTGTTCTGTAAGCATCCCTCTTCCTGAAAAGCAGAATACAGAGTCAGTGCTACCGTTTTCTACTATGTCACCTTCATGATGAAGAGTGTTCTTGTACTGTCTACATTCATTACTAACTGGCTATAGCAATGTCTGGAAAATAGGGTTAAAGCAAAGTTCATTTTGGGGAGTGTGGGCAAACTTCCCACATTCTAAGAGGAAAAAATATACTGATCATACTTCAGTAATCTTTTCTTAGCAAAGCAAATGTCCAGTGTCTCCCCAGTAATAGCTTAAAGGGTAAACATGAGGCTCTGGGAAGAGGCTAGTCACAGACATCACAGTGTGGTTAGTTCAGAGTACTCACCCATTCTGATCACAGGGTACAACTCCCCAAGGATCCAAGCCTCCCTTCGTTAAGGTGCCTGTCTGAACAGAATTAAGTCTTTGGATTACATGGAAGATCTACTCAAGAACTAGTGAAGGAAAATACAGTACACTTTAATAGAGAAATATGCATCACAAAGATAATGTGTGTGTGTGTGTGTGTGTGTGTGTGTGTGTGTGTGTGTGTGTGTGTATAAAGCATCACAGCATTGCTTCTTTTTAAGGAGGACCACAATAAAATGGACATCAGGTTCTAAGAAAGACTTTTTAATGAATTCAAACATAGTAGCCCTAAATTGCTCATTAACCTCTGTGACCTCTGTTAAAAAGAGCAGAGCATCTCCTTTCAACCCAGAGAATTGCGTTGCATATTTGATAACAGGTAGAAGAAAGAGGCCTTGGAAAGATAGTTAGAACAACAAAATGAGCGGATCCTTATTTTTACAGTAGAAGCCATAAAAATGTCATCAAAACTGAGTAATGGAGTCAAAATTTTACCTACAAAGCACTTTGTAGAAGATTAAAGTAATAGCCTACCATCTGATTTCTGATTTTTTTATTTCTTCTTTCTGGCATAAAAAAAAAACGCACGTGATAATTTTCTCAATGTAGTATAACAACAAGAAACTCAGGCTAAGTTGAAATACCATCTGTGTGAGTGAGAAAGAAAATCACATAAGCCCTCCAACACTGAAACTCTTATCTACAACATGATCATAATCACACAGACCTGTCTTGAATAATAAACAAAATAGTAGAAAGCAATTTGCTTAATATCAAGCCCACAGTAAGAACTAACAATAATATTGCTCACTGTTTTGTTCAGGCTTATGTTACAATTACCTCTTCTGTTCCTGTTTCTGTGTTTGAATTCACAGAGTGACATCATAAGGAAACTGTACTTCCTTGTGACATTGCTCTGGTCATGGTGCCAGAAGCATGGCCTTGGTCAAGTGACTATCTGACTCTCTACTAGTCATAAAATAGTTTCCGTGCTATCAATGTTTCCAGCCTTCCACAAACTGTTTAATGGCTACAGAATTTCCTCATAGGAAGATGAAGATATTTCTCAAGGTGGGTAGCGGTGATAGCCACAGAATGGTAATCATGGACTTCAGTGCTAGTGCACTAGACGCTACAGATGTTTGACATGGCAACCTTTATCTTATACTTACTTCACCCCCTCCAAAAAAAATCAATTAAAAGGAACTGGTGGCAACAAAGGCCTCCAATTGATCCCCATTGCTTGAAGAAACATAAAAAACATGTTGACTAGACATTCAAGATTCACATACACTCTTCTAATATTAGCATCCTGTCCTATATTAGAACCACACTGTCTAAACCATACTGTCTTGTGGTGTCCCAGTGTCATGGTGGGCCTTTGGTTGTTTTCTTATGCTGCTGTTGTTTCCATCCAGTTCTCTAACAGGACTTTTTATTCACTTCTGTCCCCTACTCATTATGTGTAACATTAACAAAGACACAGAAAGAAACCTCAAGTGAGAAGCTCATTGGCAGAGGTGGTAGACATCCAAGAGTTAATCGTAACCATACACTGCAGCTGAGAATGCAGAGTTGAGAGTGTGTTCTGTGGTTGTATTGTCAGTAATAGTCTCATATTATTAGCACATAGTTTAGTAAGATTTATTTCCCTCATCTCATAATTTAATTAATACTCATTAAGCATTGATTCAGTTTCCAGGCACTAGTCTTAAGTATTGGAGATGCAGCTGAGAACATTATAAACCACATAAAGTACATGTGCATGTGTGTGCACGTGCGTGTGTGTCTGTATGTGTGTGTGTTTCTGTGTGAAGGTTTTGACTGCATGAAACAGTGTATTTTGATTCATTGTCTTTCATAAACTTTCACAGCTGAAAGGACCCTAAAAGATTTGTTGATTCCATTTCTACTCCGTCTTTTCAAAAGCCTAGGGTCGGAAACTTCATTTCGCAGATCACACACTACCAGAGATAAAAGAAGGTCAGACGCCTATAACCTGCTTATTACTTCTGCCTCACCAAAGAGAACAGCATCTGTCTGTCCATGACAGCAGTGAGGAACGGCCTGAGACTGAGGGTGAAAGACACAAACCTTGTCAAAGCAGACAAGATTTAATTGGCCACAGACATTGATCCTCTGGGGGCTAATGCAGAATATGCCCTTCTTTTTCAGCCTCCTCTGGGCATAGATGATGCCTGTGGTCAGGGCAGCAGGGAGAGCGGGAGGAACTGCAATGGTAATGACATCCAGGGCTTTCCTCACCACCTCCTCGGGCGGTTCCTGGAAAAGAAGAGCGTTCAGTCACTAGATCTAAACCAGCAAGGGACAGCTTTGTTCGTGTGACCTCCCGTTCCCTGTTTACTCTGAGAAACAGCCATCAACAGGCCAAAGGGTCTGACCACCGTGGCTCTCAATATCTCTTCTCCAAAGTACAGCAAGAACACTGGGAACTGTTCTGCTGTGACCACTGGTGAACCAACTCACTGTGGCTCTGCCAACTCCGAGCATCTGGTTTCATTTGGAGATTTTCATCTGATAGCTACAAAACGCTACTTTTAAGAAATATTTCACTCTTCAAACTAAATATGGAAATAGCGTAAATCAGGAGGAAATGTGCAAGAATAGAGTCATGATGGCATTTCAGTAAACAAACTGTTCCCCCCACTACCCCACAAGATCTGATTGCTATCCCAGAACTGAGCAGCCAATTGCTCATATGTGGATCTGGGTGCCTAAGCAGAATTTGATGTTTTGGCTTGTTCAAAGCTTTTTTTTTTTTTTTTTTTTTTTTTGTTTTGTTTTGTTTTTTGTAAACCACGTCCTTGAATAAGGGCAACATATAGAAATAAGGTCAACATATAGCAATAAAACAGGTAAACAGGTAGGGTTAGTGTGTATGCGTGGGCATGTGCATATGTGTGTAAGAATACAAAGGCAGCTTACCCCACTGAGCACATAGACGCACAGAGTATAGATCATGCCTATGGTAGCTGTCCCTACGAGGCATAGGAGGAACCCGATGGCATCCCTGTAGAGCTTGAAGTTCATGGGTTTGGGGTACAGGATGGATCTCACGAGGTCCCCCTTTGCAGTGTTGAATCCTGAAATGACCAATAGATGTCCTACATTTTCAGAATAATAAATGCTACTGCTGGTAATGTAAACATCTGCATTGCCTTGGTTTTCTCTAGGGTAATGTTAATCTGTGGTTCACAAGCCCTTTTGGCAAATTTCTGTCTCCAAAAGTATTGACATTACAATTCTTAACAGTAGCAAAATGACAATTATGAAGTAGCCATGAAAATAATTTTATGATCGGGGGTCACCAAAATGTGAAGAACTGTATTAAGCTACTGTAGCATTAGAAAGGTTGAGAACCACCACTCTAAAGAATCTAAACCTAAACCGTAAACCTAAATACAATGTTAGATAACTAGAAAAATGCATTGGTCTAGACTGGAATAGCATTACCTTCCTCAGAGTCTAGTGCTTTCCCTGGCTTTCTTCCCCTCTACTTCCAGCTTTAGTGCACACCAGAGATGGGGCCATGCCCAGGGCAGAGCACAAGATACAAACATGTCACCCTGTGAATATGCTCATATACACAACATGTACCCTTTGCTTGAATTAAAACAAAGTGGCCCAGTAAAAAAACAAATGTACTCACTTTTCTAATAGCTTTCACTACTAAATTTTTAGTTTCTTGCTTTCTATAAGGAATGAACCTGGGATTCTGGTTAGAAATGCTGAGTTTCTTGCCCAGCGTTCTTGGGTATTAACTTAACATTCTTCAACTGTGCACTTGGTTTATGACATTTCAGACTCTTTGTGTATACAATGGATGGGAAGCGGGCGATAAGCATCTTCACTGGTGGTTCCATTTTCAAAAAGAGTTTATAAAGTCTGAAGCACATAAAGCAGTCAATATCGCAATCTGTGCTACTCAATTTACTAAGACCCTTGGGCCACCCTTCAATCAGTAAGTCAACATTTAAAATACACAGACTTATATATATATATGTGCCATGCTATCCAACGATTGAGCCCAACCTGATACATGTAAAGTACTAGACACATTGAGTGGGAAGGTACCATTACAAACAACCTATGCAGAAGATGCTCACCTGTCTGCAGGACCACTGCTCTCACAGTCCCAGAGCCAGCTGCCTTGGCCTGAATGACCTCTGTACCACAGAAGAGAACATGCCGCCGGGGATCTGAGTCAGACTGCATCTTCCAAGGAGCAGAGCTAGCCGTCTGGGATAGTGGAGTTTTAGTGACAGGAATGCTTTCTCCTGTAGGAAAAAGAATGTATGTGACTTTGTGGGTAAATCATTACAACACTCATGGGTCACAGAACTTCATCAGAAGCTTACTATGAAGCAAAACAGTCTAAGCATTGGGAATACAAGACAAACAAAGGTACTAGTTGTTGAAAGCTCTGTATTTTACAAGAGGAGAGAAGCATGTAACCAAATCTGTAAAATTTCATATTATAAATACTATATTATTTTAGGTTAAACATAGGTATTCAAATAGGTTGGGGAAAGACATTTACAGAAGAGCAAGCTGTGCAGTTGTAGGGTATGGGATGTAGAGAGAGCGAAGCCATAGGCATGGGCAGATGCTCAACCACAGAGAACCCAAGTGGAACACAGTTAAGTCTAATTTTTTTCTGTAGGCCCCGGTATCCAGTGTCAGGGAAATGGTTAGCTGCTTTAGTTTCCAGGAGTAATATTACAATTAGTTTTAAGACAAAATTCTCTGTCCAGGGTACAAGGAACGAGCTAAAATCTCATGAGGGTGGTGGGTGGACAGTCGACCGGGAAGTGATCACAAAAGTCACAGCTGAGGGGAATGGGACTTGAAATGCAGCAGATTGAGTCCAAGTAAAGAGGAAGCCCAAGGAATGAGAAGCTTAAGAAGCTACAAGAACTAAAGGAACTTTGTATCAACAGATCATAGAGTAAGAGAACCATAGAGTAAGAGTCCCTAGCCGGGAGCCTGGGCAGAGGGCAGGCAACAGTAATGAAAATAAGGATTTGAAGAGGATCACAAATTGCCTTTGGGTCACTGTGGACTGGAGCTGACTGTGGAAGAACCATGTTGAAAGGCCTTGTGCACAGAGGATAATTATTTGAGCCTGGTGATCGGATGAGGGTTTCACTAAGGACATTTAGTCAGAGATCACCAGCTTGTGTGCGGTAATCAAAACTGGAGAGGGCGGGGGGGAGGAAGAGGGGAATGGAGAGAGGAAAGGGAATGGGATGGGGAAGAGGAGAAGGAGAGGAGAGGGGAAGGGGAGAGGGAAAGGGAGACAGGAGGTGGGATGGGAGGAGACAGGGACGAGATTACTTAAGAATAAAGCTAAGGTAAAGGAGGGAAAGACAAGAACAGAGTCCTGAAGTTAGAGACTCAGAGGAAGAGAAGGTGAAGAATGAATTCAGTAGGCACGGTCAGAGAGCAGGGCGTTAGAGCATGACAAGAAGAGTTCTGGGGAAGGACAGTCAAATAGCCAAAGGACAGGACTGTCAATAAGATGCAAGCCGGTGCACATGCCCTTGTGACTATGGCAGCAGTGCCAGTGTGGTAGGAGGGACACATTGCAGTGAGGAACCTATCAGGCAGTAGTGCCAGTGTGGTAGGAGGGACACATTGCAGTGAGGAACCTATCAGGCAGTAGTGCCAGTGTGGTAGGAGGGACACATTGCAGTGAGGAACCTATCAGGCAGTAGTGCCAGTGTGGTAGGAGGGACACATTGCAGTGAGGAACCTATCAGGCAGTAGTGCCAGTGTGGTAGGAGGGACACATTGCAGTGAGGAACCTATCAGTACTCATTCAAGGTAGCTCAAGCTATGGAAGCCACCAGGGACAGCGCCAAGGAAGACACCCTCGGAGCCTCCAACTGGTCTTTGCAAGGTAGCTAAAAAAAAAAAAAAAAAAAAAAAAAAAAAACAAAATCAGCATCAGGGCAACAATCATTATGAAAATTGATCTGGGTATTAGCAACTTCCCAGAGTTGGTGAGCTTTCATGAATCTGAGGGTTTTAAAAGAAAATGAACCTGATCTGCCATGATTGCCACCCACTCCATCTGTAAGCTTCTATTAGAGGGAGATGAACATTCTTGTCTCTGTTCGTGCTGCCTGGGAGAAAGGACTTGCATAGGATCACAATACATCACTGCACTTCTCCTGGTCTCAATGACATCTCGAAAAAAAGAACATCTTCGTCTTACTGAAGGCTCAGTATTACACTTCACAAGCTTGACTGAGTCACGTCTCCTCTCTGGATCTTGGTCGCAAAGACTGTGATCTGGAATGACCTCTAAGGTTCACTCCTCAAATCAAAATAAAGTCAGTCCAAACCATCCGCTGTATATTCCGGAACAGGCAGATTTGTCCAAGGATGCATCGTGGAATTTTTAACATTTTCAGCCTAAGCTTTGAGATTTTTTTGGCCTTGTAAATTCCAGGATGCCATTGATGGCTTCCAGACCATCTAAGTTTATAAAAGGCATTTTGTGCAAGTATGTTAAGGAATGATTTTCAGAGATCTAGTGATCCCCACGATCTTTTAAATAATTTCAAGAAGAAAATGCAACATGCCCAGTGAGGTAATGAATGTGCCTTAGTTGAGTGCATAGGGAACAGTTTTGATTTGAACTCTCAGGTTCAACCACAACAGGACTAAGCAAGGTTTGCAGAATACGAAGGTCACACGACAGCCCCGTATCTTGTCTTGAGAAAAATTGTCATCTGGGTAGAAGAAGAGCCAGCCAGGATGGTGATAACATTCGTCCTGAGCCATCCTAGCAGAGGCTGCAAACATGGACCCCCGGCCGTACCTGTCAGCATGCCTTCGTCTACCACACAGCTGCCGTCTATCAGAATGGCATCGCAGGGCATCTGCACTCTGCTCCCTGTCAGAATTAATAAATCTCCAGGCACCAGGAGGCGGGATTCCAGGTCTTGAGCTCCAGCTGAAAGTATGAGCAGACAGTCAGACCCCATGATGCTGGTCTATTGTTAATACATACTCTCTAATGCTTTCTTCTGAGAAAACCTAACTGCCGTGATGCCCTAAGAGGGACAGGTTCATCATACACCCAAGTATTGGATTTTCAATTTAAGTTGTACCTCCACCTGCCCAATCGTGAACACTTCTTACAGAAAAAACTGATTGCAATCTGTCAGAGAAATGTATGGTATACACTGGGAAGCCACTGTGCCGTTAAATAGGAAAGTGTTCAAAAAACAGCGGAGACAACAAAAAGGTATCAAAGTCACATAAGGGGCTGGCTGCCTAAATCTGTAAATATTTTAGCAAAGTAAACAATAATAAAGTTATATAACCATTGAGTAAATAGGTTTCCATGGACCCATGATGGCATAGGTTAGTGGGTAAGCAGAAAGAAAAAATAGATTTCTTTTCTTACAGAAAAATGGCAATTAAATAATTAAGAAAGAAATAATTAAGTTAGAAAATCCCTATTTGTCAAGTAAAAGTAATAATTGAATCAAGAAGCACCAGTAGGAAACAAATCTAGTGGGTGGAAATTTCATGACGATAGTCTATTTATGTAGTCTCAAAATATTCCTCAACAAAGTAACTATTAATTACAAAAAGAAAAGTAGCAAGCTTACAAAATATAAGAACTTGCAAACATCCTATAATTAAGTAACCCAAGTTGCTATTACTAGTAATAGAACAAATTTAAATCATGTACATCCTGATATGAAGAAGCAAACACACACACACACACACACATACACACTCACAAACACACATACACACACATACACATACACAAATGTATGGGCATATCTGTGATTTGCCAAAGCCAAATGAAGGGACATTTTACAAAATAAGTAGAGTAGGAGAATATAGGTCATAAAAGAAACAACTTAAAAATACTTATATAGAGCAAATAACTCCACTATGTGGTTCTGGATCCCTTTCCTCCAAAAATATTACTGAGAAAACATGACAAGATGCAGACCATGCATTGTCAGCATGTGTTAGTTAGCTTCCTGATGACATTGCAGTTTCTTCCAGAGAGGATCCTGTCTCTTGAAAACTGCACAGTGAACTATGGTGGAGCTACATGTCAGCAAGTTATTCTCCTTTTACTTTTCTGTTTGTATGTATGAAATGCATACATGTGTATATGCATGTTTGCATTGGGGAAATGCATGAATGTACATGTACAAGCTCCACGCTGGCATGAAGTGCATTCTTCACCACTTTTGACCTAGCTTTCTGAGTCAGAGTCTTGCTGACCATTCTGACCTCACTAGCTAGTTTGCCCAGAGCTCCCCTCTCTCTACTTCCTGAGTCCTGGAATTCAAGGTGGCTTCCACCTGTGCCCAGCATCAACATGGATTCTGGAAAGCAGAACTCTAGTCCTACTTGCTTAGCTATTGCTATATTAACTGAGCCAGGTTTAAAATCTCAGCAACTTATTTTTAAGTTCTAGAAAACAGAGTGATCCTCTTTGTGCACAACAACAACAACAACAAAAGAGTAAGGAAGAAATATACATGAGGTACCATTGTTTACCTCTCTGATTAGGGAAATCAAGGATTCTGCTAACAAATTCTTTTGGAAAGGCCATGAGGAAGCAGACACGCTCACATTTCTAATCGGAATGCGAGTCAGCACAGTCGCTACTGAATGAGAGCTGCCAATGTCTGTCCAGCAAGTGTGCCTGCATTGACTCCCTAACCTAAAACGTTTGCTTCTAAACATCTATACTGATATGCTGATGAAAAAATGAAAGGGCATATTTAGAAGCATTTTAGTGCAGCATTATTTATGGGGGGAAGACCTAGAAAATATTCAATAGCAGACTGACTGAATTAATAATGCTTCCTCCACATGAGAGGACTACACATTCATAAATAATGTGGAATGTGTGTATACCCTGTCATAAAAGGTCCACGGAAACATCAGTATGTAAATAATGGTTAAATTTGGTATGCCTCTGTTCATAAAAAATGGCAGTTTAATTATGTAATCTATTTTGCATGCATAATATAAGCTAGAACCTAGGGTTTTTTTTATATTTCTAAATGTAAGAATAAATTAAAAACTAACAAAAGTAATTAGGATGAAATAAGGCAAAAGAGAAAGGAAAGGAGTTGAACTCTCCTACATATCTTCTATCTTCTGAATTTCACTTCTAAAACATAGAGATATTTTAAAAGTATCTGTGTAAAATAAAAATAAATTTGAAAAGCTGACGGTAAACGTCTAAAGCAAATGAGTGAAATGAATCTATTATATTGCTGGCAGCATCATGCAGAGAGCTATTTTGAATGACACGGAAGCATAATTTATTAAAACAAATTGTATATCTGGTTTTGTTTCTTAATGAGACGTCACAATTTGGGGTGGGGATCTCTTCAAAACATCATAAATTGTTTTTTAGAATTGCTTCATTGTTGAGAACGTTGGCTTGTTATTTTGAAATGATTATATTAGTAGAATAAAACAAATCAGCCATTCTTGTCTATCAGTGAAGACTTTCCAGTGTGAGAAACACAAGTACAATCACCAAAGTAAAATAAAACATTTATATCTAAACTCAAATTGTAAGTGTTGTCTAAAACTCACACTTAACTTTATCTTAAATTCTTCACAAGTATGCTTCTGAGAATTCCTGTGAACAAAGACTCACATGGTAAAAATAGGATCCCTAACACTCTGGCTGAGCACTCTCAGTAAATACATGCTAGAGATAAGTAAAGAATGGACAAATATTTACTTGTAAAAATATTTATAATAGCATCATACCTCTAAAATACTTAAGAATAAATCTCAGAAAGAATGTGTAAGGCTCATAAACTGACAACTTCAAAATACGTAAGAGAGGAATCAATGAAGACCTAAAAAATTTGTATCTATGAAGAAAATATCCAAATCTGTAAATATGTCAGTTTTCTAGAATTGACCTAAAGGTTTAACACCATAGGCATCAAATGCTCAACAAATTTTTTTAAAAATTAAGGTATTTTGAAAAGAAGAGTCTGTGTTTGTTGCCCTATATTCTTATTTTTACAACCAAACACTTGACAATAATCAACTTGAGGGAAGAATGGTTTACAGTCCAAGAGAATACAGTTCACCATAAAGAGAAAATCATGGTGACATGAGTCAAAGACATCTGGTCACAGTGAAGCAAAGAGATGGATGCTGTTACCCAGGTGACTAAGGACCCAGCTTAGGAAATGGCACAACCCCAGAAATAAGGTAGGACATCCCACCTTAAGTAATCTGACCCTAATAACTTTTATAGACATGTTCAAGACTAAACTGAGATAATCTCTCATGAGTATACCCAGAGACTTGACTGCTGAGTGACTTTAGTTCTTGCCAAGTTGAGAATCAATATTAACTATTACAACCCATCCCTCATCAATTTGTCACACAAACATCTTTTTAAATCACAATATATCATTCTTATCCCTTAGACATTTCCTTTTCAGCTCTTAATATGACATATATTTATTCTGTATCTTAGTCTCCAAAGTCTTCAAAAGCCCAATGTCCAAGTCTTACCTAAGACTCAAGACAAACTCTTAACTGTGAACTTTTAAAACACACACACACACACACACACACACACACACACACACACACACACACACACTCCAGTCAAGTTATATATTGTCTTATCTGGGGTTTATTGCTATTACGAAATCTGGGGTTTATTACACTTCCAGATCATTGAAGGACATTAAAACAGGAACTCAAGCAAAGCTGGAACCTGAAGCCAAGAGCTGGTGCAGAGGACATGGAGGTGTGATGCTTATTGGCTTAATCAAAACACTCTTCATGAGGCTGAAGAGGTGGCTCAGTGATTAAGAGTACTTCCAGGGTCATAAGTTCAATTCCCAATAACCATATGGCGGCTCACAACCATCTGTAATGGGATCTGATACCCTATTCTTGTGTGTGTCTAAATACAGCTACAGTGTACTCATATATATATAATAAATAAATAAATCTGAAAAAAAACTTTTCATAAAAATAAACTACAAGACAAAGTCTATACTAGGCTGTTTTGAGTTTCCCTTCCTCACCACAATTACTCTAAATATCTTCACTTTAGCCTCAGGACAACTCTTCAGACAAGGGTAACAAAGAGCCGTATTCTACACTAATATATCACAAGAATGATCTCTAGGCAACATGCAAAAAATCTTTTTTCTCTGAAACCTCTTGAGCCAGGACCCCAGAGTTCAAATCACTCTCAGCACCAATGTCTTCCATATTTCTACTCTAATAGCCCACTAAGTCCCACTCGCAGCATTCCACCAGTTTTCAAATCCAAAGTTCTAAAATGCACATTCCTCCAAACCAAAGGATGGCCGGGCCTATCACAGTGATACTCCACTCCTTGTACCAACTTCTGTCTTAGTTAGGGTTTCATTGCTGTAAAGAGACATCGTGACCAAGGCAACTCTTATAAGAGAAAACATCTAATTGAAACTGGCCTACAGTTCTAGAGGTTCAGTCTACTGTCATCATAGTAAGAAGCATGGCAGTATACAGGCAGTCTTGGAGCTAAAGGAGCCAAGAGTTCTATATGTTGATCAACAGGCAGCATAGGAAAACTGTATCAAACTAGCCAGACTTGAACATATATGTGTGTGTGTGTGTGTGTGTGTGTGTGTGTGTGTGTGTGTGTGTATAAAACCTCAAAGCCACACTTCCACAGTGTCATATTTCCTGTAGCAAGGCCACACCTCCTCCAATAAGGCCTCCTCTCCTAATAGTGCCATTTCCTATAGGCCAAGCATATTTAAACCACCATGCATATTTTTATCATACAACAGCACACTGGAACATTCTGGATCCAAAAAGGAAAATGTAGGAGCATAGCACAGAATGGTCAAAGTGAAGCATGATTTAAATGCAGCAGAGCAAATACCAAATCCTACAGCTCCATATCCTGCATCTGTGGTTCATAATGAAATCAAAATGGCTGGAAATAGCTTGGATAACTCCACTCTCCACTTCTGACACAGCACACATAGCCTCTTTCTTAGACCAGCTTAACTCTATGCCTGCAAGTTTCCTAGTCAGATATATCATGGTCTTAGCATCTGGTATATCTCCTGAAACTCAGACTCTACATATTCGATCAATGACCTCTTGGGGGCTTGTTGCAAGAACCTTGACCTGGTCACACATTTTTTAGCTACAGCAGGTCTCTAGAGCCATGGACCATGACCATGGATTCCATGACCCCCTCAACACTGCATCTTTCATGCCTCCAAATCAATTAGATATGGGCAATGCAGCCAAGTTCTGTTACCAGCTGGAAATATAGCCTAATCTCTTTGGACTTCAGCTACATCAGCATCTGTCTGATGACCCTGAAGAAACCTTTCTTTTGGCAGTTGATTTATAGGAGCACAGATTCTTGTTAGCTGAATTCTCAATTTCAGTTCTCTCCTCTCAAATAAGTTTGCATTTCAAGCCTTAACCTTTGATGAATAGGGACTTACCACCAGGATCCATTTTACTGTCCCAGTATAAAACAAAATGCTTCTCTGTAATAATTACAGCTTCTCTTTCAGTATATAGCTTGGCTTCAAAATTCAGCTTGATCAAGTTCTTTTCCTCCCTTAACAACTGCACATTTTTATATCCCTCTGCCCAAATTTTGGCTCCTATTCAATGTAGACCTGGATAAGGGCAGGAAAAGTTAACCATGCCACAGCCAATGAGTGTTTTTCTGTCAAGAAATAGCCTCCACCTAACTGATTATCCAATTACTTTTAAATTCTACTTAACTCAAGATTTCAAGGCATAGGAAAAATGAAACAAAATTCTTGGCTTAATTATCACACGAATGGCTCCTAGCCCAGTTCCTGGTGGAGTCTTTGATTCTCTCTAAAACCTCATAAACCTGGAAACCACTGTCTGTTTCTCTCTGCTTTTCTACCCTCCCAGGTCTAGTCAGACTGTCCTCTAAAGCTGTGTTTCCAACATGCTAGGACTTTTCTACTCTTCCACATTCTGTGCACAAAATAATCCCAAAGGCCTAAGACCCATATGGTCATGTTTATACCACTTCCAAGTGTAGTTTTCTGTATTAATTACTTTGCTCCTTTCTGTGACAAAATAATTAACAATAAGCAACTTAAAGGGGGAAGGTTTTCATTCAGCTTACGGGCCTAAATTCAACTAAGAAATAAGTCTGGCAGCAAGAGGCTGAGTCCACTGGCCACACTGCATCCACTCAGTATTCAGGTTATTCTTTTCTCTCCACTTGATTCACCAACTGATAAAATGTGTCATCTCACCTCAGTTAGCAAAATGAAGATAGTCTTCACAGGCATGGTAGGAGGCTAGCCTGACATACATAATTATTCATAATTGTGTTAACAAACTTCTCTCCATGGTAATTCTAGATTATTCCAAATAAATGATCCATATTAACCCAAAAGGAGGAAAGAATCTGATACATCAAAGTAGTACTGCAAGAAAGCAAAACTGAAATGCTCACATTACTTATTCAGATCATATAATAAAACTGTGTATCTCTGCCAGGATAACAATACAGCAGGACACAGAGTGCAGAAATTGGCTCACCTCCATGGACAACAGGCTCATAGCAAAGGTGAAAAGCCAATGTTTTTTCAACAAATAGTGTCAAAGAACTGAGAAAAGCAAACATCAGTCCAAAACAAACACAAAGCAGAATAGTGAAAACACAGTGTAGACCTAAAACTTAAAGCTGTATAGAAAAGCTGAGCAACCTTGGAACTCGCAAAGATATCTTCCAAATTAGATTAGAAATATAATCCATAAAGGAGGCTCATCAACTGCACCTTAATAAATGTAAAACAGTTGACCTTTGAAAGGTTCTATGAAGAATAAGATACATCATAGACTGAGAGGAGATGCTTAATAACAGACTCAAAATTTAATAATGAAATAGTCTGTTTAGCAAAAGACACAAATGGATACTTGAAGAGAGACAGATGAATCACAAGTAAACCCTTTAAAAGATGTCCAGGGCCATCAGCCATCGAAAATGCAAATTAAAGCAATAAGATGTTTCCACAAATAAAAGTGGCTAAAATTAATAGATGGTCTACACTAAGTGTTGGCAAGAATGTGGAACTGAGACTGTCATATGCAGCAGTAAGAAATGAAATGCTACAATCACTTTGGAAAACAATTTGTTACTCTCTTAGAATGTTGAGTGCCTCCCATGGGTCTCATACTCTGTAACTAGGTATGTGCTCACAGGGATTATAGAGGACGTCTATAAAAGGACACTTAGTATGGTTCATAATAACAACAAAAAATAAGATAATTCAAATAATGGTCATAAGCAAATTGAAATATATGCCCATGTAATAGAACACTTTAGGGAATAAAGAATGTACTGTTAATACCATTAACAAAATAAGTGCATCTTACATTGTGAATTTTAATATCCTCTTACCAAATTAACTCAAAATATGTTATGAAAGACAAAAGAATGTATCTTATATGATACCATTTATGTACAATTATAAATAGAGATGCTAACTTATAATAACAGAATGCAGATAAATGACTACCTGTGTATGAGGAAGGCAAAGGGGAAGGAAGAACGAGTGTACTACTCAAGTCAACTGTAGGGGATGAGTTTTGCTGTTAGCTTCATGATGGTGACACTTTCATGAGTATACACTATATCAAAGTCGAATGACTTATGATCCTTACAGATATTTTTGTCATGCTAATTCAACCTCTATAAATGAGGTTTTCTTCTTATGGTAAAGATCTCAGATTCCATTCTTATAAGCAAATGTATAAGAAAAATGTACATGCAGATGAGTTAGTAGGAACAACTAGAAAACCAAAGCTAAGTCACTTTCTGATTGCCTCTGGATATAACACATGGGTATAAAACAGTGGAACTTACCTTTTCGCTCATATACAGAGACTGTAATGCTATTATGGGATTCAACAAGATGGTGCAGTTTTACAGATTGCTGCAAAGAGAAGGAAAGCAGACAACATTTATCTGTTTAAATATAGACCTCATGTGTTACTCAGTATGGTGCTAGCTAGACATGGAGGACTTTAGGCTGCCAGCTGGAGATCTTGGGTAGGAACAGAGGGCTGAGTGACCTGTCACTCAGAGAAAAGGATCTCTGTCCAGCAGCTGGAGTTGTGTTCTACAGCACAACGAAATTTCCAAGAGCAGTCTTCCCAGTGGTGATTTGTTTTGATAAATGAACTACATTGAGAGTAAATGAAAAAAAGAGATATAAAAATAAATGACTGTTTTGTTCCATATTTAGTGATAAAATGTTGTATGAATGACTTTCTAACTCATTCTGGGGTATTAATTTTTTCAGTAATTTCAGATTTTTTTAATCTTACTATCATTATTAGAAATATGTCCTAAAGGTATAGGCTCACCAGGCTCCACCTTTCCTAGGGGAACTGTAGGAAGTTAATGGTTTAGAAGAGAGAATGTGATTATCTTCAGAAGTGTAGTCACTGGTTAAGTTGATCATGGTCCAGAAAATAACAACTAATTCATGCTTTTGCAGGCAACCCTAATTAAAGTCAGTTTGTCACATACATGCAACCATCAAAGTAGAAGAGAGCCTTGTTGGGAAGAAGAATTTCAGTAGGATAGGGGAAACAATGCATGAGAGATATGGGGAAGAGAAATATATATATATATATATATATATATATATATATATATATATATATATATATATATATATGACCAGATAGAGATAAAAATAGAGATATGATAGATAGATGATAGATAGATAGATAGATAGATAGATAGATAGATAGATAGATAGATATAGAGCTAATGAGATAGATATAAATATGATTATATGGAAATTGTCACAAAACTGTCATATTTATATTAAATTGACATAGAATTTTTAAAAGGTACTCCCTGGATTATTTATAAATCTGGTAAATATATCCTAAGAATATTAGTACAATAGGATAATGTCAAAGAGTATTATGCTACTAACTCATCCTTTTATCCATTTGTGAATTCATTTAATCAACCTTTATTAAGAAGCTTTTTCTATACCTAAGGTGATATGTTAGGAATTAGAAAGGATGGAGAACAACAGAAATATAACAGATAATTGTCAATAAGAGAAATATATTTAACCAAGTAGTTATACAAATAAATGCTTACAAAGATTAAGATACCCCTATGTTTCTATGTAATATAAGTCACTATAAACAGAAAGTGTGAATTCATACATGTAAAGATTCTCAATGCACTATTGCTTTTGTAGTAAAAATCTAGAAACCACTTAAGAATCTGCCAGTAGTCAAAATAGTCAACACAGAGTTATAAAACTACTTGAGATCTAAAGAAAGTATCTGTATCAATATGGAACAATATTAAAGATATATTCAGTCAAATGCAACTGCAAAATAGTGCACGAGGCAAACTTTTATTCTGTGAAGTGTGTGTGTGATAATATTGCTAAATATTAATAAATAAATAAATAAATAAATAAATAAATAAATAAATAAATAGCTGGCCCTATAGGTCCTAAAAATCTGGTTGACTCTTTCCAGCGATTCTTTCAGTGGAAAGGATTTTGTTTTCATTTATAATGATATTCTTCTTTAAATCTATTTTAGCATATTCATATATTGTTCCTTATACAAGAGAAAATGGCTAGTGAATTTAAAATATTTGCTCATTTCAATTCAAATTACCTATTGGCTTTAGGATTATGTTGGTACCCTTAACAAAAGTTGTTTAGATGGAAATGTAAAAGAAGAAATCGTGTCAGCAGGTAAAGAGTGAAAGAAGGGTATTCAGATCCTGTGAGTGGGTGTAAAAAATCAAGATCTATAATAAAAGGAACAAGGAAGCTGCAGCCGCCACTGGAGGTGTACGTAGAACAAAAAGAACATGTTCCTTTCTGTTGAACCTTGTTGAAGCTTCAGAATGTTAAACACTGATTACCAGCTCTTATGAAGGGGCAGAGAGGAGAGTCACTTGTGGATTGCATGAGCACCCCAAAAGGGAACAGCAGGTATCTGGAAGAAGAGTTGAGCAAATCTCATACAAGGTTCCATTTTGTGAAATTATTTGCTGAGAAATCAAAGGTGGGAGACAGGCATTTCTAAAGAGAGATGACTTGAAATGCATCCTCTCATCCTCATAGTGGAAGGACACCTTGACCTGAGATGCACAAAAGACCTGCCAGTAAGAGGGTGACAATTATGGATTCATATATGATCCACCCATCGGCTCTATGTGGGTTTTCTCCCAGCAGCACCTAGGCTCCCTGCTATAAGTTTAAGGAAGCCCAGGAGCTGAACTAGAACTTTGATAGATGGACACCAAACAAACAAAATGTCAAGGAATTCATAATAAGCAGAGGAGGGTCCTCTGTCTTCTGAAGGATGTACAGGAAGGGAAAGGTCACCCTCTGAGCAGCGGCAATTGTGTTTTGTTTTCACAAACGTGCTCTTGTTTGACATGGACTTAGGAAATTCTATTTCAAGATTTCTGCCTAAGCACAAGCCAGCGAAGCCAGCCATGGGAGCTGGGGAAACTCACCTGTCTGAGATCATACACGGTCAAAGCTATGGAGATGACAGACATGAGAATGATGGCAAGCGCATATTCCTTGTAATCCTCACTGAACCACAAACAGACGCTGAAGAGTTGAAAGACGTAAAGTGGATTTAGAGCCTGTCAGCAGACGTAAAGACAGGAAGACGAGAATGGCATTTGGGCTTCACACATGGCTGTTCGCTGACTTGTTTTCATAATTAGCACTGTGATATCAATCACCCCACACAATATGCTTTGCGTCTTGTTGTTCTGTTTAATCAGCAATTTCCAACACACAGCTATGAATGTTATGGAGCCAAAAAGCTAAGCCTTTAAAGTGTTCTGATCTCCCCAGAGCACTCAGTTTCATCACTGCTGCCCTTAGCAATCTACAAAGTTGGGCTTGATGTGTCCTGTTAAGCATCTGGGTAATGGGCAAAGGGTAGATGTTATCATCCCCCACTTAACACTTCCTGGACTTCAGAAAGGTGACACACTCAGCTTTACAAAACTGAACTACTTTAATCCGCTGCCCCCTCCTGCATACAACGCCATTAAAGAACTTTTCGTTAATGGATGAACACAAGACTGTACTTCTCTGTAGGTGGGGAGCTAAGCTATACGGCATGCTGTAACCACACATATAGTTCACTGGGAGGCAGCAGACATCAAAATCAATAACTGCATTCTTGTTGTAGCTTAAAGTGCGGTAGGCACTTCCTCCAATTCACTGTAGTTGTTCACAGGGGCAGGAATACTGGCTCCTGGTGTGGGAGAAAGTTCCCAGAACCTTTCTCAAAAAAATTTCTTTACCTTCTGCCCTCCTCAAAGGTGTTTAGAAATGTTGAGAATGTATCTTGAGTTTTGGAAGCCTTTTTAAGGCAAAGATGAAGGGAGATTGGATACCAGAGTAAACAGAGGGTTGCTATGTTGCTTAACACTAATAAGTCCAACAATAAAAGCACAAGAGGATATTTTTATCTTAATGCATGATGGGTAAGTCATTCTTTCACACTCTCACACACACTGAGATGTGTAGACCATAGAAAAACTAAGTAAATGTGGTTTTCTCTCTACAGTTTTGCACACTGAGGTAATGCTACATGCTGCCGAAGAAAACAGATCCCTTTCCTAAAACAAATGTGATTTTAGTTTCACAGAATGGGAATGAGTTAAGCAGCATAGTATTTTAAGAAAGAGGAAAATCCCAGAATTCCTCCAATCATGAGATAAGAAGAGGACACCTGTGTGTGTTAAAACATGGTAGTGTGCAGTGTGCACACGGAGCACACACACATCCTGAAAGCATGCTTGGTGTTCTCTTGAAGCATCGGATAAGTTACAGTCACTTATTAATATGTACCACCTCCAAATGGCCAGACCACAGAGTCATCACTTTCTACCCAACATCCTGGCAAAATACTGAAGAAATTACCTCCTTGATGAGCAGTTTCCAAATAGGTGTGATTTCAACATCAATAGCGTTAGGCCCACATATTAACCTCCTACGGGAAGAAACCACAAACTGATCACTCGGTCACAGCAATGGAAGAAAACTCATTTGCTGCACATTCATAGAAAGGATCTATTCCATATTCATTTTCTCACTTCTGGGATCAATCAAAGTATCTCTTGTCATATGGCACCCCCATGTTTCTCAAAGTAACTAAAGAGTGGAAGGGGTTCCAGGAGCCAAACCAGATCATGATACTTCCATTGAACTACATTTCCTGAGGTCTAAATATTTCCCTCAGTGGTACCTTTGGTTTGGTTTCTAATATTGGCTTCTCTCTCTCTCTCTCTCTCTCTCTCTCTCTCTCTCTCTCTCTCTCTCTCTCTCTCTCTCTCTCTAACACTTTAAGAACTCAGATGTTCTCAGCTTTGTGACTCATCATTATAGGTCCAAGGAAATGAAATGGAGAGATCATGAAAGTAAAATATTTTTTTAGTGACAGGGAAATACAGTATCTATTGTTTCTACTCATATCCAGGAATTCTTTGAGACTGAATATTTGTTTTAATATGAGCAGAAAAGTCCTTGATTCTCAGAAAAAGCTCAACATACAGAATTATACATCCCACCAACTGAACGTCCCCAAGTTGTGTTGCTTTGATTATGCAGAAGCATGGCACCTTATAAATTCCTTCCTTGTGCAGAATGCTAACCATTCTCTGGGCCTTCTATTTAGACTCTCAAATAAATGTGTAGACTATGGCTCTCCATTTTTATGTAAGCAAGAATAAGACTTTCTTTAGTTTGGGTAAGGGGCATGCTAAGATGCTGCATTTCTTATAAGCATGCAGGTAATACTAATGCTACGATGCTCTGCATCTCTTCCAAGTAACAGGAATGTGTCTCGACCCCTCCCATTTTAAGTGTGTGTTTGTGTGTGTGTTTGTGTGTGTGTGTGAGAGAGAGAGAGAGAGAGAGAGAGAGAGAGAGAGAGAGAGAGAGAGAGAGAGAGAGAGAGAGAGAGTATTTGTGCATGTGTGCTGGTATCATGGAGGCTAGAAAAGAGCATTGGGTCCCCTGAAACTGAAGTTACCTGAGGAGTCTGAAATTGGTTCTCAGAGCCAAACTCAGGTTATCTGGAAGAGCAGCAAGTACTCTTAGTGGCCAAGCCATCTCTATAGACCCTTTTACTTCCTTTTATGACTAGGAGATGAAGACCCAAATGGGAAGACTCTTATTCAGTTAAAGCCATGCAGATTCTAGACAACTAAGTACACTCTCTGAACCCTGTTTCTGGGTCTAGTGATTGACTTGGAATTGAGGAACTACAAAGACATCTTGCCTGGTATTGATCCAAAGCACTGTAGATGTTGTCATGTGGAGCTCACTCAGTGTGTACATGTGTATGTACGTGTGTACGTGTACCTGCCATGTATACATGTGTGTGTGTGTGTGTGTGTGTGTGTGTGTGTGTGTGTGTGTGAGTGACTGAATGTGTGTATATGTGTGCATCTATGTGATCTCATTCAAACTATTAAATCTCCCTGGTCCTCATAGTGTACTCTTCTCTGTTAGGCTAGTGGTCATATTGGCTGTACCTGCTAACCCCATCAAATTGCTCTGCAGATTTGTGAGGCCATGCATGGAACACACTAAGTAAATAACTACAACCCTTTCTCATATTGGTGAATTAAGAACACACACTGGACTACTTGATTAACCAATCACATCCCTTTGGAGCTAAAGACAGAATGTGTATAGTACCTGATCTCCTGTTCCTCTGAAGTCAGACCTAGTCCAAACCTCTGATGTATCTTTGCTGAACTGAGCCAGTCTTCCAGGGAGCTAAAACAACAACAGACAAATGCAATAGCAGCGGTGTTTTCAAGATAATGCTTTTCTTCTTAGGATACACTTGTCAAAGCAACTTACCCAATTTTTTGGAACTGTCCTTCTAAATTATTCCAAACATATCGTATTTTCTGCACGTTTATGTATCTCACCTTCAAAAAGAAAAAAAAAAGTGTTACAAGAGTCTCAAATTTGAAGATCACACACAACAACTCAGGGACTAAGGAGGCATTTGTGGAAGAAACAAAATAGAGCCAGAGATTCTTCTTAAATTTTTTTTTCCTAACCTCCCAGTCTAGTCTACTCTGTTACATGAAAAGTGTTTCTATGAGAAGTTATCATCTGGTCAGCATGCTTCAACATAAATACATTAATTCGTAAAACCCAGTCTCCACATTTTTACTACCTTACAAAACTAATAATGGAAACAAGACATATTACAAAATAAAACATAGGATTCATAGTCTGATATGTATATCAAAGAAATAAAACACAATGATGTAAAGACATAACCTTAAAGTACCACAGGCATGAAGAGAAGGGGAGTGGCTAAAGGCATCATGGAAGGAGTAGCATCAAAAACATAATGCCAAGGGGTGAAAGGGATTTTGCTCAAGTGAAGACTGAAATGAATTAGTCAAACAGAGAGCATGTGGCTAGTCTAAAGGGAAGAGATGAGAGAACAGACCTGCTTGACTACAGAATGAAGGGTAAGGCTGGGGAGCTAAACTAAAACAAAGATGAGCAGCCCAGATGCAAGAATGAGACATGGGCATCCTTGTCCCACAGACGTTGTAGAGCAGTCTACAGAAGACACAGTGAGAAAGAACCCGGCAGCTTCAGGAGGAAGAAGAGGTCTTCCAGCAAAATGTACTCCAGCGAGTATGGCTTTGACGGCATTAGCAGAGGAAAGAAAAACAGATCTTTTCTTGTAACAGTTCTGGTTGCTTACTCCTGCTTCCCTAAGCATTACTGCGGACCTTGGAAAGCATAAAGAGACGCAGTGGGGCTCCCAGTTCTTGGTGCAGCAACGGTTATAACCTCGGGGTACTTATTAGAAGCATCCAGAGAGCTTTAAAAAATATTGCTGTTTGGGTCCCGTGGCCAAGAGATTTAATTTGTTCACAGTGTACTTTAGGCGTAAATTTTTTTAAATTTCCCCAGGTAATTATAATGTGCAGTCAAAGTTGAGAAACACTGTTCAAGGCTTCTGGGTTTGGCAGCAATTCTATCTGTGACCTTGAGAACTTTAACTGACTTTCCCTGTGCCTCAGTTTCCCCAAACCTACATTGAAGCAATTGATCAGATTATATCTAAGTTCCATTCAGCTCTTTTATGAACTGTATAGCCAACCATCAAGTACATTTTAAAACGGGGAAAAGGCTCTAACTGGTGCATAATAAGAATATTCAACACATTTTTGATAAATACATGACTGCTTTGCAAAAGCACATGTCAACTAGAAAATACAGTTTAAATGTCTAAGTTCCAAGGCCTTACTGAATCATAATTCTACTCTGTCTGTCTCTTTCTCTCTTTCTGGTGAGTGAGTGTGTGTGTGTGCACACATGCATGCACATGTGTGCACACCTGTGTATGTATGTGTGTGTGTCAATGGAATGTAAGCAAAAGTGCTAAATGTCATAGCTTGTAGCATTATATCCAATTATGTTTGTTGCAGCAGAAATTATTTGAAAGCCTATCTATTTCCAATTGATTTTGAGTATGAAATGGAGTGAATTGCCACGGGGAAAATCTTTCCTTCATAAACTGTCAAACACAGAGGAAAGACATTTTTGAAAATAACCCACCCTGGAAACTTGTTAGCCAACACAGGCCAGGTTGGAACTTCCAGTTCCTTCCTTTACAACTTAAATTCCTTTTGAGCATCCCCTGCAGTCCTCCAGACTTAGCCAGCAGGCACAGCTGCAGTCCCTGACGCTTAGAGTTCACCACAGGATATCCTCATCCTTCCTCATCTTCCTGAAGAAGGTCAGGTATTAGGACCACCTTGGCTTCACTCCTGACAACCGCTTTTGATTACGTCACTCACAGAACAGAAAACATGGCTCCACCACTCCAGGCCCTAGTGTGTTTCTCTCTCTTACACACACAGATTATGGTTCAAGCCAGCCTCAGAATAAAATTCCTGAAAAGCCCTTGACTTTAGGATTTAGAATGCACAAAGTGAGTCTTGCTGAAGTTTTTAATTCCACAGATTTAACAGTCTGGGTTGGAAACTTATTTTTCAGGGCCAAATGGAATGTAGAATAAGAGGTCTCCAAACTAAGCTCACATAAAACAGCAAACAAAGTAAACACGGATATCCACAAACCAAGCCTACAGCCAGAGGGAATGAAGAAGTTACTGGTGAGTTGACCTCAGGATGGATTTGTGTTCACCATCTTTTGATGATTTTGTTGGCTATTCATGTGGTGAAAAGTCCATGATAGACCATTGAAGCATCTATGAGACTGTCCTACCCTACAACATCTCTGCCTGGACCATGGCTACTTTCTCATCCTCAGAATTTCAAAAAGCTGGAAAATCTGGTAAGTGTGCCATTTCTAGATGAGTGTAATTATTTCTCTATTTTCTAGAACTTCACCCCAGGAGAAGCTAGGACAAGGAGCATCTGCGGCATCTGCTGCATCTGCGGCATCTGCTGTGGGTGACTTTCATTTTTCTGCTCAGAAATCAGAAGAGTTATCCCCTCAACGTCTTGCTCCTCATTTTTTGGAACACAGAATAACATCTTTCTTTTTGCATGCAGTCCTACACCATAGTCCCTATGGTCTCTTCTCCACTAATGTCTGAAAACCTGCCTCGGGTTTTTGAAGAAAATTGTATATGACTATCACCTTGGGATTCTCTTCTCATAGTCAATGCCATCGTGACTGCCCCTAAGACTCTGATACCAATGAAGGTTTCCAAACTTTATTATGAATATCAATTGTTATAGTTCATAAATCACCTTATTATTTGACTCTATGTATAAGATTTCTAACAGCCCTGATTTTAAAAAGCAGAAAGAGAATTATGACTTTTGTTTTATAAATCAGAAACGTTAGAGTCAAGAAGACAGTGGATAACAAACGCCACATACACTAAAGTGGTAATCACATCAAGATTGGATATCAAAGGTTTCTATTTTAGGAGCTCTGTCGTTATAGTTTATAATTGGAAAATTTTTCATTTGCCTTATTGACTATCAAAAGTGCTAAAATTTCAGGGAAATAAAACCCTAAAGCTACATTCAAGGCTAACCTGGGAAACTTTCTTCTCAGCTGAAGGGCCACCTCACCGAGGAGCCATTGCTCCTTCAGGGAGATCGACATCTTCTGGATGCTGATGATGATGGCTCAAGACAATCGACGATAGAGAACTGCTCAGCAACTGACTATTTTCATGTTAAAACCCAACCTTATTGTCAAATGCTAATTTAAACAGTTATCTGTACAGGTACAACTGTAAAAGAAAGGATTCTACCTCATAAGAATATGTTTTCAATATGAATGTTAACCCAGTTTTCATTTAACTGGACAAAAGGGAGTAACCCAAACACATTTGGATACCACGGTTCAAACCAAAGCCTTTTATAAAAAAAAAAAATAAGCAAATCTCTTAGGATATTCCTCAGAGGTTACTTTCACTGCCAGACCGACTTTACAGTATAAGATGGGAATGGTGCAGTAAGAGTCCCATGTACTGAATGCCTCCTGCAGAAGACATGGACTCTGTTCCTAGGTCCCACATGAGAACTCACAATTATCTATAACTCCAATGGCAAGAGATTCAACTCTCATTTCTGTACGCTATAGGCACACGCATGGCACACATACATACACGCAAACACTCATACACATAAAATAAATAATTCTTTAAAATTCTCTGTCATCTCAGAGTTTACTTACCTTTAGATCTGGCTTTCGTATGGCTCTGTTTATGATATATTCCTCATCTGTAATGAGGGGGTGGTCAGGAGTGAGACCAGACGTGCTGCTCAATGCTGACAGGGAGATCCATATTACCTTTTTCCAAGAATAAATTTTGAATTCATCCTGGGGAATAGACATCAAAACCCCCAGGAAGTTAAGAGAAGGTCATCAGGCTAAAATTCATCCTGAAAAACATCATTTTGTATAATGTTGTGAGTTATGAAGCTAATGAACATTCTAGACAGAAATATATATCATTGAAAATTGCCATATGATGTCTTTGGATCTTAAGAGACCAAAATTTGTGGTCATTTATTAAGGAATGTCAACAGAAACATGAGCAAGCTTTCTCTGTGAAAGAGAAATTGTCAACTGACAATCCCACAGGGAAGGAAACAAACCCCGTGTATTTCAAGGAACGATGCGCCCCTCTGAGTGTGAGGAAATCTAATGAATAGAATCTCCCTCATGTTTCAAGGTTTAACTCATAATCCATCTTCACCCAAACAGTCTCACTGACACGGTCCCTTTTGGAGAAAACAAAAAGATTTTTCTAAAGTAGCATCACAGTGACTCTGGAAGGTTCTCCATTCTCCTTTTTCTTCTAGATCACCTTGAAGTAAGGAACAAGGTTTACTGACGGTAAGCTGGCCCTTGATGTTATGTGCTCATTGAGACTGGCTCGAAGAGCGTACAATGGGAAGCTGAAGACACTGTGTGCATCAAGTGTGCACAGAGGTGACAGACAGTCTTAAGATATTGAGCAAGGTGAAATTGAAGAACAGCCCTTACAACATGACTCCAGTTGAAATCATTTCGCTTTGCACTTGACTGGTGAGTCCCTCCCAAATGAAACTAGGAGTACTTGCTTGGAGAGCAGATAGATACCAACCACATTTGCTTCCTTGGAGACTGGGGAGATTCAAACAGCAACGGCTATCTGAAGAATCAATACACACCCACTTGAATGACGGGTGAAGCTCAGGGCTAAAAGTGAAGATGAAGGCAGTCTAACCCAGATGTTTGAGTGGAAATGTAGTTCAGATCTGCTGAAGTTTATCCTCAACACACACACACACACACACACACACACACACACACACACACACAAATAAACACACACACACACACACAGACAGACACACACTTGCCTTAAAGATACCAGTGCTAATTAGATTCTGCAGGATATAGCAAGGAGAAAGTGCAGTAGTTGTAGCCGAGTCTGGTCTGAGGGTTATCCTTAAGAGAAAAACTCCCTGAGTCTTCATCCGTGCTATTTCCTGGGTCAGGAACACAGTTCCTCCCTTTCTCCTCAGTGGTCACATAGCTAGATCCTAACTGTCCTTGAAGGTCCAGCTCACATGATGCTAACCATCCTGGTTTCTGAGTGAGCTTTCCTCTAAGTCATCAGGTTCTTGCCATCCTGTGCCCTTTGAGATCCACCTTACCGTGTCTCTTGGCATGTGGGCAGAGATGCTGTCAAATATATGTCTGTAGTCCAACAGGCCTAACTCGAAGTCTTAGAAGAAAGAAGAGACAAACAAGAGATAGGGCTTTAGGGTAGTGGGAGATTGGGAAGGAGAAAGGGGGAACAGGGACGAATAGAGAGGAAAGAGAAACAACCTTACTATAACTTTGAAATTCAATGAATTTAATCATTGAATAAATGAATGAATAAAAGCAAGTGAAGGGGCTGGAGCCACAGCTCAGTGGTTAAGAGCACTGGGTGCCCTTCCAAAGAACATGATTCAATTGCCAGCACCCACATGGTATCTCACACCCTCTGTAACTCCAGTTCCAGGAGCCAACAACTTTTGGCTTCCATGGGCACTATTCATACATGTGTTCTCAGGCATGCAGCCACACAAAACACCCATTAAAAACATTAAAAACCCATTAAAACACTCATTAAACACAAAACACAAAAGGGGGGATAGTGAAATTTGATAATATCCCATGCAAAGGCAGAGATAATAAGAAAAAAACCCTAGATTGTGCATAGTAATACTCAAAGTCTAAGAATGGTTGAACATGGCTGAATAACTAAGCATCTGAGCTAATGGACATGTTAGAGGTGTTAGATGACAGACTGAGCTAATGGGCACATTGTAGGTGTAATACGGTAGACATTTAGGTCTCTAGAAGCCATTCTAACATAGTTCAGTATTATATAATTTGGTCTTTGACTTCATCAGGTATAGAGAGAATATTTTTGTGTATTGTATGGATGTATCACTTGTTAATTAAAAGGTCTGTGGTCTATAGCTTAGGCAGGAAATGGGAGGTGAGAAATTGTTTTGGTATCAAACCTGGTGAGGGAAGTTCACCCTGGAAGGTATGAGGAGCCAGAAGCATGGTAAATGAGCGCAGGTAACTTGCCCCACAGCAGAAGGTAGGGTAAAATAATTGGGTCATTTTAGTTGTGATCTAGTCAGAGTAGAGCCTAGCTATATGACCAAGGTGTTTATAAATATATTTTGAGTCTGAGTATTATTTTTAAGAGAATGGAGCTGGGAGAAAGAACCAGACAAAAATTCTACTATCAGGCTTTACTTTAGGAAGAAGTATGGACACAAAGCATAGACCCAAGTAACCCAAGGTATCCCTCTTCTCTCAGAGGCTTCCCTTTGCAGTGGACAGAGACCACAGAAAGCCACAATGGTTCAGAATGCAAGCAGCAACTCTCTGTGGAGTGGTGAACCCCAACAAATACATCTGCAAAACAACTCCAACACCTGAGGTTCAAGGAACATTGCGGAAGAGGGGGCAGAAAGATTGTAAAAGTCAGAGGATTGTCACATCTAGATTTTACCTTCTATGCAGGGCAAGGAAGCTGCACCTGTGAAATCTAATATACTAGCCTAAACAAGAGCTGAACAGTCATTTGACCACCATCATTTGACATGGATGGGAGAAATGCCACAGAACCCCACTTCTAGATGGACAGCTACAGGCAGTTAATACTTCTAGGAGAGAAAGAATTACTCTTCCAGGGACAAACCCCTAACTGGTTATCTAATACCAAGTGGTCAACTCTAATACATATACATATTAGCAATACTAAATAGACTCAGCAGGTTACATTTACATATTTTTATATATTGTGTATATGCATATATACATATAATAATTGTTATTAAAGAAAAAGAATAATTATTATTAAAGAGTGAGTAGGGAGTAGGTACAAAAGAAGTTAATGGTAAGAGATAGAAGACAAATATGATCCAAATACATAGCATTTTCAAAAAAATAATAGAAATAGTACATTAAAAAAAGAACTGTTTCTAATAATGGTTGTTCAAGTACTTAGCATTTATTGTATTCAGGCACATTGTGATGCATGTGTAGTATTTAATTTAATGCTTAAACCCTGGGAAGTAGGTATTTGTCCTCCCATTTTATGGATGAAGGTTGGTTTGGAACCAGGATTTGACCCCTCTCTGTGTATCCTCTCTCAGCCTCTGGTAATCTGAGCTTTACTAAATACACAACTTGACACAATTTCCATGTTGTATCCAGTTTCACTGGCATTATAAATGATCACAGTTTCTGCTTTTTAAAAAAAAATGGCTAGAGAAAGACAAGCAGGTAAAAGCCAGGTTTAGTTCCCAACACCTACATGACCCCTCCTAGCTTCCTGTAGCTCCAGTTGTTTATAAAGGGATTAGACCAAACTAAAACAGTGTGTCTCAACCTGTGGGGCACCTAAGACCATCAGAAAACACAGATATTTACATGATGATTCATAACAGTATCAAAATTGTAGTTATGAAGTCTCGACAAAAATAATTTTTGGTTGGGGGTCACCACGACATGAGGAACTGCATTAAGGGGCACAGCATTAGGAAGATTGAGGACCACTGCTATAGAAAGTCTGAACTTGTCAAACAGGTTTACAGGAGAATTAACCAGATCAATTCCCTGAATCTAAAAACAGATTTGCAAACCACTGCAGAGCTACCTATGTTTGACCTGGGCAAATAAAGAAATGGTATTTATTTAATTCTGGTAACCTTGTCTTTTTGAACCTGGAAATACCAGTTTAACTTTGATAGCTCACTTTGAAGTGGAATCTGTTGCTTATCATACTCCATCCTTTTCTTAAAATCGATATAATGGTCCTCAGGTTTAGACCAGTCCTGTCTTGTGGCCACGAATTGTACTTCTGTGTTTGCCTTAGGAACAAAAGTGATCTATTCCAATGGCCCAAAGAGACACTAGAAAATGAGGACTTTTCTCTTAGAAGTGAGTTCCATACAGGGCTAAATTAGTGACCTCCGTGTTACTGATCCAAAAGAATTGGCATTAGATAGAATGGTGGCTTTAATGGCAAAGTATATGAAAAAATTTCTGGGTGTTGGAGAAAGCACTGACTAGCCACTGTCTCAGTTCTGCTCGGACTTATTGACCAAAAAGGAGGAGAGGCAGAAAGCAAACAACTTATATGACAATGGTCTGTGTGAGAGAATGGGGGGAAAGGAATAGGGGAGGAGGGGGAAGGGACATAGGAGGAAGAAGAGGAGGATGGGAAAGGAACAATCAGAATAGCTCAGCCTGTCTTTGGAGTTTTGACTGGAACTTTTGGTATGTTTGTTGTGTTCTGAGTGGACAGTGGAGCGTGGGTAAACTGGCTAATCATCAGCCGTCTCCAGAGCTGCAGGTCGTAAGAGTTAACCCCCTTCCCTGGAATGTCTGTAGGCATTAGTCACCTCCCTCTCACAACATACACACAAACACACACACACACACACACACACAGAGAGAGAGAGAGAGAGAGAGAGAGAGAGAGAGAGAGAGAGAGAGAGCAAATTCACATGTTAAAACCCTAATTTCCAATATATTTGGAGATAGGGCCTTGAGGAGGTGACCAAGTTTAGCTGAGGTCACAGGTGACACATTACTCTAATAGGAATGATGTCATGCGTAATAAGGAAAGGAAACCAGAGGTGTAAGAAAACAGGAAAGGTTAGGTGACAGGTGGGCCTGCAAGCCAGGAAGAAAGGCCTCACCAGAAATCAGCCCAACTGTACACGCCTTCCATGCTAATTACAATGTTGATGGCCCTGTGTTCCAAACAAGACCTCAAAGCTCTTTGCCAACACTTGGCCATTTCTCAGAGGCCAGCTCTGTTTCAGGCTGAGTATCTAATGGAATGAGGACACGGTCTCAGGAGAGAGAACCACAATGCTGCAACCTCCTGCCTTCTCACAGTCTTGAGTCAAAAATGCCAGTGGAAACCATAATCACTTACTGTCAACTCAAAGCTACTTATTCAATTTGCTCAAACAAATACTGGGCACCTGCTGTGGACATATGCCACGGATAGTGGAAGGGTTGGAAAGTAAGCCCTGACCACTGGCTCCGTGTAGCTTATAACCCAGCAAAGAGAAAGATACATTATGCGCATGGCTTCATCAGAGAGACGCAAGAATAACCTAGGGCTCCAAGATCAGAAGGCTCGGGTCCACGATTTTAACTCACATGGGTTAATTTGCCTTCACCTCTTTCCATGTGCCTGCCGCCATTAGCCAAAATCACTTTTTGACTAACACTTTTGGACCTTCGAAAGGCACTTTGACTTGGTTAAGTCTCTACTATGTAATTTTGCTGTGGCTATTCATCTTTCCTAACTAAACTTCTCAGTAGTTTCATACTCACTTGGGTTATCTGAAGAACTCCACATATCATGCCTTTGTCAGCACACACACAAACACACATACACACACACACACACACATACACACACATACACACACATACAAACATGCACACACACACATACACACACACACACACACACACACACACACACCACCAAATACCTGCCCATGAGCTAGGTCTGTGGCCCTAATGAGCTGGTGCTCAAAGACTTTTATGCAGAAAATAAAAAACGTAGGGAAAGGCCCCTGATGCCTCACCTCTGATAATAACCTTTTTCCAGGTTGTTATGACAATTAGAATAACTGCACAGGATTCCTACATAAACTGAAAAGCGAATAGTCTGTTAATACAAGACAGATTGTAAACCAGCATGACAGTCAGAAACCAAGACAGAGAACTAGGAGAAATAAAAGTCCTTCCAGGACTGGAGAGGAGAGTGAATGAATACAAACATTATGGAGAGATGAAGAGAAGACTGAGGGAGTCTCAGTGAGACGGAATACCCATTTGCTATTCTCTGTAGAGGGGAGAGGGGTTGTCATTAGACCAACCCTTAATAAGGACAGGACTTCCATCTATTTTGGTTACGCCCTAAGTCTGATATGTGGTTGATGTTTGGCAAGTCCTTTTTGAATGACCAAAACGATGGATGAGTGGAAGAATGACTGAGTGTTCTCAGAGAAACTTCGTATGCAATAACCGAGACATAAGAAACTGTTGTGCTGGTGTGGGAAGAGGTATGGGTGCTGAGAAACCAGGGTGCAGAGGAGGAAGGGAGGAGATGAGGGACCTGTAAGCGCAAATACTACAAATACTATTACTTACAGACACCCCTGCTGGGCCTGTAGCTTTCAGGGTGGCATCAGAGTGGCTTCTGTGCGACATTTCTAAGATGGCAGCTAAAGCCTCAGCTTTGCAGCCTTCGCTGGAGCATCACAATGCAGGCTCTTGATTTAGGCCTCATATCCAAATATCACAAAGCTCTTCTCTGCAGATCAGGGGCCTTTCAGCATATGTGACAAACAATGACAATGAAGGGGAAAGCGTTGTGTTGTTTATAATTATAACGAAGGTATGGAAATCGCCAGGAGCATTTAATGCAGAGCCCCGATGAATGTAAATCATGCTATTTGCATAGAAATGAAGCAACACTGCAGAAATGGGTTAAAAATCACAAACGGATGAATGATGAATCAAATGCATTTTAAAATTTATGAAATAAGATTGTAATTACACTCCTCTCTTGGAAAGAAAGGTAGAAATCTCATGTTTAGCACGGCTTAAGAAGAAGAGCTGAAAATAGGCTGAATACCGAGAATCTCCAGCAAGCACATCGAAGCTTTTAGAGTAGAGAAATGACTAGTTAATCAGTATCTGTGATAATAAACTGCAATCTTGAGATTGATGATGAATACCAAGCACTGATGTTTTAATAAGACGAAGAACAGTTATACAATTCACTTTTGGGTGGGAGTCACTCTGTCCTCCTAATGGGAACTTGCTAGATTCTGACTATTGCGAAATAATTCAGAGAAAATATGTTACGTTGTCATTTTAGTGCAATAAGCGAGCAGTAGACTTTTAAACTATTGATGCCGAAAGCATCTTTTTCTCTAAGTCTCGGATAGTTAGAACGGTGGAAATAATTAAGTTCTTCTCTAATTACATAAAGGCCAATTTAGAAGCTCATCTATTTGGAGAGTCTCTGGCATAACAAATCCATTTAAGATGACACATAAGAGCAGGTAATTAAAAATTAACGTTGAAATCAAGATGGAAAAGGCAAGATTGGAGGGAGTTAAGGCTCCTCTGATTAGTTCTGGGGGAGCAGTGGGAGGCACTTGAGAGTCCTGATGGAAAGAACAGACTCCATGATGGGTGGAGCTCCAGAGCTACTAGGGAAGTGATGACTCTTTCCGATGCATGTCTATTTGAAGATAAAGCTACAAAAAAAAAATCTAGAAGAAACTATCTGGCTGGGAGAGAGAGGTCTCTAGACTCCTATCCTCACAGCACCACCTCCACAGGGATACCAAGCCTGCCCGGATGAAGAAAGACACATCATCCAGCTGAGCAGATAAGCCTTGAGAATAGTAGGATTGATAGTAGCATAGAAAGCTTTTGGAGGTTCAGAAACAATACACACACATACACACTCATGTACACACTCAAACGTATACACATGTGTGCACACAGAGACACGCACATACCACATACATACATACATGACACACACACATAAACATATCAAGCACACACAGTTGCATACATACAGGCACACACATATATACATGTGCACATGCACAAACATACTACACACACACATATTCAAACACACACCAGTAGACTTTGATTATGTAGTTCACATTTGTAAGTGGTATTCATTCACATAACCAATCACATCAGCTCAAGAAAGACTAAATACTTGGCTAGTCACTAGTCCCATTCTCTAGATGGGGTAATCAATGTTCTGAAAACCTGGTAACTGATGTAAGGGGCTAGGACAAGAAGTCTGGGGCTTTTGAGAGCCAACCTCACAAGGTACCATCTGCCTGTGCCTTGGCACCTTTCTCCATTTTTACTTTACTTCCTCCTATTTGTGTCCTTTCAACCTGCTTCCCCTCCACCACCTTCACTCTCCTGCTCTCCTCTGCCATTTTCTTGCCCATTCCCTCTTATCCCTGTCTGTGCCTTAGGTCTTCCAGCAGCATGGCAGGTGGGGCACAGTCAGGCTAGGCAAGGGTCCTCAGAGCTGTAATCTCTAAAGGCTCCTCTGATTCTGCAGCAATGTTGCCCTCTGGGAAAAGGTTTAGTGCAGGGTTAGGTTGAAGATTTTCATGCTACAGGACCAGAGCCTTATAGTATGGGTTTGTGTGTGTGTATGTGTGTGTGTGTGTGTGTGTGTGTGTGTGCGCGCGCGCGCGCGTGTGTGAGCGTGAGCATATATATTCATTTGTAGCTCTCTGCCACTTTACTATGACTATAGTTCTTGTTTGTTTGATTGATTGATTTACTTTACATCCCTACCGTAGCTTCCCCTCCCTCCTCTCTTCCCAGTCCCTCCCTCTCACCTTGCCTCCCCAACACCACCCTCTTTTTCTCCTCATAAAAGACTCAGTGAAAGGGAGGCCTCCCATGGATATCAGCTCACCTTGGAACATCAAGTTGCAGTAGGACTAGGCGCATCTTCTACTGTGACTAGGCAAGGCAGCTTGGTTAGAGGAAAGGGATTCAAGGGTGGGCAGCAGAGGACAACTCTAATAGCTATTAGGAGTCCCACATGAAGACTGGACTGCACAACTGTTACATACATGCTGAGGGCATAGGTTCATCCCAGAATGCTCTCTGCTTGGTGGATCAGCCTCTGTGAGCCCCTATGGGCATAGGTTAGTTGATTCCATAGGTTTTGTTGTGGTGTCCTTGACCTCTCTGGCTTCTTCAATCCTTCGTTACTTTGTAGGGTCTCAATTCACATGGGAAAATGATCCAATAAAAGGATCCTGAGCTGGGCATGCAACACAGTGGTATGACACTGGTTGACCACATGCAAGACTCTGGGTTTATCCTCACCACCATTAAAAGGAACCCCAGAAAGCATTCATTCATAAATACTTGTGTCTCCACTCAGTGGCCCATAAAACACACCTACCTAAGTAAGACACTGAAGCTATGTATGGAAGTCCACTTCTAACACTTGGCTAAATCTGTTCTGGTTTGTTTTCCCTCTTGACACTACATAAACATCAAGTGTCTTGGCATCTATTCCACTCCCAAAGAATACATGAATTAATAGATGGGAGTTCTAACCCTATAAAGCAATTCTTTTCTTCGCCATTTGGTCCTTTGCCAAAAGGTCTGACATCACCCAAGACCTATTAAAGACACAAATTCTCTGGACCCCAACCCAAATCCAATAGATTAGCAACTCTGAAGACTTGAGGGTTATATCTTAAAATCTGCTTTAAAAACCCCTCTAGTCATTCTAATCCCACTTGAGATTGGAACACCAGTGGCATAAGGGCAGTGTATTAGAAGCAGCCCTGGATGGGGGTCTAGGATGCAGGGAACTTTGTCCTGGCCTCCTTTTTGAAATGAGTTAAGTTGTATCATGTCCCCAGAGTTTTACTTCCTCACCAGTTAAATGGAAAATGGTAAGTGCCTGGCACGTTCCTCTCCAGAACAGTCTACGTGTCTTCATGATAAGAGCCTCCAGGTAGAGTTTTGGGCTTATCCTCACCACCATTAAAATGAACTCCAAACAGAATTCTTTCACAAATGCTTGCATCTCCATTCAGTGGCCCAGAAAACACACCTGCCTTGCACTAGTCATCCCTTCTGCATAGCATTCTCTGGCTTCCTTCATGTCCAGAAGCCTATTCTTCAGGAATATCTACTTAAATGCAGTTGACTTCGTGAGGTGGTTCCTAAGCTACCGCTCCTGTGATGGTCCACAGATCATGTAGTGATTTGAATGAACCAGGATCTAGTTAAAGAATGGGGATAGGCTGGTTCCCTGACCCAAGCCAACAAAGATAACCCTGACTGACTACTTCCGGTTAATGAAGCGTTAGTTCAAGCTGTGTTAGATAGCATGTTTCAGTGTGGTGTGTTTGGGAGGTTTTCTTTTCTTTTGTTTCATTCGGAGGCAGTGAGCTGTTTCATTCTGATTGATCAGCTGTGAAATGGGCTGCTATTCTTCTCTCTGGCTGCATAAATACAATGTTTATCTAGAAAGATCGGTACATATAAAAATGGGTTACATTCCCAAAAGAGCTCTGGTTCTCAACCTGTGGGTCAAGACCCCTCCAGCGGATTAAACAACCTTTCTACAGGGGTCACAGACAGATAGCCTGCGTATCAAATATTTGCATTATTATTTATAACAGCAGAAAATTTACAATTATGAAGTAGCAACAAATATAATTTTATAGTTGGGTGGTCACCCCAACATGAGGAACTGTATTAAAGATTGCAGTATTAGGAGGGCTGAAAACCACTGCACGAGAGGTTGATTATCAATATCGGTTGTTGCCACAGATCATTTGTGACAATGCCTTGTTAGAATAAGAGGGTAAACTAGCCAGGAGGATGCAGGAACTAAGAGTGTAACAGATAACAGGCAAGGAAGTCCCTGCCCTTGTGGACCTGGCTTTCCTGCAGGGATGATGCATGTGGTCTCAGTGCTAGGCATGCCACAAGGGAGCGGCATGAATATATACAGTAAGAGCCCCAACTGATGCCACATCCTTGAAACAGCACAGAGTGGCAGTGACCTCATGGACAAAATGGCTGCATTCTATGTCCTGTGATTTCTGGAGAACAGGACACAATATCCAAAACTACGACTCTCTCCAGTCAGCAGAGACAGCAGCTTCCTTAGTGGGCTGCTCCTCATCTCTCCCTTGTCCCTTTCCTAGAACCATCCCTGTGGAGCCATAGGCATGTACCAGACCCAAAGTCAAGGGTCAGCAGGAATTTGGAACTAGTTGACTCACTACTCTACACTACCCTTTATTTGGGCAATCAACATGTTTACATTTGCTCTAACATCTGCCAAAGTAGCAATTTTAAAAGGACTACCCTATGAAGTAACTCTTCTTAAGAAATCCTGTGGTATACAAATTTCTGGGTTCTAGGTGGGTGCACAGCTATGGGAGAACCTACCCACCTTGGGGCCATCTCCTCCCATCTACCTTACAATACAATACCCAGGAAAAGAGACGCCATCTACAAAAACAATCGCATGCTTACTGTGGTCTTCAGTAACACAACGTCTGCTTCTTGCAGGGAACATGGGACACAGTTTGCCCATACACGCCAAGCTGGTCTCCAATAAAATACCAATGGGAGCATTCCAAGAGAGAAAATGGATCCAATGAGACAAAGAGCCTTCCGACAGCCTTGAGTCTGATAGCCAAATATTTCCTGAAAGAGAACCAAAAAATAAAGAGTATTTCAAGTGTTGGTTAGCAAAGAGAATTGAACACCACTTTTAGGGATGAAAGGGAGGCAGGAAATAATCTGACGACAGAAAAAGGGTAGGGGGAGGGTAGAAAAATAAACTTGGACTCCTGACCAAGAAGTTTCAGAGATGATTTCTGACATATGAGAAGAACCTTTTATCCAAGAAAAGCAATGTCAACAGAACACCCAGCTTACTCGCGGGCAAACGCTATCCCAGGTGTAAAAATACATGGTCTTGTCTAAGTCTCCCAGTCTTCCCTATTCCTATATTATTCAGAAATGAGAAAATACCCTCCTCTTTGAACAGATGATGCAAAGGGACTCAAACAGTTGATGTACTACTGACTTGTTCAAAGCCACACAGCTAGAAGATCGGTGACTGTCTTGGGCAAACCCAATTCTGCCAGCTATCACATCTTGAATTTGACTCCAAATATTAACAGACATGACCTCAGTCATGTGACAGTGGACAAATGATACCAGTGACTCTAGGGTCAGCAGGCTCAAGAGCAATTGGAGCAGGAAACAGGACTTGACTTTAGAGTCGTATTTAATGAAGGAATTTGACCACAGGGAATTAATGGCCAACTTGTTATAGAAAACCTGAGGTTCGGCTGTTTCTTCCAATTCCCCTGTTCAATAGCAAAAGAATTTTCTACCCAAAAGGAAATATCATGGCAACCATTTGGATATTACACAACTGCTATGTGCCACAAAGGATGATTATTAGAGCCTAAAAAATGTTCATTAGAGGAAGAACCTCAACTCCAATCTACAATTATCTAGACAAACTTCCTTCTGAGAACCATCTCAGACAAAACAGAAAAGCAGTTCTGAAGTTCATGGCTTAAGTCCCACACAAAATTATGCCACAAAGTCAGAGGGAGACCGCATGCTGGTGATAAAGGCTAAAATCCAGACAGGGAAGGTGCTGGGTCTTTTTGGTGAAAGTACAGCTAGATTGAGTCACTTCCGTTTCAGAAATCGGTGCTTCTGGCTAAGAGCATATCTGTAAGCTATTTGTTACCTCAAAATGGGACGGTGATAGCACAAACTTGCTGTGGGGTGGAAATACCTGAATATATGTAAGTCTACCTCAGAATCTCTCCTCACACTCCTCCTTATACTCCTCCTCCGGCTCCTCCTCCTCATATTCCTCCTTTTCTTTCTTTTTCTCTTCCTCCTCTTTCTCCTCTTCCTACTGCTGATACTGATGCTAATGATACTGATGCTGTCACTTCTCTGCTGACATTACTGTGGCTTGGCCCCATTGCCTGAACATAGACACGAACACCTAGGTTCTGGTTTACTGGCAGTCAGATCTAAGAATTCCTAGTATCAACCATTGTGTTTTTGCTAGACTGTCTTAAGGTAACAAGTACACTGAACACCAAGCTTGATATCACCAATGTCTCTATCTCATGAGATGAAGAGTATGTCCCGCGCAACCGTCTCGCCTGCAAGAACGACGCGGCACACGAAATAGAATCCTTCTGCGGTAAACTTTATTGCTCTCGAAAACCAGTACTTGCTTCACGTGACGAAAAGACAAAGAAGACGAAGAAAACCAAAAGACGAACAAGACGAACAAGACGGACGAGCCCACGAACCAGACCACAAACGGGAACACCAGGAGAGGGACCAACGAGAGGGGAAGAGGCGGAACTATCTAGCCCATCCCCTTATAAAGGGATCAGTCCTTGCCTTGGACGCGGAGCCCCCTGATTGGTTGAAACTCATCAGGCCCTATGACGCCACGGAAGAGGCGGAGCTCAAGAAGTGGAAAGTTACCCAGCACGTGCGCACATGGCTTGTTTACTGCTAACTCCAGCCGGATATCAGCGCCATCTTGTAATGGAGAATGTGTGGGAATGTGTGGGCGGCGCCCCACAAGAGTACATCTACCAAAAAAAGGATCTATGACCCTTGGCTGAACAGTACTCTACTGTGTAATTTCTATATTCCCCCTACCACTGTAGTGTAGTCATAATGGAGCTGAAGGACAACTTGCATCATTATTTAGTTTGGTATAACTTTTTTGAAATGCTCTAAACTCCTTGTGCAATGTAGACATCTCTCCTGCCTGGAAGCTCTTCTGGTCAAGCTCCAGCTACTGTTCTCCTTCTGGTCAAGCTCCAACTACTATTTTCCTTCTGGTCCAGCTCAACCTACTGTTTTACAGCTGTCAAGACTGGACCAGCACTGCTCCACATCCAACCTGCAGCCATACTGTTAACCCCACTCTTACAGGTATGCGTGCCCCGAGTCCTTCCCACGTCCTCCTCTGGCATTCCACGCCACAGAATCTACAGTTTGACATAAACCAGCTCTACTTCCTGTCATTCTGTTACTTCCTAAAAGTAGTATTTACATGTTTCCTTATATTGACAGTAAAGCCCCTTGTAATCTGCATGAGTTACTCTGCCCTATTGAGCAGACCTCACTGCTAGCATTAGAAAGTGTACTCGTGTTTACCATTGACAAAGGGTAAGCAGGAATTATTATCTTCCTTCTCTACTTAAGGAAGCTGAAGGTCTCCAGTTGCTGGGGGACTGAGTATTATATTTTAAAAGGCTTTACCAGCAACTGATGATTACTGAGATATCAATACTAGCAACTAACAGCTACTGGGTGTTGTAAACTCTCTCTCTCTACACATTTCACAAATACCCTCCTTTGTTGAAAAAAAAAACCAACTGTATTTTCCAAAGCACAAAACCCATACATAACTCAAAACTGGCTTTGCAACATATAGCTCCAAATTGGTCTCTTCTTCCTCTAGCCTTAATTTCAGCTTAATTTAATTTAACAAGTTTGTTGGTGTCATCCACATAGATATGTGCTACACCATGACAGTAAAACAATGTCTCTGACCTATGGAAACTGTAGATTAGAGGGGGGAAGAAAGCAGTCTGCAGGGTGAAGCATAGAGCAATGGAGAGATCTACAGAAGGTGAATAAATTCCTAGTCCTCTAAATGTAGTCATGGGTGTTACTGTTAGTGCTATTACCCTCCCTCGAATAGCAGGAGTAGACAGTGTCCTTGGCAGCCATTCTTCTTAGGCCATCCCTTAGTTTCAAAGCTGATGAATACTGCTGCTTCCCTTAGTGGCTCATTATCCATGAAACGTTCTTAAATTTTCTGTAGAAAGGGTCCAAAAAAATGTGCATAAGGCATGTTCAATTGTTGTGCATTGAGGTAAGTTAATTTTGCTGACTTGAAGAAAGTGCATTACAAGAACTATTAACAGATATGAGTTTAAACTGCAAAGGTTAGTATGATACCATCACTACTGTCTTGTAATGATTTGCTTATAAAGTGCCTTCCGTGTCTGTGAATATGCTTGAAGCAGTTGTTCCATCTCCCCTGTTTCCCACCTACTGTCACCTCCCACAAAAAGAGATTGTTAGGACAGACAAACACCATTAGAAAAATGTTCAAAGAATATTATGCAATAATCAACTTATAGCAGACAGCATGCATTATGGAACAGTACAATATCTCTCTATCTTCCACCCACATATTCTTCTTCCCATAAACACAGAGACACATACACAGGACCCCCAGGTGTATTCCATGGCCCTGTTCTAGAAGGTCTGTGAGGCTGACTCAAGCTGATCTTTTTAGTTTACGGTCAAGAACCTGGTAAATGCAGAATCATAATAACATAGGAGTGATGTAGTTTGCTACTAAAGTTGTAGTCTATCATATCCAGACGGCCTTCCTGAGCCCAGCACAAATGGGATTCTTTACCTGATCTGGGACCCAGCCCACACTCTACCTGGGGAATGTCACATAATCCCTGAAGAAATAACAGATTCAATTTCCTGGAATGCCTCTTTATGCAAATGAAGTATGCCTAGCCTCAGCCAACGAAACTTTACCCTAAGAACTCTTGCCCTGGTTCACCATAAGGCGTATACTTAGAAGCCCACCCCGAATAAAGTCATGTGAACAAGCTAAGAACATCTCAGACTGCTGTTTCCTTAAGATGTTTGTACCACAATTTTTGTATCCATTCATCTATTGAAGGACGTCTGGGTTCTTTCCAGCTTCTGGCTATTATAGAGCTGCTATGAACATTATGGTGCATATATCTTTGTTGTGTACTAAGGTGTCTCTGGTGTATATGCCCAGAAGTGGAATAGCTGGGTCTTCAGGTAGTACTATGTCCAATTTTCTGAGGTATCGCCAGACTGATTTCCAGAGTGGTTGTATTAGTTTGCAACCCCACCAACAGTGGAGAAGTGTTCCTCTTTCTCCGCAACCTCGCCAGCATCTGTTGTCATCTGAGTTTTGGATCTTGGCCAATCTGACTGGTGTGAGGTGGAATCTCAGGGTTGTTTTGATTTGCATTTCCCTGATGGCTAAGGATGTTGAGCACTTCCTCAGATATTTCTCAGCCATTCGATATTCCTCAACTGAGAACGTTTTGTGGTACATTTACACAATGGAATACTACTCAGCCACCAGAAACAATAACTTAACCAAATTCTTAAGAAAATGGCTGCATCTAGAGAATATCATCCTGAGTGAGATAACCCAGTCACAAAATAACAGACATAATATGCAGTCACTGATAGTGGGATGCTAACCCCAGAGGCTCACACGGCCCCAGAAACAACTCACAGACTGTATGAAGTCCAAGAAATAAAGAAAACAAAACAAAACAGAAAAAATAGTCATGCTCAATCCTTACCCACCAAGAACACATTGACAAATTTCGGGTTGTATCCTGTATTACATGTACTGTCTGCTCATTGTAAAAAAAAAAAAAAAAAAAAAAAATCTTTACACACCAAGAAAACTTTGACTATTTCCAGGTTGCATCTTGTTTTACATGTACTTTATGCTCATTGTTACTGGTGGGATCTTTATCACACTATCAAACCTTTAAAAAAAAAAAAAGTACTGACAAAAATGTATTGTATAATTTTATGCAAAAAATGCTTAAAATCTGTACATTTATCTTTGTTTTGTAAAATAAAGTTTTTTTAAAAAAGAAAAAAAAATTGATAAGTTTACTGTTGTCAAAATACACATTCAGAATACTATGTAATATTTCATAATAAAAATTGGGAGATACTGTGCAAAAAAAAAACAGATGTTTGGAGAACCTCTCCCCCCACGTTGAGCAGCAGCCTCTAGGCACCCTGATTGGAAGGAAACAGAGGACTTAAGGACACAGAACCATAGGGTCATGAAGGCACAACTGAGAGTACCATCTAGAACAGGAGAGTGGCCATCTCCAAAGAATCCTGCTATCATCATGTAAGGTTCCCACAAGTCCAAAGGGTAGCGCTCAGCCTTTGAGTCCCAGGACCTCCCAGAAGAATGAGCCTTCATAATAAGAAGACTCGAGATCAGCACTTCTCAGGAGCTGAGCACACCAAAAGAGAGAAATGGATGTTGATGCCATGCCCACCAGGCAAGCATATGTGTTAAACACTGACCACATGATGCTCTTCAATAGAGCTGTTTCCACGGTTGGAATTACTCTGAGTCTGGGGTCCAGGGCAAGCACAGTGCTTAAAATGAGAGCTAGAACCTTCTAAGACCATCCCTTGGCCTGATCACTGGGCACTTCCCAATCATACTACAATTAATCGTGCTAGCCTAGACAACTTTACATCTCCCTGAAGACTTCATTAGACATTTGAACTTTTTTTTTTAATCACAGTTTTAAGAATTCACCTCCCTGAAAATAATCTCTTTCCCCCTTATTTCCAAATGTTGGGTGTGAAAAGAATGTTTCCCATTTAATAACACACGTAATTTGCATGTGTTATAGCAGACTGTGTTAAGTGAGGGCAAGTGGAGGGGGTGATTTGCTTTGCTGCTTACTTCTACTACAGGACCTAAAAAAATTCTGTCCTAGTGATTTCTCATTTGCTACTCTTAGATAAAAGGAGAATTTCATAGGCTTCTAAGCTAATTTGAAATTCAGATTCAAGTGAGAAATTCCCAGCCAGAACAGCCTAACCCAGAAATCTGGAGGGGGAGAAGTGAAAAGGGGTTTGTGGTTGGTTGATTTGTTCATTTGTTTGACTTGGTAAATAGGGTTTTTTATTTATTTATTTTGCCAGTTATCTCCCCAGTTATTTTCACATAAAAATTGTTATTCAAACATCCTCTTTTGAAATACACCTAAAATTGTGAAGAACATTATCCCCAGATTCTTACCCTGTAAAACTCAGCTGGAGATCACAAAAAGACATGCACAAAATTACCCAAGCTATTTAATGAGTTGGGATGTTGTGTTGCAATCTGCCCACACCACAGGATTTCAAGAATATGAACTTTTAGCAAAAACCAGTGGAAAAAAAACAGGTGCAAAGGATTACAACAGCATCATAACTTTTTTATGAATTTTAAAATAAATTCAATTTGAAGGGGGGTAATGAATGCATAAACAAGACAGTGACTACTCTGTAGGGGGGAAATACACCTCCTAAAGTACACAGCACTCAAGCCTGGTGGCACATATCTGTAACCCCAGTACTCATTGAGCTGAGGCAGATGGATCATAAATTCAAATCCAGCCTCAGTGACAGAACACTGGAGAAAGAATACCTTATGTCTGTAGGGCTGTGGCACCTGTCAATAATAAATATGATGGCCTATGGCTTAGGCAGAAAATAGAAGGTTGAACATGCAGTAGGCAGAAGGGATTCTGGGATAGAGCCAGGTGTGAGAGATTCACCCAAGAAGATGTGACGAGACAGACCCGAGCACAGGTAACCAGCCATGTGACAGAATGTAGATTAGAATAAACAGGTTTTTTTAAGTTATGATCTAGTCATAGAAGAGCCTAGCTATATGGATAAGGTATTTGTAAATATATTTTGAGTCTGGGTCTTATTTCTGGGAGCCTAGGAGAAAAAAACCACTTCAAACCACTTCTACAAAACACTGTATATGGTGGTAGTTTCATCACTAAGTTAATGTAGCATATGAAAAAATGATGTGAATGTATCATAAAATAAAGGTTATAGATAGTCTAATTATGAACCCCTGAGTTCTTAGGAGGAAAGGTCCAAAATGAACCAGCCAGAATGAGAAGAGATATTCCTCAGTAGAACAAATGCTTCTCCCACTTAGTCCTAGGCAGGCTTTCCTTTCCCCAAGCCAAGGCAACCTGTCAGACAGGTCCTGGGTTTCTTCTCGTTGATTGGGGAGCCTCCTCTTCTTCACTCTCCCCGAAAGCATGTGAGTGATTCCCTTCTAGAGTGATGCTGTTTTCCAGAAGACATGATCACTCTCAACTTGGTAACGTTGCTTCTAGAATACAGGGTCCAAAAGCCAGGAATAATGCAAAGTTTCCACACTGCAGAAGACAGTCCCTTCTATCCCCCATAGTGAGAAACAATACCTTGCTGCAATACATTGTAGCTTCCTCTACCTAACATGAGAAGATCCTTAGGTCCTAGTGCCTAGGATGGCAATTCTCAGTACCAGAGAACTGGAATATTTTCAGTTTAGAATCTATGGAGGGAAAGGATGCATATGCAATGCTAACTGACCACTGTTATGATTTTGATATAATTTTTAATCTCGTAAGGGTTTGTATAGCCCAAAACTTGGTTTCGAAACGGGAGTATTAGATGGTAGCGGAGTTTTAAGAGAGGAAGTAATGGGCACCCTTATGTGCTCAGAGACAAGGCTCCAAAGAGAAACCTTGTTGCCCAGAGTGATGGGACCAGAAGGTTGTTGCTGGACTGTGAACCTGCAACAGAAGCCCAGGATATTCTCTGGCTTCCTGTGTCAGGTGGAACCCTTGTCTGTGGCCACATCACCCCGGGCTACCCAGTCTCTTTTGATTTCATTTCAAAGCACACTTAGACCTGGATTGCATTTCACTGGCAAATAGAAACCTTCGCTTCTGTGCACACGCCTAATATCTGCCATACAGCCTCCTGATTCTGAATTGCCAAACTCTAAAACTAGGAAACAAACAAACCTGGGGGTTTGGGGAGGAGGTGCGGAGGGAATTTTCGGGGTTGATTTGGTTTGGTTTGCTATGATTTGGTTTCATTTGGTTGGTAGTGGGTGGTTGAATGGTTGGTTGGTTGTTTGGTTGGTTGGTTGGTTGGTTGGTTGGTTGGTTGGTTAGTTAGTTGGTTGGTCGGTTGGTTGGTCGGTCATCAGTAGCCTGCCTCAGGTATTGCAGTACACTGACAGGGAGCAAATTATACAACCAGCATCCTCAGTAGTGGTTATTATATGCATCTTAGCACTGGGGAGCTAAGAAAGGAGCAAAATCCCGCATGAGGCCTCTTCCTGCCTGTATGTCTAACTTCATCCTATGTGTTGGTCCTTGTCTGTCTGGCCCCACCCCACTAACCCACCATAACTGATTCCAGTTCCTTGAATTACATGCCCTATCTAGCCTCAGCATCTCCAGTGCGACTCAGAATTTTATGTAACCCTAATTTCACTTCCTAGTTTGGGATGTGGCTTCTCCCTCCTTCTCAGTCCTGGAATGTGACCGATCTAGTCACAGCTCCCTTTCAGAGGACTACTGAATGAAACAGAAGGACAAAACTTCTGTCTAGCACCAGAGCCAAGGAAAACATCATGAAAAGACCCCCATGCTGTAATCCCCAGGACAAAGTCTAACTTCAGTTCAATTAAAATTGACTACTATGTCTAGGGCCATGGGTAAGGTATGTCTATCAAAGATAAATGTATCACCTTCTAAGGTCTAGCAGGAAAGATGGTGAATTTTAAAACAGCTATAATTCAGGACAAAAGAAAAGTGCCATATGAAACACACAAAAGGTAAGATTAGTTTCAGATGATGAAGAGATTCCATGGAGATGATAATTAGCAAGCACCTTGCAGTGGGGTGGTTGCTTGAGATTGACTTGCAAAGAATTAGTTGAATTTTAATAATTGGAGAATAAGAAAAAGGAGTTTCAAGTGGGGGGACTAGCCTCCAGAAAGGGGGCCAAGAATGGAAACCTGGAGTACATTTAAGTACAAAATGATAGTTTATTGTTTGACAGAAATGTCATGCAAAATTTAGAAATGCAACTCTAAAGCTGGGAATGATAGCACATACCTGTAATCCCAGCACTTGAGTGCAAGGCAGGAGGATCATGAGTTCAAAGACATCCTGAACTACATAATGAGTTCAAAGCCTGTGTTGCATAGTAAGACCCTGTCTTAAGAAGGGAGAGGGGAGAATGGGGGAGGAAGAGAGAGACGGAGAGAGGGAAGTAAAAAGAGAGAATAAAAGGAGAGGAGAAGAGAGGAGAGGGGAGGGGGAGCAGAGGAGGAGCAGAGGAGGTAAGGAAGAAGAGAGAAGAGAGAACAGGAGAAGAGATGAAAAGGAGCAGAGGAAAGGAGAGAAAAGGAGAGGAGAGAAAAGGAGAGGAGAGGAGAAGTCCCAAGTAGAGCAATGTGCCCATAACTTTGGGCTAGGAAGGGTTTGGGATTCTAAGATGTAGGTATTATTTCAGCTAATAGCTTCCAAAAAGAAATTTACTTACAAAATAAACCTCAATCTTTTCTGGTCCACTGCCAGATTGACCTCTTGTGGTTACCTTAATTTAGCATTCTCAGGCCATTGGAGGCAGAGGCCACTTCACTGTATCAGGCAACGCTCTGACCATAAAAGCAACCAAAACAGTTAGATGTACTTGGGACTTCAGATTCTTTTCACTACTTTATTTCCTGTTCTTAGCCCAGGATGCTGTCGTTCCAGACTCTAAAAATTCTTCTTTGTCACTCCAGTTAGCTGTCAGGAAAGCAACCCATTCAACTCTTTGACAACAGACAAGGTGTTAACACCCTTGTCTATGGATAATTGTCTGCCTAAGCTTGGTCTGAGGGCACAAACACACAGCTCCTCTGAATAACTTTTCATTATACTCCCAAAACTCTAAATATATACTTTTCCAAATATAGCTCATCCTCACAACCCTAGGCAAGAAGTCTCATCAGTCATGGGTCAGAATAAGGAAGACCAGGTTCAAGGAAGCCAAGGGATGAATCCTAGAGTCACCCAGCTGGTAGGTACCAAAGCCAAATCCCTCCTAATTAAAACTCTTTCTATCTCACAAGCCCGCCTCTCATAAAGATCAAACCTTCTGATATTCTTACTAGCAGGTGTTATCCAGACTTGCTGATTGTTCACAGTTGAGGTAATGGATGTGCTGCCCGGACAAGTTCTAGGTTCCCATTAAACAGGTTTTCACAAGCTTCAAACAAATTGAGGAGTGTGAAGAAATCAGCAAAAGACACTCCACCCAGCAGACACTCAAACCAACAGTGGTTTCTGTAGACAGTAGGCTAACCTCTTGGTCTGGCAGTTCTGGGCAAGAGGTATTTTCTAGGCTCACCTTGAATGCTGAAATGGAACGTCTTTTCCTGGTCATGTCATCAGTACAAGAAATATTCCCAGTTCCTGACATAAAGCAATCAAAGCTCTAGAAATTTCCTGAATGGTAGCAGTAAATGCTTTTCTTATGCCTGGGCCCCTTTTGCTCACACCCCAGTTTATGCTAAGATATGAACGCAGGCTTCTAGAAATGCTGGAGTTAGCTAGGTAGGGGTGGGGGTGAGCTTCAGTGGGGGAGATGGTGGTCAGAGGGGTGGAATTTTCCATTTAACCTTCAGGCTCAGGGGATGGAGTGAAGGCTAGAGACTGTGGGTTCAAAGTCAATCTTGTCTATAAAGTGCAAACTCCATAAGATCCCAAGCGATAACATCAGAGAGCTTCAATCACATGGTTGACAATCACATGCTGCTCTCAGCCAAGAGGGTCTCAGTCCCAACTCAATGGGGACACAAGGTACCAAAGAAGGACCTTTCTAGATCATACATATATTTTCATCTGGCTGTTCATTTTTACTCTATAATAATCAAAAATATTAATAAATAAAGTCAAACATTTTCCAAAGTCTTGTGAACCATCCTAGCACATTATCAAACATAGATGTTTGGGGCATATGGGAACCAAGCGACATCATATCCAAGACCCACCTACATGTAGGGGATCTGGGGACCACATCCTTGTGACTGGCTTTTGAGGTGGGGACATTCTTACCCAATGAGCCTATACATCCGTGGTGTCTGAAACTCATATTGGGTAGTTAAAATAATGATTGGATTATAGAAAAACCATTTGAGTTCCTGAGAATACATCTATGAAAAGAGATAAACAGACATACTTAATGCCAAACATATGAGAAATAAAATGCTGCTGCTGCTGCTGCTGCTGCTGATGATGATGATGATGATGATGATGATGATGATGCCCCAAGCTTGACTTGTAAGAGAATAAGAGCACAGCCAAGCTGGTACTTGAGGTCACTACCTGTCTAGGCAGACTCCTCACGATGCAGTATGCTTACCCAAACCCACAGGGAGAAAGAGTGCAAGAGAAAGTGCACTTAAAGGTGATGCTTCTAATTTAGGACTTGTTAGTTTATCATCTGAAAGTTACTCCCCAGATAAAGTAAATCAGAGTAATCATCCTATATTAAAAAAAAAAAACTATCCTATGAATGAATTTGGATTGAGGATATATGCATGTCATTCAGATAGTCTGTCCTTGTGAGGAAAGGGGACATATGACTAATCAGTTCTCAAGGACACTTTGGTAAGTTGTCCCCTGCACAGAGTCACTCCCTAGCACCTCATTCTTTATACCTCTGGAAAGGCTTCTTTCTATTTGATACTTTTATTTCAAGCATGTTTGTCTATATCTGTCTATATGTGTCTGTATCATTTGTGTGTCTATGTGTGTGTGTCTGGTTTTGTGTGTATGTTTGTTAGTGTGTTTGTGTGTATACGTGTCTTGTTTGCGTATGTGTCTGTGTGTGTCTCCATGTATGCATATATGTATTTGTGTATATGCCACAATATACATAAATATATGTGTCTGTGTGTGTATGTCTCTCTTTGTGCATGTATCTGTGTGTGTTTGTGTGTATTTGTGTATGTCTCTGTGTGTGAGTCTGTGCGTCTGTGTGTGACTTTGTGTATGTCTCTGTATGGGTCTCTCTGTGTGTCTGTATGCAAGTATGTTTGTGTCTATGTGGGTATATGTATCTATGTTTGTGTGTGTATTTGTCTGTGTGTGTCCATCTGTGTGTGTGTCTCTCTGTGTATCTACGTGTATGTTATGTGTGTGTGTCTGTATGTGCCCCTCTGTGTGTGTCTTTCTCTACATATATGTGTGTGTGCCTATGTGTGTGTGTGTACCTGTGTGTGTGTGTGTGTGTGTGTGTGTGTGTTATAAAGCTCAGAAGAGCATCTATCTGTCATGTTGACTGCTGAATCCATGGTACAAAGCAAAGCAGTTTCTGCCCCACAGCAATCTAGATAAAGTTTTGCATGAATAAAAGGCTTAGTCTTCTTCATTGTAAGGCTTTCTATCTAAGCAAGTAGACACTAATTTTACTAGACTGGACAAAAGTCAGAAATGTTTATCCTATACTGCAATCCAGTGAGTCCTTAACAGACCCAAAGCAACTCAACCATCAGAAGAGAAGAGCTGCGACCCTGCAAGCATCCTTCAAAGGGACACAAGAGGGAAAGAAACCATCGGAGAAGAAATGACCATACCTAATGTCATTCCAGTATTCCTTAACCCTTGGCAAATGGTGTCAACAACAAACTTTATGCCCCAGTTTGACTGTGTCTTCCCCTGAGTCATAATCAGTCACTTGACCGAGGAAGGTAGTAATGAAAACCTTATGAGATCTGCAGTGTGTAAAATGATTACAGTCGTGCACTGCTTTATCCACATCTGGCACTTTCTTGGTACGTCCACCTGCAGTGAAGCTGAGGCAACTTTCTGAGGAAGCCTGGGGATGCCTGTTCCATTTTCAGGCTTCCCTCCTGAGAGCACGGAAGCTATACTGGAAGAATTCATATTGCACATGTTCTATTTTTCAATTTTACCAAACTGCTACCACACCATGAACAGCATCTTGTGGTTCACTTGTCCATACATTTCACTATTTCCACAGGTCAAGAAATATTTACCTATCTAAGACATATTCCGGTGTCAGCAGTGGGCTCTTTAACATCCACCATAAGTGCTTTTCCCAAATGGTACTATCATTGTTCTATTTCTTACAAAACATGATGGTGAGTGGGTATCTAAAATTATCCACTAAACTCAATGTATTTAATGCACTTTATATGGATATACACTGTAATACTAATAGTTGATAATGTGTAGCATGTAATGCCCCATATTTCCCAGTAAGGACACTCCCATATGTCTCTTTCATTCCAGTTCTTTCCTTGTTCACAGAGCTGCCTCTCAGAAAAGCATGTTTTCCATAGATGTCTATATGCTGAGTGCTATACCCTGCTGATTCCAGATGTTCTACAAAGACAACAGAAATGTGACCTCCTCTACATCTGCTTCTATTTTTTGTTTTTGCCAATTTTGTTTGTTAGGAATAATTGCATTTATTCCCACAGGAGAACAGGAAAAAGTAATCTAAGTTTTCACTTTTAAACTTTTGTTCTGTCATTTTTGGGCCCTAGTAAAAACTTTAATACAATTTTGTGTTAATTAAAGTTTGATTCTGGAGCTGGCATGAGGGCTCACAGGGAAAAGGCATTTGCTGCGTGCACACTCGTGGCCAACCAAGTTCAATACCCAGACACATGCAAAGATAGGAGAGAAAATCAAAACCACAAATTTGTCCTCCAACTTCCACACATGCAACATGACACACACATAGGCACATAAACATATATGCATAAACACTGACACATAAACAAACATATATGAACATATATATTAAACACACACATGCACATATATATATGTATATACATGAACACACATATCAACCATACACACACACACACACACACACACACACACAATAATATGGCTTTTGAAGTTTGAATCTAAAGAATACAAAGTAAGATTTTTCTTAGAATGCTGTTTTGAAATTGTTTTCATATGGTGGCCCCTAGAAAAACATGATAATATTTTCATACTGTAGGTCAGGTAGAGACCAAACTATTTGGCAATGGAGAGACAACTATCTCATCCCTCCTGTAAGAGTCACAGGGCTTGACCCACCTAAGTGAAAGGTGTCTCAGGAACAGTAAAAGGCCATATGAGAGCCCCATGGTGTTTGAAGATGTGACCATGTATTTCTCTCAAGAGGGATGGGAACTCCTTAAGGTGGCCCAGATCCTGTATGTTGATGTGGTGATGGGGAACTCTGTGCTCATTAGCTCTCTGGGTTGTCCCTTTACCACAGGAGATGAAGAAACTCCTTATAAACAAGTATCAGAAAAACCTGTATGTGGAGAACCTGGCAAGATGACCCAGATACCACAGACCTACGGCACCAGGGATCCCCCTATAAGAAAAACCTGTTTAAGATTAATGAGCATTGATCATGTTTCCTACCCCAGCCCATCCATGGACAACATCAGGGAACCCACAGTACACAGAAACCCATCAAATGCACTGCCTCTGGATCAAGCTTTATTCCCTCAATCACCATTCACTCAATCTGATTGGAGACATTTCATTTACAGAACTGGCAAGAAAGTCCCCAAGGAGAACTCAACCCCAATTAGTTACAAAAACGTTCACCATGGAGTAACACTCACATGTGCAGTTAGTGTATGAAGACCTTCATCTATCTCTGTGCACTGCAGAAGCAGCGCACGGGAGCAAATCCCTTTCAGGTGTAGTAAATGTGGGGAAAATCTACAAAAAAGGCTCTTGCTCTGCACTAGAGAATGCCCTTAAGATGCATCAAGTATGGAAAGGCCTTCAGCGCTCTGTCTACCCTTATGTGGCTCTGGGATGTTGGAGGAAGACTCATTGAACACAGGGAATGTGGGAAGTGCTTTGAAGACAGCAGCAGCATCTTTCGTCAAGGAAGATGCACTGGAGAGAGGCCTTCTGGGTGCAAGCAGTGTGGGAAAACCTGTGTGACCCACTGTGGCCTGTATCAGCCTTGAAATCCCATACTAGCAAGCAGCCCTGTGCGTGGGGAAAATGTCACTAACAGGTCCTATGACAAGCAGCACCCATGCTTTCCCATGGAAGAGAAGTCCCACGAGTGTACAGAATGTAGCAACTCCTTCGTGGTTCTACCCACACTTGACACAAAACCATCTCTCCTGGAGAAAGACCTAAATGGCCAGGCCATGTGAGAAAGCTGTGAGCCTCTCAAGGCCTTTGGGGAGTGCTGACTGAAAGGAGCCAAACTCTGTGCGTTCCAAAGCCCACATGTGTGAGAAGCTCTCATGGGCCACAGTGCTTTCTCTTTGCAGGGTTGTCACTGCCAGTTTCTGTCACACAAGCTAACCTACCTTTACCACTTGGTCCACTGTGTGCTTCAGTCACCACAGTGTTCTCAGAGAAGCTAAGCTCATGGTCTCCTCTCACCCCAAATAAGAGAGAATGGTGAATGGTGCTTCTCCTAATAGGCCTCATCTCTTCCACATTGCCAGTTTGGGTATGGACCTGACCCAGGTCTGTCAAGTTATTAACTGTTACTAAATTACTGCTCTCTCTCTCTCTCTCTCTCTCTCTCTCTCTCTCTCTCTCTCTCTCTCTCTCTCTCTCTCTCTCTCTCTCTCTCTCTCTTTCTCTCTCTGTAGAAGATCTTCAGAACTGCTTACCCTTTTCATAGATACTGTTTTCTATGCTAGAGAAGACATTTGTATTGTTTAGGAGTGAGTGGTAATGGAAACCATATTGTTTAAGCCACCTTTCAAAACAACAACAACAACAAAAAACATCCCAGAGTTCCCAATGATGTTGATGCCAGAGAGAGGGGGAGCTTGCCTTCTGTATTGCTGGCAACACAGCAGCTTCCTTTTCTCTCCTTTTGTGTAATCAGGTCAAACTGGACAGAGCTGTTGTTGTAACTGCTCAACTCTCTTAGAGCTGTTCCATGTTTTCCCACCTCTGTGCATTCAGCCTTGTCTTTGCAGTTGTTAAGTTTGCCAACCCCTCTTCTTCTTTCAGGAAAAATAAAAGCATATTGGAGAAATCTTTAGACAAGACCCCTGGTTGAGGAATGGGGCCACCCACGCATCTCCAAATTTTTAACCCAGAATGGCTCCTGTCTAAAGGAAATATGGGGTGACATTAGCCAAAATGCCCAACAAGGGGGAGATAGAACCTGTAGAGACCATGTCCAGAGGTTAAAAGCTGTCCCTGGTTGAGGGATGGAGCCCCACCAGTCTCAAAACTATTAACCCAGAATTACTCCTGTATAAAGGAAATGCAGGGACAGAGTAGAGCAGAGGCTGAAGGAAAGGCCATCCAGAAACGGCCCCATCTGGGGATTCTTCCCATATAGTCACCAAACCCTGACACTATTGCAGATGCCAATAAGTGAGTGCATGCTGACAGGAGCCTGATATAGATGTCTTCTGAGTGGCTCTGCCAGATTCTGATAAATACAGAGGTGGATGCTTGAATCCAACCATTAGACTGAGAAGGGGTCCCCAATGGAGGAGTTAGAGAAAGGACTGAAGCTGAAGTAGTTTGCAGCTGCATAGGAAGAACAACAATACCAAACAACCAGACCCTCCAGAGCTCCCAGGGACTAAACCACCAACCAAAGAGCACACATGGAGGGACCCATGGCTTCAGCTGCATATGTAGCAGATGGCCTTGCCCTGCATCAGTGGGAGAAAAGGCTCTTAGTCCTGTGAAGGCTCAATGGCCCAGTGTAGAATAATGCCAGGGCTGGGAGACAGGTGGTGGGTGGGGGAAAGAGCACCCTCACAGAAGCAGGGGGAGGGGGAGAAGAAATGTAAAAAAGAAAATAATGAAAAGAAAAAATTGAAAATGAATAGTTGTTGTGTAACTGAATTGCCCTGGATACAGTACCTCAGTGATAAAGCTACCTAGAAGTCCATAAGAGAGAGTTGTAAGGTGGCAGTGGACTTTGTGTAGGAAGGAGTTTGTTATGTTCACAAAAGACAGGGAAGGTCCTACATGCTCAGAGCAAGCTGCAGGAAATGGAAATCATCTGTGATGTCTGAGACTCTCTCTCTCCCTCCCTCCCTCCATTCCTTCCTTCTGCTCTTTCCCTCTCCCTCTCCCTCTCCCCCCTTCTCTCTGTCTCTGCTCTCCCAACACCAACCTACACTCACTGACAGCCTGACAGGCAACTTCGCAGTCCCTTCCATTAAAGGGGGAGTACTTTCCCCAGCCATAGATTCTGGGCTTTGGGTTTACCATGAACTTTTCCTTGGTCATTAGAATACCAGCAGATACAACTTGACAGTGACTTCAAATGCACAGGTCTGCCCTGGTGTTTCTCCATGTCTATTAGTGAGTGATCTGAAAGCTAAGGAGAGCCATGCAGAACAGCACACGCCCAAGGCACCCTGCACCCTAACCAAGGCCAGTTCTCAGAACCTCTATCAGCCAGTACTCGCCCATCCAACACCTGGGCCGAACGAAGGAGCAACCCCAAGAGAAAGAATTGTGAGGAGACAGAGTTTGAAGAATATATATAGAAAGAAACCTTGCAGTTAAGCCAAAGGCCCACATGACCCCCACATTCTGGAGACTGTCAGAACCACAGAATCTTGTGACCAGGGATGCCTCCCACAGGACTTTGTATGTCGGGCACATTACTACCTACAGCCTACTTTCTTCTTCTTGCTGTAATAACCAAAGGACCACTGAAGGAACAGGCTGTCACCCTTGAAGAGAAATCTTGTAGAGGTGACACACTGTTCTCCTGGGTATGGAAGAGTTTTTCAATTAGCAGAAAGCTCCAAGAAGTTGCAATGTATTCAATGAACTTCTCTCATGAGGAGGAGACTAATTTCTTGTTCCTGGACTAAATGTTTATCCTGGGCCCAGTGGGAGCTCTGAATGGAGAAGCAAAGCTTCCTGGGAGGCCGTAGCAGTTACTCCCAAATTTGTGGTGTTGTAGAAACAGTAGAATCACTTCTGATCTAGAATGTTCTTAAGCCAGATACTCTATTGGCACAAGCCAATAGAAAAAAAGATGACTGCAAACCCGTGGCTTTGGGCTTCTCTGCAGTGCTCAGAGGTTGTGGAGGGAAATGACAGAATCTGATTCAGATCTGGTGGAGAAACATGTACCTCAACAGAAATGGGGGGTTATGGTTGCCAAATAGGCCAGAGGTAGTCAGCCTTTGGAGGGACCATCAAGAAGGTAAGAGTCAGCACTGTCAAGGGAAAGTATCCACATAGCATCAGAAGAGGTGAGTCAGGTTTTCTCTTAAAGTGAACGTCACCCCTCTTGTACCTCATCTTTGCCTCTCTAAACTGGAGTGGGATCTAGCATCTCCAGACAGATCGCTCCACCTCTCTAATCAAGTGGCCATCGGGTCATAGCTCTAGATTTTCCAGGCACACATGGAAAAGTCAAATTTAAGGACTGAAGCATTAAACTAAAGAGAATTAAGTTTTCCCAACTGAAAATGATTGGGTAATTATGGAGTTGGACTAAGATCATGTTAAGGGTATTTCTAAATTAGTAAAGCAATAAAAGAAATAAAAACCACTTCATATTTCAAAAACAAAAAAAAAAATGTAAGTAAATAAAATAACCAATTTTTAAAAAGTACTTCTCAGAACCAAGAAAGGCAGCACACTTTTGCAACCAGAAGCTGAGGCAGGAGCATCATGAACTCTAATCCAACCCAGACTTCATGTTGAGACTCTTATCTTTTTACAAATGGAGGTGGAGTGGTTGTAGGGGAGCAGATAGTTATCTAAGGCCAGAAAAACACTTGCCACCAAGCTTTGACAGCCTGAATTTAATCTCCAGGACCCATGTGGTATAAGGAGACACCTTCTACAAGTTGTCCTCTGATGTTCATACATGTGTCATGCATTGCACACACAGATGCTCACACACACACAACACACACACACACAGAGAGAGAGAGAGAGAGAGAGAGAGAGAGAGAGAGAGAGAGAGAGAGAATAAATGACTGAATTTTGGTTTTTTTTAATGTACCCTTCAGAAGCAACTTTCTTTGGGATCCTTCCCGAATAAGTATTAATCAGAAGTCAGAACTAAGCACGTTGCCTGCACCTTCCTCTCTGAATCAGAACAATTCATTACATGGCCATTTGTGACTCAGAACACTGGGAATTCCCTTTCCTCTCCTCCTTTCCCAAACACACAATTAGCCTGAGATCTATTGATTGTCTTCTCTGTGTGTCTCAAGTTTCTTTTCTTCCTTGGTTGGAGAATGATGGTCCCTCCTCCACCCTTGCATCCAATGCAGTCTTTATCCAAGGTTGTTCAACCTGTTCTTTCCCAGACAGACATAAATCTGATTTCCGTTCCTCTCCAGAGTCTTAAGTTGTCTAGGTCTATCTGCCTTCTTGGGATGTTAGACTTTACATGCTTTTCCCATAAACTCTGAGCAAACCAGTGCGGCTGATCACAGACTTCAAACCTGTCAGTCACTGTGCAGTATATAAAAGGCTCCATCTTATCTTCCCCCTTATCATTTCAATCTCAGCTCTCTGTTCTCTCCATCCTACCCCACCACGCTCAGAGGCACACTGCACATTGGCTTCACTAAGCTACATTCAGTTTTTTGAACAGAATGTAACTTCTTCCTTTACATCTCAAAATCTTCGAGCACTGTGTCTCCTTGGCTCCCAAAGTCCTTTTTCTCATGGGGCTTGTGACTTCTGCTTATCCATCAACATTCCTTTCAAACAAGGCTTTTTCACTGAAGCTGTGGAGAGGTTGGATTCAGCTTCCTCTGTTCAAACCACCCACCTCAAATTTTGTTGCCCAAGCATTTTATGTAATTGTGGTAAAAGTCTGACCAACACATGTCCTGTGTAGAACTTGTGGACTTCAGTTAACTGGCGGTGATCGTTCATACTAATGAGGCAGTAAGAATTTTCGACTCATGTAGATAATGTGCAATGATCCAAGTAAGCCAATTAGCATATCCATCTTCTCAAGTGGTGCAAGGCTTCAGAATCCGCTGTTCTAGCCATTTTGAAATACACAACAAATTGTTGTTACCCACAGTGACTGTGGTGTACTATAAAACGCTAACTGCCATTCCTCTCTTCTCCTGTGCATTGACTAACTCTTCTCTGTCCCCTACCACCACCACTATGTCCTTCCAAACATCAAGTAAGCACTAGTGTGCTTTCTGTTTCCAGAAAATTTGTTGCTTTCATCCATGAGTGACAAATGGGGTTTTTAATACTTCTGCATGTGGCTTATTTAACATAATGATTTCACTTCTACTCACAGTGTCATAAATAACAATTTTATATTTTCATTGGTGAATCATATTATGTTAGGCATGTGTGCCATATTATCAGCCGGCAGTCATTTCTTACCTATTGTGAATACTAGTTCAGTGAACATGGGAACAGGTATAGATATTTGATAGACTTCTGGCTTCATTTGGGGGCAGGTGTGAGGGCTATTATATGGCATGATATTTTTGATATTTTAAAGACCCTTCGCACTGTTTTCTATAGCACTTGGACCAGTTTTCACTGGAACTTGTATTCGAACTAGTTGAATAAACACAATGTTTCTCCTATCACTTAGACATCTTGAGACCGGAATAGATTGTCTCTATTTGAAACCTCGTCAGACTGCAGGCTTCGGGGAACCATTATGTTTGTCCAGTGGGTATAGTTTGGGCATTGTGTAAAGCTGAGACAAGACAACATGAAGCTAGAACGTTTTACCAGAGATCATGTCAAGAGCGTTTGCAGAGATGCACAAATGTTCTCCAAGTGTGTTGAGTCCCAGCCTTACTCAGTAGGATTGCCACTTATAAGACAGGAATGCAGACAGTCAGAACTTTCTACCCAAGCTAGGTGCTAGATACTACAGAAATAACTTTCCATAAATAGGTAATGAATTCACTGCCCTTGTGAAAACAATTCCTTGTTCCGTGGTCATTCAGCTCCTATATTCAACTCATAACCTCATTAGTGGGCCTAAAGTTAGGAGCACAAAACACATACCCAATCACATGAGCACTTAGAAAAATACACATTCCTGGTCTGTCACCCTGAACATCAGAAGACAGGCCACAGTAGGTATGTCCAGCTCAGTGTTAAAGCCACTTCATCTTACGGTGGCATTTGATGGATGCCTGTGGGAACACAATGAGACTTGCTTTCCTTTTAACAGGTAGTGGTTCCTTTCTCAAATGGTTCCTTTGAGAGTTAAATAATATGCTTTGCATAAAATGCTAACATAACATTTGATAAGTGTTCACATTACTACCTGATACTGTTCTTACATTTTGGTTCCTTGTTGATAAAAACATACCTTTTTGTTTGGTTTGACTTTGAGGGTATTTCTATTATTTGACTGATTTTTCTTCTTTTTACTTTAATTCTTATATTCTTCTTGAGACTATAATACAGACTGGTCTGGAACTGGATTCATATCCTAGATTGGTGTGAATTTTCCAGAACATCTGCCTTCACCTCCCAAATACTAAATGGACATATGCCGCAACCCCCAACAAGACATTCCTTTTTCCTCTTTGAATGCAGCACAAACATTAAGCACCAATTATAGAAACTTGCAAATGATAGACCTTCACCAACCTTGAATGGCTTATAAACATGAATTTACATGTAAACCTATTGAGTTGAACAAAAATCTTCAACAAATGCTAAAAGCATATCACAAAAGATGTACAATAACAATTGTCTTAGTTACTTTTATCACTCTGAAGAGACACCACAGCCAAGCAACATATGAAAGAAAGTGTTTGGTTGGGGGCTGACTCACAGTTTCAGAGGGTAAGTCCATTGTCATCATAGGGAGAACATGGCAGCAGGCAGGCAGGAAGTTGGCAGCTTCCATCTGAGCCATAAGCCCAGGGTAGGGAGAGGCTAGGTATGAGCTTTTGAAATCTCAGAGCTCCCTGTCACATACCTTCCCCGACAAGACCACATCTCCTAATCCTTCCCATAACAATTCCACCAACTAGGGGCCACACCTTTAAAGCCATGAGTCTGTGGGAGCCATTCTCATTCAAACCACCATATCCTTAGAAAAGCTCCATGGAACTCCTACAGAGTGACACTGACTTCAGGGGAGCAGCAGGCAGATCTGTAATAGCCTTGAAAGGATCTATAATTTACAGCACTATGATACATTTCTCATAATCAGGCATCTGTCTTAAGGAAAGGGCTTCGGCAAAGCGGTATGATTCTATAAATATTTTAAATGTAAGGACAAAGGATGCACACAAACTAGAAGGAATTTGACATCCCAACACTTGCAAAAGGGTTGAACAAACCATGAATCCTCCACAACGAACAATGAAGTTCATTTATTAAATTTGCATATAATAAATGTTAGTGGCCCAAGGAAATCATTATAGCATGTTAGAATGAAGGTTTGAGTCCAATAATACAGAAGGAAGTTTATTTGGGAAAAAAAATGAGAAGCTTAAAGAAAATGTGAACAAATGCTTCAAATGCCAGAGCCAAGAAAGACGTTATCTATCCAATAATAGTCTGTGCCTGCAAATAAAAATCAGATATTTTAGAGGGAGAAAGGTGTTGAGATTTGTAATTCTGAAAGCACGGAATAGTTTTGGCTTTCCATGTTCTTCCCAGCCAAGAGCTCTGGTGACTGCAGAGAAAACCACTGTGAGAAGACTCAGGTCAGAAGCAGACTGACCGAGGTGCTTGGGAATTAGGGATGAGTTGCACAGGAGTGTCCTAAGCTTCGCATCCCCCATTAGAGCTGACGATGGACGGCTGCCTTCCACTGCACAAATGTGCCACTCAGACATACGCACCATCAAGATGCTCACACACAAGATGAAAATCTATCTTTAAAAACATAAGAGGTGTACTAGGTAGACAGTCAGAAGAAGATAAACGTGGCTATGACTAGAGACAAGTGACAGCTCCCACTGTTAGGAAAAGGATGAAAAAAGTGAGGGGTATATGGCCCATGGAGGTGTGGCAAGGCCTGAGGGCAAGGAGGATGCTACTCGGGGGCCCATGTTGGGAATCCCTTACCCCTGAGGGACCAGATACATGATGGTATAGTACAGAATAGAGTTTATTCAGGTCATGGAGGAGTTAAGAGGATAGTAGAGGCAGAGGCAGAGAGAGAGAGAGAGAGAGAGAGAGAGAGAGAGAGAGAAGTGAGGAATAGAGGAGTAGAGGTCGGCCATGAGCACATGGAAGGAGATAAAGGAAGGGAAAGATAAGAGGAGGGGTAAGGGTGGTAGGATAAGAGAGCAAGGGAGAGGAGGGAAAGAGAAGCAAGAGAGAGAGGAGGGGGCAAGCAACCCCTTTTATAACTCAGGTAACTGGGGCAGAGCATACCTGGCTGTTGCTAGGTAACAGAGGGGTGGGGTTTAAGGAATCCCAACACCCACCACAAAACAATTACCAGAATGTCACATAAATACAACAAGATGGTCCTTCGTCCTGTAGTGGGTTGAATAAAAATGGTCCTATAGGCCCACAAGGAATGGAACTATTAAGAGATGTGGCCTTGTTGGTGGAAATATGTCACTGGAAGTGGGCTCTGAGCTCTGAGATGTTCAAGTAAGACCCAGTCCCTTATGCAGACAAGTTCATGTCTGCCTACATGATGTCATGCTTCCTGCCAGAATGACAATGATCTAAACCACTGAACCATAAATCAGCCCAAGTGAAATGTTTTCCTTTTTAAGAGTTGCTGTGGTCACGGTGTCTCTTCAAAGCAACAGAAACCCTAAGACAGTGTGTATGCACCAAACAGACCTGAGAAACTGTAAAGAAAAAAGGGGGGGACACATAATGGAAATTTTAAAAGTAATGAAAAATCAATAATTTTAGTTGAAGACTCTAACACCTCTCTCTCAATATTTCACACAAGTGAGCAGATCAGTGCTGCTGTCAGCCTTCATTTAGAAAGAGGTCGTTCTTGCAGTGGGCAATAGTAAATGCTTACAACTGACCATCGTGCAGAGAATGCCTAGTGCTCAGTTCTAAGCAGGACATCTGTCTCTCTCTCTCTCTGTCTCTCTGTCTCTCTGTCTCTCTGTCTGTGTCTGTCTGTCTGTCTGTCTCTCTCTCTCTCTCTCTCTCTCTCTCTCTCTCTCTCTCTCTCTCTCTCTCTCCCACCACCCCCAAGACTCAGAGGACATTACAGAAGCAAGGCTGAAAGGAATGTAAGCAGCACAGGCTGGAGAACAACATCACAACTTGTCTTTCTACACAGGGCCCATCTCACTCCTGAACCCACCAGGCTATAGCTCACACAAGCCTAGACCCATCACTTGGATGGGCCAGGGACATGTGAGTTCTCACCCTTCACAAGGTGACCTATAAAACAATACTTCTTAGAAATGGAAAAATGAATATATATTTAACAAAACATTAGTGGTTAGAATTTGATATTAGTAATAGAATTAATTATACATTATAACTAAAAGGAGTTTAATCCAAAGGGGCATCTTCAATATGTAAAATAAAATCAATCTCTGTTAATTTAATAGACCATCATGCTAACAGACTGAGGAAGAAAAGCACATTATCCTATCAATCAATATTTTTTAAAAATAGAAAATTGCATATACACTTCTAACCAAAGCTCTTTTAAAAGTATGAACAAAATAGAATCTTTTGAATGGGCAGGGAGTATCTTGTAAACAACCTGTAATAATTGTGTTTAATGTTAAAAAGTAGAATGTTGCCATGTAAAATCAGAAACTAAACAATTATTTTGTCTGCTCTTTTGTCTGATAGCCCAGCTTTGTGCTAGAATTCATACCTAAACAAAAAAAAATGAAAACAAAAGACACACAGAAACAAAACCTGTTTTCACAAGATAATTTCTACAAAGTAAATCTCAAGAAAATCTGCCCAAACAAGTTCTAAAATTTTAAAGGGGGTTCACAAAAAATATAGGACAAACACTTAGACATAATTATATTCTGTATTGTGATAGTGACTAAGGGAGCTGTGGAATTAAAAATGCAAAGCTATGTACAATCACTCAAAAAAAAACCAAGAAGTTTAAGAAAACACATATGTAAATTGATTGTGAAAGACTTCAAAATGATAAGAAAATAATCAAAGGTCTAACTGAAGTGAAGGATCTCTCATACGTGGTTTTAAAAACTCAACAAAGATTTAATTCTTCTTAAATAGATAAGTCTAATGCACTACTTACTAAAAGTGCAGAAATATTTTATAAGAATAAACATGTCAATTCTAAAATTTAGAAAGTCATTATAAACTACCACAGACAAAAGGATTTTGAAAAAAAATTGTAAGAATGAACTAGTAGCAATCCATTCACTTGATCTTAAAATCTATTAATTAGCTGCCTTCATCAAGGCTTTATAGTACTGGCAAGAACATCAGTGGAACAGAACAGAACACCGAGGAGCTGACCTGTACAGATACACCCAGTTGACTTCTGACACATGTACAAAAAAAGTAATTCCATCAAGGAGAAAGAGCTTTACAACAGTTGGGCCTCAAGCACTTGGACATTTGTGGCAGAACCTAGTTATCACTCCTGTCACAAACAGTAACTCATAACAGGTCTCATACTGCAGTATGAACCATAAAAAACGTTGAAGGAAAATTGGATAAAATCGAGACCAGGAGAAAGGAAAGAATTCTTTGACTCAGAATTGTTGTATCATCAAAAGACATGCAGAGAGTACAACTCTGGCAGAAGCTCCCTGTTCCCCAGAGGCTATGCTGGTACCCAGAACCCCAGGCAAGCATCCTGCCCAGAGACTACCAACAGTCTCTCGGTGCCTACCCAGCCTACCCCTACCACAATAGAGATGACAGAAAATTTCATGTTGTGGATTGTCCTCGTGACCTCTCTGTGGCTGTGATAAAGCACTCAGACCACAAACAACTTGGGGGAAGAAAGGGTTTATTTGGCTCAATTGTCTGGGTCACAGTCTACTGTTAAAGGAACTCAGGACAGGAACTCAATGGAAACCTGAAGCAGAAACCATGAAAAAAAAAAGGCTGCTGGCTAATTCTCCCTCTGGCTCACTCAGAGACTCATGCTTAGCCAGCTTTCTTAGACAGCTTTCTTATATAGTCAGGATCTCCTGACTAGGAGGGTGCTGCCTAGAGTGGGCTGGGCTTCCACACATCAATCAATCAAGACAGTTCCTCACAGACATGCCCACTGACCTAATCGATGACCACTCAATTGTGTCTCTTTTTCAGGTGGTTCTAAGCTTTGGCACATTGACTATGAATTCTAACCATGACAGTGGATTTCTAAAACTTAAAACCATTTTCTTTATGAAAGACTCTGTGGAGAAGGGGACAAGAAAGAGAGGAAAAATATATGCAAACTATACCTGAAAACAAACAGAGGTTCTTCAGTGGAGAACTATTAACTAAACTATGGCGCTATGAAATATTATTTAGAAATCAAAAGGATAAAGAAAATGATATAAATGATCTATATGTACCTCTGGAGAAGCTTACTTCAAAAGCCCATTTTAATGTATGTAATAATAATAATAATAATAATAATAATAATAATAATACCAAAAGAGACTGCCAGCTGGGGATGGAGGATGGGAGGGTCTGGTAGTATCTGGAAGGGGCTGGAGTGAGGACACAGGTAAGGATGTAACTCTGTTTCAATTAGAAAAATACTTCAGATAAAACACAAATAAAATCTCCTTCAAAACTTATTATATAAAGACAATTACATTTATATAACACTGTTGAAATAAAAAAATTACAAAAACAGAGGGTGCATTTTTTTTTTGCCATAGCTTAAGAAAATGCCTCAGAAGAAAAAGCAAGTGGATGCAGCTCAGTCAAGACAATGTGAATTATCCTCCGTCAGAGTTGTCACTACTCTGATTACATTATCAAATGACATTTTGCTAGGGCTTCACAATGGGGAAACCTGGGCACAGGGTACGTAAGATTGCCCTGTCTTATTGTCTTATATCTGAGTGTGACTCTCTTAGGGTCTTTACAAACAAAAGAGAAAAATAAAAGAGTTGGAGTAGGCTATTTTTGAGTGACATTTTTATATCTAGAATTCCATGCTTAAGGCGTAGAAATCCATAGGTCTTTGGCCACAGATGACACTATTATTTGAAATAGTTTCTGGGCGTCTTCAAAATGAAGAACAGATGCACAACCCATTAGCTCCTGCAAATCTAGATCTGTTTAGAAGCAAGAAGCACAGAGGACAGGAAGAAGAAGCTCCTTGCTCAGAATAAACTCTTCCATACACCCCAGCTCAGGTCCTTCTGGCTCTGCTAAACAGTATATGTGGATGAAAACACTTGAAAAAGCCTAAGAAAGAAATGACAGCAGCAATAAAGAAAAATTAGGATAATTATAATGATGATTATGATCAGTTTGGGGCAAAAATATAATGAATGTGGGGCAACAAACTTCCTTTTTGCCAAATGCCAGCAAGAAGCTATTTTTAGGTATGGATCAACATCAGCAAACCCTGAAGCTTACAACAGTGAATTGTCTGAAAAAGATGGTTAAGCAATAGTAAAAATTTGTTAAGGAATAATCAACCAATTTGGAAGAGTGATTTAAGGCCTACTCCATGAGCTGGAACCCATATGTGACATTGTTAAGGTGGTCAATGACCTGAGACAACATAGGTCACAGGCCCTAGAGAAAACCTGCTATTCTGCTAAAGGAACATAGCAAGGAGGAAGAGGATGAGAAGGAAGAAAACACTGATGGCCACAATGACTCCTAAGGATGTTTTTGAATGCTCATAGATCAGAGCGTCGCCCAGCTCTCATCAGAGAAGCCTCTTCTTGCAGTAGACAGTAATTAGCATAAAGACACACACCTGGAACTGTGCAGAGGATGACAGAATCGGTGCTCAAAGTGGGTGTCCTCATCAAACCCTTCCTCAAGGCACAGAAGAGGAGCTGGAAACATTATAAGAGCCAGAGATGGAAAATGATTACAGGGGACATTGTTTCCAGGCACAAGACTGATACACATATGAACTCAAAGACAGTGACAGGACACACAAAACCTGCACCGGAGCGAACCAGATGAAGTCCCAGACCTAAGAAAGCTAAGGAGACACAAAACTCCACCCAAAAGGCTATTTGCAATTGATTCCTGCTTGGAAAGAAAAGCCGGTTTCACCAATGGATTGCCAGTGGATGTGTCCAGAAGGCTCTGAGAAATGGTCCATGCCCAGGAGAAGATGGCCAAAACAAGCTGATCCATGTTTGGGGGCATGGTTTGGTTTGGTTTGGTTTGGTTTGGTTTGGTTTGGTTTGGTTTGGTTTGGTTTGGTTTGGTTTGGTTTGGTTGGGTTTGGTTTGGTTTGGTTTGGTTTGATTTGGTTTGGTTTCGTTTGGTTTGATTTGGTTTGGTTTTGTTTGGATGTTAGATAAAAAGAAAAGGGAGAATCTGGGATAAGTTGGAGGAGAGGAAAGAATATTCCCAAAATGCATTGTATGAAAAAAAATTAAATGGCCACCGGGAACAGCTGAGATCCAGGGACACTGTGAGTCTGCACTGCGAGTAGCCGGGGCACAGAGAGGTCTCATCTAAGCACTCCGACAAGTGCGCACCCTTCCATGGTTCAGGGGAGCAGGAAATCTGCCATAGGGACTTGGTTTCCAGCCAGAGGGCCCATGAGTACAGACCAAACACTCAGGCCATCTGCCACCAGGAACAGCAGAAATCCAGGGACACAGGCAAGGTACACGGGAGAGACAGAAACCAATCACTGACATCAAGACCATGTATAATTACAGACAACAAGATGACAAGAGAAAAGCGAAAGAACTTACCCAATGGAAACCAAGACAACCTAGCAACACCAGAACCAAGCTCTCCCATCACAGCAAACAGCAGAATGCCAAACACTCCAGAAAAAGAAGATTCAGACCCGAAATCATACCTCAAGATGATGATAGAGATACTTAAACAAGAACAGGAGGAAAAGCATAAAGACATAGAAGCTTTTAAAGAGAATACTAGAAAAACATTCAAAGAAATCAAAGAACTGGAGGAAAACAGAACCAAAGAGATGAAGGAATTGAAGAAGAAATTTAAAATAGAAATGAAAACAATTTAAAAAAAAACACTGAAAGAGACAACCCTGGAGGTAAAAGACCTAAAAGAGAAATCAGTAGTCACAGATGCAAGCATCTCCAACAAACTACAAGAGATGGAAGAGAGAATCTCAGGGGCCAAAGACAACATCGAAAACATAGACAAAACACTCAGAGAAGATGCAAAAGCCAAAAAGCTCCTAACCCAAAATATCAGGGAGATCCAGAACACAATGAGAAGACCAAACCTAAGGATAATAAAAATAGAAGAGGGCAAAGAATATCAACTAAGAGGCACAGTAAATATCTTCAACAAAATTGTAGAAGAAAACTTCCCTACCCTCAAGAATGAGATGACCATGAGCATAAAAGAGACCTACAGAACTCCAAATAGATTGGACAAGAAAAGAAATTCTTCCCTACACATAATAGTCAAAAGGCCAAGGTCCCAAAGCAAAGAAAAAACACTAAAAGAAGTAAAGAGAAAAGGTCATGTAACATATAAAGGCAGACCAAGAAGAATCACATCCGACTTCTCAACAGAAACTATGAAAGCTAGAAGATCCTGGACACACATCATGCATACCCTAAGAGAACACAAGAGTTAGCCCAAGCTGCTATACCCAGCAAAACTCTCAATCACCATAGATGGAGAGACCAAGATATTAGAGGACAAAACTAAATTTACTCAGTATCTGACCACAAACCCAGCACTACAACGAATTATAGGGGGGAAACCCAATAAAAGGAGGGAAACTATATCCTAGTAAAAACAAGAAAATACCTAAGCAAGAAAACCAAAAGAAGAAAGACACACAGGCACAATCCTACCTCTAAAAGCAAAAATAGCAGGAAACAGCAACCACTATTCCTTATATCAGTTAACATAAATGGACTCAATGCCCCAATAAAACAACACAGGCTATCAGACTGGATCCATAAACAGAATACAGCATTTTGCTGAGTATAGGAAACTCACCTCAGAGACAAAGACAGACGCTATCTCAGAATAAAAGGTTGGGGGAAAAAAACATTACAAGCAAATGACCCCAAGAAACAAGCTGAAGCAGCCATTATAATATCAAATAAAGTAAATTTTCTACCAAAAGTTATCAAAAAAGATAAGGAAAGAAACTTTTTACCCATTATAGGGGAAATTTGTCAGGAGGAACTCTCAATCCTTAACATATATGCTCCAAATACAAGAGCACCCATATTCATAAAAGAAACCCCACTAAAGCTCAAAAATACATTGCACCCCACACAATAATAGTGGAAAACCTCAACACCCCACTCTCATCAATAAACAGATCGTGGAAACAGAAACTGGACAAGGACGCAGGGAAACTAGCAGAGGTTATGAACCAATTGGATTTAATAGATATCTACAGAACATATCATCCAAAAAAAAGAATACACCTTCTTCTCAGCAGCTCATGGCACCGTCTCAAAATTGACAATATAATAGGTCACAAAACAAGCCTAAATAGATATAAAAAGATTGAAATACTCCCAAGAATCCTATCAGATCACCGTGGAGTAAGGCTGGTCTTAAATAAAAACAATGACAACAAAAAGCCCATATACACATGGAAATTAAGAAATGCTCTATTAAATGATAGCATGGTCAAAGAAGAAAGAAAGAAAGAAATAAACGATTGTCTGCAATTTAATGAAAATGGAAACACAACATACCCAAACCTATGGGATGCAAGGAAAGCAGCACTGAGAGGAAAACTCATAGCTCTGAGTGCTTTCAAAAAGAAACCGGAGAGAGCATACACTAGCAACCTGACAGCACAGTTGAAAGCTCTAGAACAAAAGGAAGCAGATAAACCCAAGAGGAGTAGATGACAAGAAATAATCAAACTCACAGCAGAAATTTATCAAATAGAAACAAAAAGAACCATTCAAAGCATCAACAAAACCAAGAGCTGGTTCTTTGAGAAAATTAACAAGATTGATAAACCCTTAGCCAGACTAACTAGAGGGCAAAGAGAGAGTATCCAAATTAATAAAATCAGAAAAGAAAGTGGAGACATAACAACTGAAGCTGAGGACATTCAAGAATTCATCAGGTCCTATTACAAATGCCTACACTCAACAAAGCTGGAAAATCTGGAGAAAATGGATGAATTCCTAGACAGATTCCAGATACTCCAGGTAAACCAGGACAAGGTAAACCATCTAAATAATCCCATAACACCTAAAGAAAGAGAAGCAGTCATCAAAAGCCTCCCAACCACAAAAAGCCCAGGTCCAGATGGGTTCAGTGCAGAATTTTATCAGACAGTTATTGACAACTTAATACCAATACTCTCCAAACTATTCCACTAAATAGAGTCAGATCAAATACTACCTAACTCATTTTTCAAGGCCACAATAACCCTTGTTCCTAAACCACACAAAGACACTACAAGGGAAGAGAACTTCAGACCAATCTCACTTATGAACATTGATGCAAAAATACTCTACAAAATCCTTACAAACTGAATCCAATAACATATCAAAACAATCATTCACTATGGCTTCACCCCTGGGATGCAGGGATGGTATAAAATATAGAAATGCATCAACATAATCCACCATATTAACAAACTCAAAAAAAAAAAAAAAAAAAAAACCACATGGTCATCTCACTAGTTGCTGAGAAAGCAATTGACAAAGTTCAACACCCCTTCATGTTAAAAGTCCTGGAAAGAACAGGAATCCAAGGCCCATACCTAAACATAATAAAGGCAATACATAGCAAACCTATGTCCAACATCAAACTTAACGGTGAGAAACTTGAAGAAATCCCACTAAAATCAGGGACTAGACAAAGCTGCTCACTTGTCCCCTACCTATTCAACATAGTACTTGAAGTCCTGGCCAGAGCAATTAGACAACAAATGGAAATCAAAGGGATACAACTTGGAAAGGAAGAAGTAAAAACATCACTATTGGCAGATGACATGATAGTGTACAGAAGTGACCCCAAAAATTCCACCAGAGAACTTCTAGAGATGATAAACAAGTTCAGCAAAGTGGCTGGATATAAAATTAACTCAAACAAATCAGTAGCCTTCCTCTACTCAAAAAACAAACATGCGGAGAAAGAAATTAGGGAAAAGATACCCTTCATAATAGTCACAAACAATATGAAATACCTTGGTTTGACTCTAACTAAGCAAGTGGAGGACCTGTATGACAAGAACTTCAAATCTCTGAAGAAGGAAATTGAGGAAGATCTCAGAAAGTGGGAAGATCTCCCATGCTCATGGATTGGAAGGATAAACATTGTAAAAATGACCATTTTACCAAAAGCAGTTTACAGATTCAATGCAATCCCCATCAATATTCCAACCCAATTCTTCATAGAGTTGGAAAGAGCAATGTGCAATTTCATCTGGAATAACAAAAGACCTAGAATAGCGAAATCCATCCTCAACAACAAAAAAACATCTGTGGGAATCACTATCCCTGACCTCAAGCTATATTACAAAGCAATTGTGCTAAAAACTGCATGGTACTGGTACAGAGACAGGCATGTGTATCAATGGAATAGAATAGAAGATCCAGAAATGAGGCCTCACATATATGGTCACTTGATTTTTGACAAAGAACCTGTAAACACTCAATGAAAAAAGGACAGCCTCTTCAACAAATGGTGTTGGTCCAACTGGCACTCAGCATGCAGAAGAATGAAAATAGACCCTTTCTTATATCCTTGTACATAGCTCAAGTGCAAGTGGATCAAAAATCTCCACATTAAACCAGGTACGTGAAACTATTAGAAAAGAAAGTAGGAAAAACCTTAGAACACATAGGCACAGGAGAAAATTTCCTGAACAGAACAGCAATGGTTCGTGCTCTAAAGTCAAATATCGACAAATGGGACTTAATGATATTGCAAAGTTTCTGTAAGGCTAAGGACACTGTCAAGAAAACAAAACGGCAGCCAACAGATTGGGAAAAGATCTTTACCAACCCCACATCTGATAGAGGCATAATAGCCAATGTATACAAAGAACTCAAAAAGCTAGACACCAGAGAATCAAACAACCCTATTAAAAAATGGGGTACAGAGCTAAACAAAAAGTTCTCGATTGAGGAATATTGAATGGCAGAGAAGCACCTAAGGAAGTGTTCAACATCCTTAGCCATCAGGGAAATGCAAATGAAAACAACCCTGAGATTCCACCTCACACCAGTCAGAATGGCTAAGATCAAAAACTCAGATGACAGCAGATGCTGGAGAGAATGCAGAGAAAGAGAATGCAACTTCTCCACTGTTGGTGGGGTTGCAAACTGGTACATCCACTCTGGAAATCAGTCTGGCGATTCCTCAGAAAATTGGGCATAGTATTACCTGAAGACCCAGTTATTCCACTTCTGGGCATATACCCCAGAGAAGCTCCAACATACAGCAAAGACTCATGCACCACAATGTTCATAGCAGCCCTATTTATAATAACCAGAAGCTGAAAAGAATTCAGCTGTCATTCAGTAGATGAATGGATACAAGAATTGTGGTATATTTACACAATGGAGTACTACTCAGCTATTAGAAACAATGGCTTTATAAAATTCTTAAGAAAATGGGTGCATCTAGAGAATATTGTCCTGAGTGAGATAACCCTGTCACAAAATAACAGACATAATATGCAGTCACTTATAATTGGATACTAACCCCAGAAAGCTCTGAACACCCCAGAAACAACTTACAGACTATATGAAGTTCAAGAAATACAAAGGCCAAAAAAAAAGAGAGAAGAAGAAAAAGAAAAGAAAAAGAACAGTCATTATGCTTAATCTTTACACACCAAGAAAACTTTGACTATTTCCAGGTTACATCTTGTTTTACATGTACTTTATGCTCATTGTAACTAGTAAGATTTTAAGGCATACTATCAAACCTTTAAAAAAAATCAAGTACTGACAAAAATGTATTCACATACTGTTATGAAATAGTGCTTTTAAAATCTGTACATTTATCTTTGTTTTTTTAAAATAAAGTTGTTCAATTAAAAAAAACAAAAAAACAAAAACAAAAAAAGAAAAAAATTAATATTTTTTAAAATATTTAGAATAAAATATTTTCAGTTATGTGGGCCATTCAGTCTTCTTCACAACTCCTCATTTCTGTTGCAAAGTAGACAGAGGTTAATAAGTTAGGGTGGCCGTTTTTTCAATGAAATTTTAGAGAGTAATTAGGTCATATTTTACCCATAGGCTATGGCTTGTAAGCACTAACCAATAACCACAAAGAGAAATGAAAGTATTTATTCTTTCCATTTACAATGATAGTAACAAAATTACGAATACCAAGCAATTCTTAAAATTTTTAAAGAATCACATTAGAATGCTTAGCTAGTAGCTATGTGTGGTGGCAGACACATATAATCTCAGCCTTGGACAGGCTGAGACAAGTCGATACCAAGCTCAAGCCCAGCCTGGGATAAACAGTAGTTCCAGGCCTGGACTGCACAGTGTGTTCCTGTCTCATCCTGACCCTGTGACAAAATGTTAAATAACGGACATTGAATATGATAAGTAGTCAGGACATATAATCCGATGTCGATGATGATGACACCGCTGACAATGGTGACAATGACGACGATGATGCCGATGATGACGATAAGTTCAGAATCTATCACTGGGCGGCATCACTAGTCTCTGGACTCCTTTTCTACAATGACCTTAGTGACAGAAACTGCCAATTTCCCTACCTCACCCTTCCTGGCTAGTGTCCTGTAATCCCAGAATCTCTGGGGCTTTCAAAAGGACAAGCACACCATGAGATGGTAGCTTCCTTAAGACATCAAGCACTAATGGTTTTCTAAGACCTGAGGCTGATGTCAAGGAACTGTGACATATGAAGAAATAAGCGTGGTGGGATTGATTAAGAGCTACGTGGAAGCGTGAAGATAGAGACCAGGTAGGAAGGACTCTAAAGTGCATGAGTTATGAAAACAAGGAAGACAGGTAGCCCCAAAGGCAAAAGAGGTTTAACTAATGGATCGACAGGACTGGAACCAAATTTCAATTTAACATAACAAAGTGGGTGGGGGCTTGTTTTGTGTCTTAAACACAAATTGAGCTGTCTTAAAAGGAAATGGTTTGCTTCTGGCAAGTTTCCTCCTCTGAGGGCGTCTAAGCACAAATTGGCTGGTAAATGTAATCAGTAAGAAAAGGCCCTTGGCCCAAACTCTGCAAACCTGTGAGAGGAAAAAAAAATGAAATCCAATGACCTAAGTTCTGATCCTCTCCTGTTTGCATTGGGGTTCTGCACTATACTCACTGCACTGCTGTGACAAAACGCCCAAAGTACAAAATTTAAATGAGGAAGGGCTTATTTGGGCTCTGCGCTTGAGATTACTTCTGGGTGTGAGTCCAGAAGGTACGATGCATCTGGGTCGCTGAGCCCAGTCAGGAGAGAGTCAAATGCTGGTGCTCAGCCCATTCTCTCCTGTTTTATGAGGTCTGAGCGCTCAGCCCGTGGAAAGAACCAACGGCATCTAGGGTGGGTTTCCTCACCTCAGTAAACTTCACCTAGAAAGTCCCTTACAGACACCCTCAGGGGTCTGTTATCATCATGACTCTGAATTCCATCGAGCTGACCATCAGAACTGATTGTCACTGTGCTATGTCACATGAACGTGAAAGGTAGCTGTAACCAGTTCTATCCAAAAACTCAGTCTTTATCTCAAAACTGTCTACTGTGTGCTGAACAGCTGCCAGGCGCTTCCTAAGCATCCAAGCTACAGCAGTAAGCAGCTGAACAGTTAAGTCCTTAAAAACTAATTTTAAAAATCTGTCCTCGTGATAAAGAAACGTTACCGCATTTATGGACATGTTCTTTTTCTGTTTTTCAATTAACCTAACTCATTTATTCATGGACACCATGGAAGCAATTTTTAAAATAATGCCAGCACGCACTAAGAGTGTAGGTAAAAAAAATTTTGGAATTAAGATGATAAAATTTTCCTTCCTACAAACTGCAAAACCGCACAGCCCAAGACTTTATTAAAGAATAAATACTGCAGCCGTGACCATGGGAGATTAAATTTTATACCAAGGTAATTTGGAGGAATTGTGGCCTGTTGTCCCTTCCTCCTTGGATTGAGACAGTGGCTGAGGTTGGGAGAGCTACACATGAGAAGTGCAAAGACCTCCACTTGGCTGCTGGAGTTCCATTCACCCATCCAATAGGGTCTGCTGCTGTAGGAATCCTCTGTATGGAGATGGTGTTCTTTTCTGAAAAGACCCTTAAGTCAAAGAGAACCTTTTTGATACCCTATTCCACAGTCAATTTTCCTTCTTCACTAGACTGATGAACATGGAATATCTGGGTAGCAAGATCCTGTCGAGTCATGGCAGTTGAGCCACAAATGCTGAGAAGAGACCAGATTTCATCTTGGTTTGTACTCTTTTTTTTTAATTTTATTTTATGCATAGGGCATCAGATCTCACTATAAATGGGTGTGAGCCATCATGTGGTTGCTGGGATTTGAACTCAGGACCTCTGGAAGAACAGTCAGTGCGCTTAACCACTGAGCCATCTCACCAGCCCAGTTTGTACTCTTGAAAGAGGAATTAAAAGCTGGACAGCCGACAGCTGTGCAGACCTCAGTGAGGTGCGGTACTCAGCAACTAAAAAGAGCTTATTCAAAACACAGACAAAATTATATCTGGAGATGTTTACTACAGTTTCTCATTGTAATAAACAGACACCATCTGTGAATACAACAGAAGGGCAATTATTAAAGACTATTATACAGCTATTAAATAATGTCTGTTCAAGATTTTATTAAGGCCAGAAGAATCTGCGTGTGAGGGTGCTCAATGGGAAAAGACAATAGAAAATTATACACTGTGATTACAAATTTAATTTCAAACACACACACACGCAAGAAAAGAATACCCAACAAAGTAAAATATTGGATCCATATATTAAACAGAATATTAATGGAATTTGCCTAGGATAATGGTATTCTGTAGTACTTCTTAAATTAAAATTCCCTGTGTTTTACACAGGTTAATCATTAAATGTGTCTTCGTTTTAAAATTAGAGAAATATTTTTCACAAACTACTTTTTTTTAACCTGCTAGAAAAAAAAATCATGTTGCTGAAAGAAAGGACGGTAGCAAATAAAATAAACAACCCTGGTGAACCTATTTAAGTCCTTGTTTTTTTGTTTTGTTTTGTTTTGTTTTGTTGTTTTTTTTTAAGCAAGGGTACACTGACTTTATTTTCTTGACTGCCTACTAAGATTTTCTATTTTAAATCTTTCCTCTTTTTTTTAGTGCCCTTTTCTAAACGTTTCCCTCAAACTCACAGGTCTCACTTGCCAGTGCTGTGCCCTTCACTGCCTACGGATTTCCTTTCTGTCACCTGCTGCCAGCCTGCTTGGTTCTCTGTGATGAGTGAGGAAAGGTGCTTGCCAGCTTCCTCTCTGCCTTTCCCAGGCTCCTTTATGCAATGATTCCTTTGCTGTAAGTAAGTTCCCTTCCTAGTGTCTAGACCATGAATATCAAGATTGGATCACTTTGTCCAACCCAAACCTATCATGTAGTACAACTCATCCTTGACCATGCCTCATGCCTCTCCTCCTCTCTTGTTCCTCGTAAGTCCTTGTTTTTAAAGTAGGGTCTAGCTCAGTAGCAAAAGCTGGGCTTGAACTCACTGTGATCCTCCAGCCTCAGCCTCTGCAATTGCTAGAATTGCAGGCATATGTTTGACAGGACTTGATTATTTGAAACAGTGTTTGTTTAGTTTGGTTCACTATTTATTGTCTATCAGTTATGTGTTTGTTAATTTGCATTATTGTTTAGACTGCTTAACCTCAGATAACAATTTCCGGTACTTCCCATTACTTGTGGCATAGCACATCTCCACTGTCTTCAGCCAAAGTGCTTCGGGTAAGGTGGGCCCTAACTCGCTCCAGGAGTAGGCATGAGTTTCTGCAGGCCACAGGACTGAATGTGAAGAGATAAAGAACAAAGCTATACTGCATCCCACAAGAATAAACTAGTATTTGGGTAGGACCTGAAGAAAACACTTCCTCTTTTTACTGGATTGATACTGGGAGCACACAACCCTGAAGTTGTCAGAAAACCCCATATGGAGTGAGAACATAAACCCACATGGCAGGTTTAACCAGGAAGGAGAGAGAGGTCAGCACTAAGGCACCTTCTCTGCTCCAGGGTTATACGGGCCTGTAAGCGATACTACAGGTGGACCTTCACACTGAGCTAACTAACTTTGCCTGAAACAATGTGTCTTTGAGCTTTTCAATTCCTTATTTTAAAAAAACTAAACAATATAAAAGTATATTAACACATTTAACTGGGGAGGAAACCTGGGGAACTAAAAGAGAAGTCAGTTTAGGGTTTGAGCATGTTGCCATAGCTGCTGTGAGTTCATGTAACTACCTGTCACATCCACAGAACACTGTTCTATTGTGGTCATCTACCACCTCCGGATCTCACCTTCTCTCGGCTTTGCTTTCCCATGACACCTGAGCCTTGAGAACAGGGGCTGCGAGACAAATGTCTCGTTTAGGGCTGAATATTTTACAGTTTCTTATCCGCTTTGTATTGACCAGCTGTGGGTCTCTGTGTTGATCATCATCTACTGTGAAAAGGAACTTCTCGGACGAGGCTTGGAGGATATAGTGAACAATAGGTATAGCAAAAGTCACTAGGAGTCAGTTTTACCCTGTGTCCATTTGGCATTTAGAGAAGTACTAGGTTCTCCCCTAAGAGTTGGGAGCTATCACAGAACATAGGTTCTTGATCTCTGATAGCATTAACCAGCATGAGTTACATCCTGCAGAACAGGCTGTAAATGCAACTAGAAAGTGTGGTTACTCCCGTAACAGTTGTGCCACTAATGTACCAATCTTGCCACTTCTGTGATTATTGTAACGCATGGGGTCCACAGCTGGGTGATTTTGATTATTAATTGCTTTTGCCTCCAATAGTGTGCATAGCAACTTCCAGTTCCATGAAAGATGGCCAGTAGGGATGACGATTTTGGGTAAGTTTCTCCTTGACTACTCCATGTTGTATGACTTGAGTATATTCAACGATGGGGTCTTACCACCAAGTTCAGGAGGATAATCAAGAGTAATTCCTAGGAGGTCTAGGAGAATTCTGCACTGAATCCATCAGGCCCTGGGCTTTTTATAGTTGGAAGACTTTTAATTACTACTTCTTTCTCAGAGGTTGTTATAGGTTTATTTAAACAATTGTCTACACCATATGTAGAAATTATTTAATTTAGATTTTCCGGTGTGATAAAATAAATTTTTTAAATTATATTCTTATGAGTCTTTGCATATTTTTTAGGTACTGTTGTGATGTCTCTCTTTTGATAAGTAATTTTATTAGTAGGACCCTCTTCCTATTTTGGTTAACTTAACTAAAGGTTTGTCAGTCTTACTAATTCTTCAAAGATCCAACTCTTTGGGGATGTTTTTTGATATTTTTTAATTTTTAATTTCTATTTTTTTATTTTGTTTTTATTATCTGATTTTGATTCTTTCATCCTGTTTACCTTTTGGGGTGTTGTTTATTCTTGACTTTATAAAACATTTAACTCAGTGATTCAACCTTCCTAATGCTGTGACCCTGTAATACAGTTCCTCCTGTTGTGGTTAGCCCCCCACCTCCAACCACAAAATTACTTCATTGCTGCCTCATAACTGTAACTTTGCTACTGATATGTGCAGAATATCTGATATTTGACCCCCAGGCTCCACAACCCACAGGTTGAGAACCACTGGTTTAGATGCTTTGTTAACTTATTAATTTTAAAACTTTCAAAAAATTGTAGGCACTTAGTATTATAAACTGTCTTATTGGTGCTGCCTTAATTATATCCTATAAATTTGGGTATGCTGTGTTTTTATTTTCACTGCTTTCTAGAGAATTTTAAACCTCCTTTTGTGATTTCATCTTTGAGCAAATGATCATTCAACAGTGTGTTATGGGTTTGCGTTGCTTCTGTAGTTTCTCTTACTATTGATTGACAGCTTTATTCAACTGTGGTCAGGTAGAATGAAGTTGCTATTTCAATTTTTTTATACTTGTTGAAGGCTTCTTTGTGACATAGTATGTTTCAATTTTGGAGAAAAATTTTATGAACTGGTGAAAATATATATTAGTATATAGGTGGAATTTTTATAGGTGTCTGATAGGTCCATTGCATTTGTGATGCTGTTTGACTCCAATGTTTTCCTGTTTAGTTTTTATCTAGATACGTTGTCTATTAGTGGCAATGAAACGCTGGTGTTACATACTATTACTGTGTTCCAGTTGATCTGTATTTTTAAATCAAATATTATTTCTTTTATAAAATTGGGTCCCCTGTGTTTGGTGCACAAACTTTTAGAACTGCTATATCCCCTTGATAGTTTTTTCGTTTAATGAATACGATATGTTCCTCCTCTCTCTTCTGACTACTTTCATTTTGAAGTCTATTTTTTCAGATATCAGACATCTATACTGCACAATTCTTGGCTTCATTTTTGTAGAACACTGTTTCTCATCTTTTACCTTATGCTGGTATCTATTGTGATGGTGAGGTATATTTCTTGGAGGTGACAAAAAGATGGACCCTAGATTCTAATCCCATCTGTTACTACCGTGTGTCTCTTTGTGGGATAAGTAAGACTGGTAAGATTAAGGATTATTTTGAACAATGTTTATGAAATCCTGTCATTGTATAGTTGTGGTGGTGTTTTCTTTGACCTCTTTTGATTCACTGTTCTGAAACTGTTCATTTATTTCATGTGCCCTCTCAAGAGTGTTTAACTTTCTCTTTAGACCGAAGCAATCCTTTCAGTGTCCTCTGCAGAGCTGACTTAGCGGACATTTATTCTTTAAATGTTTTTATCATGGGAAATGTATGACTGATAGTTTTGCTGGGTCTATTAGTCTTTACTGGCATCTGTGGTCTTTCAGAACTTGTAGAATATCAAGTGTAAATCCTTCTGGCTTTCAAGGTCTCCACTGAAAGTTTAAGTATTATTTTGATGAGCCTGCCTTTAAATGTAACTTGGTCTTTCTGTCTTACAGTTCTCCGTATCCTCCTTGTTCTGTACATTTAGTTTTTAAGTTATTATATAATATGGGGAGTTTTCTTTCTGTTCCTGTTATTTTGGTATCCTGTATGCCTTTTGTGCCTCTTTAAACATCTCTTTCCTTAGATTTGGGGAATCTTTTTTCTGCTATTTCAATGAAAATATTTTCTGTACATTTGGTCTGGGTTTCTTCTCCCTTTTATACCTACTATTCATAAAGTTGGTCTTTTTATGGTGTTCCTGTATGGCCTGCTCCCGAGTGTTCCTAGATTGAATATTTTCTTTGAATGAGTGATCCAACTGCTCTACTTGTCTTTAAGCCCTGACATTCTTTTGTCAACTTGATACCTTCTACTGGTGAGCCTTCCACTGAGATTCTCCTTTGAGTTACTAAAGTTTAGTCTCAATTTTTATTTTGGTTTTGATTTTTTTCAGACATTCTATCTCCATAAAAATTCTATCTTCATGTCTTGAGTTGATGTTTTTATCATTATTACATTATTCAATTGTTTATGTTTTGCAGTCTTTCTCCAGCATTTACTCACATCCTCCAAAGTTCCTTGAACATACTTCTAATTGCTATTTGGAAATCACTATGCATTATCTAAGTGGCTTATCTAAGGAAACTTAACTATGGAGTACTAATTTTAGGAAGATATATATTATCCTGGTTATTTGTTTTTGTGATGGTAAATGAATTGTTTTTAATGTGATGTGAATCTTTACAAAAATATTTATAGCATTCATGCACTCAGATCTAGGAAGTATGAGAAAAGGAATGCAGGAAATTATTATACCGAGCTAACTGCCTATACATTTCTTACAGCTACTGTTGTCAAATGGGAAAGAATAATGGCAAATCTCAGCCATGGTTTCCCTAATCGTCACCCAGTCTCCCATAAAGAGTTTTGATTTTAAATACAGAACACTGCATAGACTACGACTTTTGCCATAACCACCTGAAACACAAAAGGTCACCCACAAAGTCAGATACTTTTCCTGAATAGATCCAACAGCTAAAACTTTAAGTCAATCAAGTGGGGGAAACTCCAAACACTAGGGCTGAAGAGAGGTCAGCACTTAGCACCTGTTCTTACTGAGGATCCAGGTTTGGCTCCCAGCATCCACATGGCTGTTCCCAACCATCTGGAACTAGAAGTCAACAGGGTGTGACACCCTCTTCTGTTTCCATAGACAATGTGGTATACAGACATACACGTTGGCAATGCATCAATAAAATAAGTCTTTTCAGAAAAATAAATACCTCCAAAAAAGACAGAATGAAACAATCCTTTCATCTTTTATAGCTCACATGAGACGGTGGTGGCTACATCAGATAAAATGTGAATAAGTTCATAAAGCCATAGATGGCTAGAACAAATACGTACTTCCTAAAGTTTTAAGCCCAGCTTGTTCACAGATACTAAGAATTCCTCCCCACAGGTACCACCTTGTGCTCATGAGAACGACAGATGGTTGGAACAGAAAATGACATGGCACCGTTGTCTCCTTAAGTAACACAGGTGTGAAGAAGGTGACCAATGGTGCCAGCAAGTCAGGCACCATGTCCTTCTCAGGTCTCTGCTTCTTTCTCTCCAACAAACAGTAACTGACAAAGATCAATTATTTCCAAGGAAAGAACTGTCTCCAGGATACAAGCAACACTATATTGATGCTAGAAAAAAATATAGGAGAAAAACCATTCTACTACTTACTGTCCTTGAAATAGAACTCTACATTCCTTACATCAAGCGTAGACTGTGTAGGAAGATGAGGCAGCTGCCTTGAGGAAGTGGAGAAACATGAAGGTCACTGACTCGTGTGTATAGGCATGCACAGATAGCCAAAAACCAAAGAAATTCTCATGTGAGCTTATCCTGTGATCTTTAACTCTGTTCATGTTTTTATCCCAGTGACCAGAAACTTTGAGGTTCATTCTGAAAAAAAATTAATTAGGAAGCTATTGTATTCTGTATTGGGTACTTAGGGAAGGAGAGGGAGTAAATTGCGCTTTAAAAGACCAGGCCAGATAAGCAAGATGTGACTGTGACCACAAGTTTTCCTGATGACTTAAAGAAAAGAATCATATTTAATATGTTTTTTTTTTTTGTGGATGGAGCAGGGCTCTGATGAGAAGGGATCAAGATAAAGCCATGCTTCTGGTTAAAACAGAAATGAAAGCTGGAGAGAGGGCTCAGTGGTTAAGAGCACTGACTGCTCTTCCAGAGATCCTGAGTTCAATTCCCAGCAACCACATGGTGGCTCGCAACCATCTGTAATGGGATCCAGTGTCCTCTTCTGGTGTGTCTGAGGACAGCTACAATGTTATTCATGTACATTAAACAAATAAATATTGCTTTTAAAAAGAGAGGAATAAAAGCAGTGTTGGGGAAGGTCTATAATCAGAATACTCTAGAGACAGCGACAGTAAGACTGCAAGTTTAAGGTTAGCCTGGGCTATAAAGAGAAACCCAGATACATAAAGAAGGAAAGAACAGAGAATGGGGAGGGAAGAAAGAGGAAAAGAGAATGAGAGTAGACTTATGAGCCAGATGTGGTAGCATTCATGAGTAGCTCCCAACATCTGGGATGCTAAAGTGGAAGTGTTGCTTAAGCCCTGGAGTTCCATGAACCTAGACAAAACAACAGAGCACCATAGGAAAGAAGAAAACAAAAGGAAGAAGGGAGGAGTGTACGGAGGAAGGGAGAGGAGAGAAAAAGAAGAGGAGAAAAGAAAATGTTTGATAAATTCTGCAATGTACCAGAAAAAAATACATGTGTCTGGTTAGAGAAAGTGAAAAACAAAAATTGTTTCTTAGAATTGAATGAGATAAAAACCTACAAAGGATTTTTTTTCCTTCAACTGACAGGTCTTTAGGTTACTTGGTATTTCCAAGTTGAAGGACAGCAAAGCTGAAATAAATATATAACACTGACCAGAGAAGTGAGCCATAAGTTAAAACTTGCTTATCATGTACAAAAGTCTGAGTTTAGTCCTCAGAGATAAGAAATGTTCAAAACAAAGAGTAGGTTTCCATATGGCTCCTCCAAACAACCTTAATGGTATTCATCCCTCTCCCAACCTCTTCCTCTACCCTGCATCTACCCCCTGCATTATTCTACCAACCACACATTCTTTCCCACAACTCTCCCCCTTCATACCATCAAGCCTACTGTTTTATAAACTAGATAATATCTTTAATTGGCATCCTACTATGCTGGAAAGTTTTATGTCAACTTGACACAACTGAAGTCGTCTGAGAGGAGGAAACTTCAACTAAAACAATGCCTCCATAAGACCAGGCTGCAGGCAAGCCTGTTGGGCATTTTCTTAATTAGTGATCAGTGCGGGAGAACTCAGCCCACTGTGTGTAATGCCATCCCTGGGCTGGTGATCCTGGGTTCTATAAGAAGACTGGCTGAGCAATCCATGTGGAGCAGGCCAGTAAGCAACACTCCTCTGTAGCCTCTGCCTCATCTCCTGCCTCCAGGTTCCTGCCCTGCTTGAGTTCCTGCCCAGAATTCCTTCTGTAATGGACTACAATATGAAAGTCTAAGCCAAATAAACCATCTCCTCCCCCAGTTGCTTTGTTCATGGTGTTTAATCACAGAAGTAATAGCCCTACACTACTACTAGCACTATTAACACTACTAACTAAGACATCTACACAAGATTACATTCATCCCAGAAACTGTAAATTACCTAATAAAAAATCCTGTATATTGGGGTGTGCTGCTTCCTTTCAGGTTATTGATCATATATGTCCCAAAGATTCCCCCAAACAATGCCGGCTACTGACATTCCTGATTGTCCATTAGAATTTGATGGTAAGACTCTTCGCTAAAGTCACCACACACATTGGCCATAGACTATGTAGAAACCAAGTTAGTACTGACCAGGAGGCGTCCTCCCTCTGGCTAGATGTTATACATGCTGTGGGAATGAGGGTATCATCAAAATCTTGCTCAGGTAAGAGCCCTATGGACTGTATCAACACTGTAAGATATGGCCATGGGTGCTATCATGGAATGAATGTTATGAGGGCAACCAACAACTTTATGATTAGATATAAGTCCAGGAAACATGCCTGGCTCTGTAAATCTGGCCAAGAATCCATGGTTAAGGAGTTCACAGGCCACAAGGGTGAACATACTATAACTATTTTGCTCAATAGACACAGCATCAAATGGCTCTCTGAATTCATATGTCTCTACCTATAAATTAGTAGAGCTCTCAGGCCTCATCAAATAAGTTCCTTTGTGCAGCTGATGGTGGTTAGCTCATAAATTCATAACTAGCTATAAGAACAGAGAATACGTTGTCTGTGAAGTGGTCAGCCACAAAGAGGGCTTCTATGCAACACCCCTTCTAAATGGCACAGAGACCATCACAGAAATGGGCAGAAAGACTGTAGGAACCAGAGGTCATGGACCATAAGAGCAAAACAGTGTCTTCTGTACAATGGCAAGACAGCCTCACTCATAAACTCATAGCAACTGTGGTCGCCTGAATAAGACCTGTCATGAGAACTAGCCAGTCAACATTCTAATGTGGAGAGAAAGAAGTTCATGACCCCTGCCCTAACTGAGGAGCTTTGGAGAGTTGACAGCTTCTGAGTCAGGGAGAGTCAGTTTTCATTAAGGGTGTGAGCCTGGTAGGTTGACCACACTCCAGTGGATGGTCCTATTCCCAGGAAGTGTGGGCAACACAAATTAAGTTGATAGGTTATGTTTTCTTTAAAAAAGACATAAAGTTGGGGGGTAGGGGAGGTGTAGTTAAATCTGGGAGGGATTTGGTAGCTGTGGTAAGTATAAAAATATAGCCTTTTGGTGGTGATAAACTCCTTTCAAGAGCATGCCTCTCACAAAGGAAAGATATGCACTCTACAACGTCCTCCTTTACCTCTCTCTAGAGGAGGATACACACACAGAAAAAGCTCCTGGTATAGAACTTTGATTCCTACTTTATGAACATGAAATGCTCAGGATGCTATATAATCACTGCAATCATTAGCTGTACATCAGCAGTAGTCTGTGTGTTGGCTGCTCCACCTGTGGTCCTCCTCCAGCCTACAGGCAGAAAAGCATGGGCTGACAGAGGATACTCCTCCAGGGGGAGGCAGCATTGCAACTATCCTGATTTAAAATGGATAGAAAATGATCCCGATAATGACATTTGAGATCTAAAAATATTTTAAATGGGCGCTAAGAAAAAAACCCAACCTTTTTTTTGTTTAAATGAAGATATAAGTAACTATTTATATCTATATGTTTGCAACTATCTATGCAAACTTAAATTCTTGGGTGCCTTTGGAGATAGTTTCCAATCCTACGTGGCCCTTCACTCCCAGTATTAGCTGTATACTGATTTTGAGAGTAAAGTAACAGAGTCTCAAAACCTTCCCACCTAGCTCTGCCCCAAAGCTGAATTTGAGATGATAAATCAATGACAGTCTCTACCAGGACCCCGTGTGAGCACCTCAAGGTCAGAGAGTGTCCTGATTTGAGAGACACAGCTCAGGAAAGCATAGGGGGCAGCTATCTGTTCTTCTTCAGAGGGAACACTCGGGCCACAGTTGTGCTCATTGTTTAGAAGACTGGCCTTAGGCAGATAGCAGGACTAGAGAGGCTTTGTCCTCCTCAGTCCTTCATCTCTGACTGTGTGGTGGTTTGGAAGGCTTGCCAAGGTTTACATGATGAGCGTTTAGAAGGCGCTGTAGGCTAATAAAGTGGGTTGTCCTAATTTGGCTACTCCTCACAAAGCCTTGAAACTACCATTGATGGGTGAATCTCCTCTGGACACATGACCAAGTCCCTGGTTCTTCATGTCTGTGTTTCTTTGGGGGCGGGGGCTCAGCACACTTTAAACTCAGGTGCCAGTTAATTCTTGGCTGATACTCTCTACCCATCATCTACAAATAGTCTCCATAGAACTTGTACATTTCTAGCTCCCATTAAGGGCAATATCTTCAGATACATTTCCTTTTCTTAACTAGAAAAGCTCACAGTGCTAGGTGTGGAAGTACTCACTTGTAGTGCCAGCACCTAAGAGCCTGAGGCAGGGGGATGGTAAATTCAAAGTCATTCAGGCTACATAGCAAGACTCTGTCTCGAGAAATTAAATCAAACATGCATCCCTACACAAAATCAGAATACCAAACCCACAGCACCTTGAAGAAGTCAACAGTATCAAAATGTTCTTTAAATCACAGTGGTTTCATGAACTTCTTTAAACTTTAATCACAGGGATAGGAGAGAACCTTCAGAAGTTATCTTCACCGAAGCCATGGTTCAGACAAGTAAGGTATTTATTACTCCTGCCTTGTGAAGCGAAGTCAAAAAGAGGTGTGCTTAATTTGTTTCATGGTTGTAAAAGCAAATACTGTCAGAGCCAACACTTCGGTGCTGGCCTCCAGCTTCCTGGTGTGTTTCCTTCTACTGCATTCAGCTGTCTTTACTATTAAAAGTCAGACAGCACATCCAGGGCTGTGAAAATACAATAGACAGCAAGCCACTGTCTATGCAAAGACTTAGGCGGCCACTTACCATTCACTCAGCCAGATGAACTTAGGCACATCACTTAACAGCTATGCACTTCAACTCCCCTATCGGTACATAGGTCTTGCATTGTTAGAAAGAGGCAATTGCTTTGTGTATAGTCTTAGCCTATACTTTGCCCAAATCAACATCAAAATTCACTATTAACTATTGTCATCTGCACTCCCACCTTGTCACCTCAAGCTAGGATGCTTTCAGCTATCTGGAATTAGTGTCATTTCCCTCAATCTCTTTCTTACATTATCAATTCTTACACTATCAATGGATAATCAATTCTTTTTAATACTAACTTCTGAATACTGCCAAATCCATTTTCTATCCATCACCCGCCTTGACAAGACATTAGTTCAGTTCTGATCTTCTTGCCTAGACTGTTTCAAACATTTCCTCATTGGCTCTTTCTCAAAAAACAAAAACAAAAACGAAGTCAACCTTGTTCAATCCGTGAAAACCCACCACATCACTCAAATATTCTGTGGTGTCAACAAATGTCAATCGGGGAACATTCCAATCATTCCAATTAAGTCCACCTCTATTATCACTAATTCAGGAGGTCTAGAATGAGGTCTAAGTCTATTTTATACAGTCTCCAACATGGATTCAGTAGTTATTTCATGGACCAGTGCTTGAGAATCATTATAATGGAAAATTTGCATCCTTTGAAATGTCTTACAAAGCCCTACACATGCTTACCTACCCCTTGGAGGAGACTGCATGCAACCTTTCTTTCTATGATTTGCTGTCACCAAATTGTTCCTTAGCCCTTGTTCCCACAGATCTGTTTGCACAGCTCCACAATGACACCTGCTTGCAACAAGCACGTGGTATAACCTGAGGTCACAAAGGGGCCATTCTAAAAATGACCTATACTTAGTATAGTGTATTACTGTCACCCTGAAGTTCTTGGTAATTGTTAGACCTATGCCATTTCCTTTTCATTTTGCTTTAGGCATGTGAATTATGTGCTTGGCCTTGTCCACACAGCTATGAGCTTCTCAGAAGCAGAAGCTGATTTTATTCACTGAAGATCTTCCTGGTTAGCCCAGAGGACTCCTGGTACAGACCAGAGGTGGCTTAAATAATCTGTTAAACTCACACATGAATGAATTTGAGAATATAATAAAGTATCGGAGAAAAAAATAGTGCGGTATGGTTAATTAACTCTGCACAATGAGATGATTATACTTGAGAAAGAATGAAAGCTACAGGAGATTGTTGACTAATTTTTTTAAGTAACATAAACTTTCTAGCTTTATGTTTTAATTACTCAAAGTGGTTCTATTTCTGAGCCCTGTTACCTCTTTGTTTTTGTTATTTTTCAGAATGTAAAAGAGCACCTTAATGCAGCTTGCCAGAGACTCTACTTGGTTTGGGAAGGCCATGGAAAGGTTGCTCAGGCAGGGTCTCTGCTCTCCAGAATGGATTAAGTCCCACTCCTCAAGGGTTTCTATTAAAGATGAGTTCACTTCATGGGAGCTCTACCGCCAGGAATCAAGAATAAAGACAACAGACTTGGCCAGTGGCCCAGCTTCCTGAACATTTCAACTGACAAAATGTCTCAGTCTGAACACAATTCCTTCTCTATGCAATCTGTGGGCCTACTGCTTACTGTTGGCAAGCATCTCCGAGGTTCTTGAGGAGCATAGCAAGTGGGTACACATGAAGTCGGGGCGGGGGAGAAGCTCTGCTCCTGGGTGCCAGAGAAGAAAATGAGGGACATGAAAGTGGGATAACTCGTTGTTGAGGAAACACAGCCCCAACCCGAGGTGATCACACAGTACTTTTTCCAGTGTGGTTGAGCCTGCACACCACCCACTACCACTCCAGGTGACTTGCAATGCCAGCTTGCTAGCATCTTGCCAAGCACTCAGAAATGGTCTGGATGTTGACAAGGAGTCTGCTGTGATTCCATACTCTCTAAGCTTTAGTTTCTCAGTACTTAACAGTGTTAAATATTTGCCAGCACACACCAAACACAATGCTCTTGTGACTTCCTTTGCTTTCCAATTACACACTGTTGGACATTGTCCATTGGTGCACAGCAGGCATCATAGTGAGAACAAAACAATCACATTAACTTAGTTAAAAACGCATATGTGTTAGATTAAATGTTTAATGCAACGATACATCAGCAATGAAAGGGGTCCTAGGTGGAAAACACAAATGCCAATTAACATGTTTAACCTTGTCATGGAAATGCATGAAACATCATTTTCCAGAGTAGATGAGACAAAATTAAAAAGTAATATTTGAGAACAGAGGTAGAGGAGAGTTGATATCCATTAAAATGGGACTGCTGCTTGGCATATAAATTTTGCAGCACAACTTTTAGAGAGAAATAGGAGTGTTCTGTGTCCAATATTATGTGTCAAAAGTTGAACAGATCCAGGAAATGCAATTCAAAACAACCCTGAGATTCCACCTCACACTAGTCAGAATGGCTAAGATCAAAAACTAAGATGACAGCAGATGCTGGAGAGGATGCGGAGAAAAAGGAACACTCCTCCACTGTTGGTGGAGTTGCAAACTGGTACAACCACTCTGGAAATCAGTCTGGCTGTTCCTCAGAAAATTGGGCATAGTACTACCTGAAGATCCAGTTATTCCACTTCTGGGCATATACCCCAGAGAAGCTCCAACATACAACAAAGACACATACACCACAATGTTCATAGCAGCCCTATTTATAATAGCCAGAAGCTGGAAAGAACCCAGATGTCCTTCAGTAGATGAATAGATACAAAAATTGTGGTACATTTACATAATGGAGTACTACTCAGCTATTAGAAACAATAACTTTATGAAATTCCTAGGAGAATAGATGCATATAGAGAATAACACCCCGAGTGAGATAACCCAGTCACAAAAGAACAGACATAATATGCCGTCACTGATAATTGGATACTAACCCCAGAAAGCTCTGAACACCCCAGAAACAACTCACAGGCTATATGAAGCTCAAGAAAAACAAAGGCCAAAAAATTGAAAGCCTCAGTCCTTCTTAGGAAAAAATAAATGCATAGCAACCTCTCAAAGTGTGGTACACCTGGACCTTAAATCATTAATAATCCAAGAGCTAAGAATATAGCCTTGCAGCAATTTTTGGTATTCAAAAATCATTATGTTTAATCTATACACACCAAGAAAACTCTGACTGTTTCCATGTTACATTCTGTTCTACACGTACTTTATGCTTATGGTAACTACTAAGACTTCAATGCATACTATCAAACCTCTAAAAGAATCAAGTACTGACAATAATATATTCACATAGTTTTAAACCAAAATGCTTTTAAAAATCTGTACATGTATCTCTTTCTTTTAAATAAAGTTGTAAGAAAAAAAGTTAAACTGTACATCTCGTTTAGTGCTGCAACATTATTTCTGAGCACTCATTCTCAGGAAATAATATCCAAAAATACTTAACATGGTTCATCACAAAATTAGAGATAACAAGTTTGGAACATGGGGGGATGAAGCTCAGGTCATACAAACACAACTCAGACAGTGTAGTAGAAATGCAGTGCTATATCAAAAGGAAAACTGTCCACCCTATGTCTATCCTCAGCTCTTACAAAAACAGGTAGCCTTCAAAAGAGAGTACAGATTCCATTCTTTGTCTTAAAGATGCATACTTGTGAGGATTTGTGGGCATTCTTTAAGGATAGATTGTGATTGGTTCTATTTTATTTGGGTTCAATTCAGAGGAGAAACAACAGGTAGTATTCAAATTCTATCCGGATACATATGACAGGGAGAAAGGAATCAATGAGAAAACAATGTGCTTGGCAACATGCTTGCAGGACCAGGATGAAAGACTTTTTCAGAATTCTGCAGCACAAACTCCATCAATGTTGCTCATTTCAGTGAACCAATGTGCTGTCAAAAGATATACAGTTGCACAGCAGCCCATTACCCATATTTCCATACTACAGGGACAACACACAGAATCTGAAGAATATAAATAATATTTAAATGTACTACAATCATTGGAATGATGTGGTTTTATGAATACACTACATATGCCTGGAAGAGTCACCAACATGGTAGTATTAATCAGACATAAACTAATAAAACTAATGAAACATATCTACTTTGTTCTTCAGACCTGAGTTCTTGTCTCAATATTTTCACACACACACACACACACACACACACACACACACACACACACACAAAACATGTCATCTTTATAATCAGAAAGAGTCAAGTGTTTATTCTTTACTTGCTGAAAATATAGGAGTGAATTCAGAGTACATCACTTTTCCAAACCTTGCTAGAATAAAATACTTCTCCAGAAGGAATGAATTTATACTGTGACCAATGGTTGGATCAATTAATCTGTATTGTTGTCAGTTGTGCACGAAGAGATGAACAGTAACACTTCTAAGTCACTGCAGAAGAGAAATGCATGACACTGGAATTCATGGGATGGGAACTCCCTGGAGATCTGATAGTCTCACTTCACAAAAAGAGAACATCCCACAGGGAGGCCCTAAGGGGCAGGTATATCAAAACATTAGCTTCCCCATTTATAAATAAACTCTACATAAAGTAAGTAATATATTTATATTGTCATTAATATAAAAGGGGACCTCATTGTAGTGGGACAGTGTTCACTCAGTGGTGTAAGGGTCCTACCTTTGTTTCGACAGTAACAGCTCATGAGTTCTCAAAATTGTTCCTTCTCAAAACATGTACACATTGATGCTCTTAGTTAGTGCTCCTAAGAACTCTGTGAGACAGCTAGGATAGAAAGGAGCACTCCTATTTTATAGATAAGGAAACTATGGCTTGAGCAGACAAGCAACTAGTCCAAAACCAGGGCGTGAACTCTAGACCCTTTTTGAGGCCTTTCTAGAAGTGTCTGGTTAAGCCTTCTCTGAAGGATTTTCTTGTCCTCTGACAGGGTTTTCCTTCCTTTGGTATCCTTAATTCCCTTTCCTATTTGCTTGAAGGCAGTATCCGTGTCAACCACAATTGCTCTACAGCCCCTGTTTATTTGACTCTGGACTGAAAGGTAAATTCCAGGCACTCTTCTGTTCTTTTATATGAGAGCTAAATCCTAGATTGTTAAGTATTTATTGAAGTTTGAAACCATTTCTATCATTAAAGGAATTATGGTTGGAAACGTCCACACTTGTGGTGTTATGAAGAATTTATAAACACTTTGGTATGGTATGTCACATTTTTAGATGATCTTGGCTTTCTAAAGGGGATTAGCCTACAAGTCAGAGGAGACAAATCTACTCAGCAAGTACAAAATCTATAAAACAGCATACCTTGGGGGAGCTAAGATCAGACATTCTCCTTAGCGTTGCTTTCTTGGGAGAAGAAATATGTTCTATTAAGAGGACAGTGTCCCCAGTAAAGAAAGGGCAACAGTGGGCTGCATTTAGACACAGAGACACACGACTACCTACTTAGCCTAACCTATGTGATGCTCCAGTCCTTAGACTTGCTGACTGAGGCAACCTTGTACATTGCTATCCCCACCAACCTCACAGGGTCATGGTGGAAACTAAATAACCACGAAAGCACATTATATACCAGAACGCAGAACAAAAAGGGCATGACAGATAGATAGATAGATAGATAGATAGATAGATAGATAGATAGACATGATATATGATATGATATGACATGATGATATGATATGATATGATATGATATGATATGATATGATATGATATGATATGATAGACAACTTTTGAAGTTTTCTGCCACCAGTGAGGACCAGTGTAGCAAGAAAAAATTGCAGTACCAGGCAGGTGGCCAGGTTTCAGCGGTTGGAACAGGGCAAGGAGCTGCGTGCATACTAATGTTGCACCTAGCCTACTGGTCAAATCATTGTTCACCAAAATACACAGTGTCCCTTCCCCAGGCAAGACACTCAACTGAACCACCTGCATACAAAACCGAGCTGACCCTTGATGCTCTTGGTGGTGCTGTAACAAGATTGATTCACCTAGAGCATTCATTAGACTAGGGAGGAGGTAGTCTTCAAGAATATAGGTAATCCATGGTGACATTTCAAAGAAGATGAGTAGAGAAGAGAAGACTGTATTACAAATGAGAAAGCATGCAAAAAGTCCCTGCCTTCTGGTAAATGCATTCACAATGAGGATGGGGCTCAACTGCAGTCTCTCAAGGAAATACTTAGGAGAGAAAAGGAGCATGAGTCAACATGGGCCAGGAAGTCATTTATGGTGACATTTTGGTGGAGTCTTTGAAAGCAACTGTTACTGCTAGTTATGTCTGAAAGAAGTAAAGAAAGTCATCTGAATTAAGACGACCATTAGTCCTTTATAACTTTTTTGTCAGAGCTTTGATAGATGGGATCTATTCCAGAATGTCAAAAAAAAAAAAAAAAAAAAAAAAAAAAAAAAAAAAAAAAAAAAAAAAAAGTTGTTGCTATAGAAACAGGTAAGCAGATTAAACTTGAAAGACCAGTTTTAGAACAAAGAATTTAATAGTCAGGACTTGAGCAATTAACCAAGAAAACATTTTAAGTAAATATCTTCTGGGTTTGTTATTTTTATATTAATTCCAGGAAAATTTTTTTAAAAAGCTGTTATAGAGTTAGAGCAGCGCATTCTCACATTTTAATTGCATCATTACTGGTATAAAAGGCTATGCTTACACAATTAGCACAAAGACCTTATTACCCAGAACTGCACATCCCTGACTCTCTCTTGATTACATTGTAATTGAGAAATATCGCTCCGGATTCGCCAAGAACAGAACCATCTTTGGTTTCCTTACAGATCTCAAGTCTCGGAAGCACATCTCGAATGAGAGAGATGAAGAAGGACACGGGGTTTTCTGTAACTAGTCCCTACAGCAGTGAATCTTTGGAAGTAAAAGGGAAATGAGTGGAGGCCGATCCTTGTTCATAATGGCATTGTGTGTCTTCCCTGCTGAACAGTCCCAACAAGACTGTGAGGAGTAAAGACCCAGCAGAGCAGCTGCCTTGCCCTTGGTGTTCAGTTCTTCCTATCAGAGGAAACGCTAGTCCTCTCAGAGACCTGTTGAAATGGGAGTTCTGGACTCAACTTTCCATACAGTCGGAGATTCAAAACTTAATCACCAGGCAGCCCCGTGTGCCTCTCCCCTTCTGTTTCACTTCCAATGAAAACAATCTTGATGAAAATGAATACAATATGTTCATTCTACCAAGTTCGTGCTGTGGGGAGTTACGTTCACGGGACAGGAAGGTTGCTTGGCTATTATCTCTTCTTATGTAATTCCAGAGTCAACATTTAGTGAAGAATGGGAATAAATTCACGCGTGTGTGTGTGTGTGTGTGCGAAGCTAGGGAAGGGAGATGAAAAGGGGCTGGGAACTTACCATCTCATTCTCCTCCCCTTCATTGAGTAAAGCATGCTGGCTCTTCTCAAGGTGGTCCCCCATGGAAATGCACTCCAGTCCTGCTCCCTGACCCGTGTGTGCAGAGGCTTCCAGGACCAACTCCAGAGCCGCCGCCGGACCGCTGAATGAAAGAGTTAATGATCTTCCAGGTTAAAAACTCCTTGAGCACACACCTTCTTCCAGCAAATGACAATACTTAGCAAAATGGACTCCTCCCCCGGGCACTTTGTGCCAGGAGGAATTTCTGGCTGCTCCCCGTTGCTGCATTCTCTCAGAGCAGCTGTCTCAGAAGAAGCCGCCCCCATGCAGATCGTTTTGTGCCCAACTTCCAGGGAGAACACTCTCTGCCTGCCCACAGCCTGCCAGCGTAAGGCATCTGACTGCAAATCCAGCAAGACAATGCGGAGTTGGCAGGACCCTCTGGAGAAGCGGGCTCAAGAACTCCCAGGTCGCTGTTTTAGTCCCAGAAGCTGGGGAACCAGGGTGTGGGGGAGGCGAACAGAGGTAGGATTTTCATTTGCCTCGTTGGAATTCCCAGTCCATGGGTTTTTAGTTCCGTCCTCGTTCGTTTTTGTTTACAAATGATACCGATTATTCATGATCTACCTAGACAGAGATTTATAATTGCATTTGCTTTTGCACACACAAAGTATCTACTTTGTGTGTGTGTGTGTGTGTGTGTGTGTGTGTGTGTGTGTGTGTGTAATTAGGCTTGCTTTTCTTGAAAAACATATAGTAAAGGCATAAAAGTATAATCAACCTATTCCAGGCAGTTCTTTTTAGCTCAAATGTTTATGAGTAGACATTTACAGATGCCCAGAAACAAAATATTCAAGTGGGAGAAAAACAAAAAATTGGGGGAGGGGGTGTTTCTTTGATATTTTTTAAACTTTGTTTTATGTATGTAGATGGTCTGCCTGTATTTGTGTCTAGGCATCGTGTGGGCCTGGTGCCCTCTGCAGCCAGATGAGGACCACAGATCCTGTAGAACTATGAGCCACCATCTGAGTTAGGAATCAAACCCAGGTTTTCTGGAAAAGCAGCCAGTGCTCTTAATCACTGAGCCATCTCTCTAGCCCCTCAAATTCAATTTTTTTTATTTGCCCACAAGTTACGCAGATATTACTTTTAGCATAGAAAGATAAAGTAACCAAGTCACGTTTGTTATCCTGGGGCTGGTGTAAGATTCAGACACATAGGTAAGTCTGCTAGAAGGTCCATTTTGATTCTGTAAGCCACAGCATGAGTGGGAGAACCGTAGGAGTCCCTGTGTGGTGTAGAGGAGCAAACATCTCTGAGCCAGTCTTGTTGTATGGTCTTGGATCTACAAGAGCTGACTTTGGTTTGCCTGGAGATACCTGGAAGGGATGTTAAGGGAGGGAGTGTGGAGCTGGGAACAGATTCTGACAGCACTGACCAAGTGACGTCACCGTGTTTGGAGGAAACACTGGTTTTAGCATCAGGTGGTAGCACACTGGTTAAGAAAGTGTGCTTCAGAGTTGGAGGACTTGGCTGCAAATCTGGGTTTTACCAAGTATCGTCTTTGCCCCTTTGTACAGCAGGCTACATAAAGTCCAAGACTTCTGTTTGCATGTTAAGTAAGAACGAGGACACTAAATGTTCCCTCCTGGAGCTGTGTTTTGAGAAATGGGAAGATGTTCAGTAAAGAGCAGTTACTGCAGCCACACACTGTCCCTTCCAGCTAAGTAAAGAGATGGTACTGATCTCAACAGCTCAACACAAGTAACCCTTAGAGATGGAGATAAAGGTACGTAAGAGAGAAGAAGACACACACACACACACACACACACACACCAGAGAGATAGGGGGTGGAGAAAGAGGGGGGTCTTAAGCAAATGATTTTAAAAAATAAGATAAATATTTTTTAAAAGCAAGCTGAGAAAAGTCATTATAACAGAAATCACGTATATAAATATCTGTGTGCACGCAGGTATAGTGTCTAGTTCTTAGAAACTCCAAAAACTGTATCATTTAACCAAAAAATCAAGGTAAAAGTAGTATTTTATTATAAGGTAAATATATGAATGATATGAAGTTTCTTTTTAGAGATAATGAAAATGGTCAGAATTAGTAAAGTACATCTTTTGGATAGCCCACCATTCACTGGTTTGTATGTTAACAAACAACCATCTAGTATATTTAGCAAAGGAAATAATAAAACAAGATTTGCATTTCATCTCAACTTTGGCAAATTGGTAAAGAAAGTGGCAGAGCTCATGGGCAGGTGTAAGTAGTATTTCATTCCCCCACGCCACCCCCCAAAAACCCCGGCATTACTGGGATCGTTCCCATGGGAAGAAGCTCTTGAAACAAGAAATCCATGGTCCAGAGAAATACAGAATCTCATTCAGAGTAGCCTCCTCTCTTACTGCCCATGACCTGGATGTAACGGGATAAAGATGTCCTGGGAAACACAGATAAGCCATCCTATGCAGGTTTTGAACACCAGGCCTGGGTGTGGACTTAACTCAGTGGACAATGATAATGTATATAACTTGTTCCCCCAGCCTGTGTTGCAGGAGTAGCTACAATTGCATATGCTGAAAGCAATGAGGTCCAGTTAGCACAGCCCATGGTCGATGAAGAATAAATCTTCTTCTAGAATATCAGCATGATATCTTATAGAGATTTGTATAATTCAGACTCCTGTTTGTTCTTTAATTTGTAGAGGGGAAAACTGACCTTCGGGAGTTAAATCTTTTGTGGAAACAAAGTCAACACCAAAATCCCAAATCATATTCAAGTTTCACAAGAACGGAAGAGGAACCACAGGATAGGGGGTAGGCTGGGAAGGCTCTGTGAAGGGAGGGAGTCCTTAGGATGCTGTCCTGAATAAATAAGATGCTATCAAAGACACTGCTGACCAGGGCAGCTGAGGGCAAGGCTGTCAGGTACACAAGAGCATTGATCTCTTGGACTTGGGAAGAATGTCTAAGAGTCAAAGTGGTTCCTGTCATTCTCCCATTCTCTCTCGACACACGTCTTCTCAAATCCTCTATGCCAAGTACAACAGGAAAGTGCAAAGAGGAAAAGGATAAAAAGTAATTAACCACCTCTTTGGACAATGTGGTATCTCTCGTCTTGTTTTACTCTATGCCAGGAGCAGTCTTCAACCTCTGAGAGCCTATAATAGCTGCTAAGTAGGGCTAATGCCCGCACTGGTTTCTCTGCCAGGTCATGAGGATGCTGCTGTTTCACTTGCCTGGCCCATTTAGATGGCGTGAAGATAAGTACAGTCATGTTTCGTCACACATTAATTTCCATCTTTCATCCGAGCACCTCACGGAATATTGCAACATCCCGCCTTGCGCCGGCCTCTGTGAGGCAGGGCAATGAGTAACGTATTGGCCCCGTTTGAAAGCTGTAGGAACTGAGTCAGAAAGAGGTCAGCAAGAACTGCTCAGGGTGACATGTCCTCGGCATGCTGTAGAACAGGAAAGAAGTGTGTTGATTCTGCTAGGTCATCACTGGCATGAAGGCTGGCTCAGGCTTCCTCCTCATTCCTCTTTGCACAAATCAGACAGTCGCAGAGCTGCACGGCACTGTCTAAATCCAAAGGTTCACGGCCATTATTCGTCATCCTCACCTGCACTAACATACAGTCCGTACACAGTACTGTAACAAGCAAAGATGAAATGTCCCAAGGAGGAATTACCTGCCTCAAGGTGGTGGTGTGAGGTTTAATTGAATTAATTAGTGTTTGTAAAACATTTAGCAGCACTAGGATTAAAGGGTCTAACACAAAGACACAAGGCCTCCCCTTAATTACAGAAGACAAGAGTAACCTAAATGGGTCTCGGCTTCCAGAGGACCTGTTCTCAACCATCTGGGCTCAGGATCCAGTTCTGACCTTCATGACAAGCATGAGGAGCCTTGTCCCTTGTTCCCAAAAACGTCTCTTGCTAGCTCTTATTTCCAAAGAGTAAAAAGTCAAAGAGCTAAAGCTTCTCTCTGTAGAAAACTGTCCCTTATATAAAGAGTGCCTTGGTGGGAGACTATTAGGACAATTAATTCTGGGTCATTAAACAGGGTCGACAGAAACAGAAACCAAGCCTTAGCCTTTCCATTGAATCCTCTGTGGTGCCAGTGCATTTAATTTTGAGAACTTTTGAAAAATCTAAATATACGAAGCAATATGAGTTAGGACGTGGTTAGGAAGAATCAGAAACCATTATAGCTTGCTGGACCTCCTCAGTTCTCAGGTAAAGAACCAGCTCTGGGGAGACTAGAAAATGACTCGCCATGCAACCCACAAGAATCAAGTCATACACAAAGACTACGTTTTCCAAAATGTGCTTCGTACAACCTCACTGACACTCAATGTCGTTTTCTCTTAAAGGGACTAGCATAAGATGGGGAGGAGTGATCTCTCTGAAATACCTCAAAGAGGTTCTCATTTGCAGAGCAGTGACTGACGTAGCAAATTCCAGACCTATACAACTGAGTACACAGCCTTGCCAATGGTACCAATCCTGGGCCGATTCTAATAATTCGCGTAACACACAGAGGGCTTAAAACACCCAGTCATCCTTGGGATTAAAATGTCTGCTTGGGGAAAGAGGAAACTGCAAGTGTTAATGAAGAAATTCAACAACCAGGCAACTGAAGCGTCTTTGCTTACTGCTCGGTAGAGCCAGTGACCTACAAGCAAGGAAGACGGACGAAGCTGACGTGTACAGGAACGGGACAGGTGTACCCGGAAATACACACAGGAAGCTGGCTCCACGGTCTCTGTCCTCTAGGGGACAAGCTCCACTGAGCAACCTCGCCTGGCGCAGGGTTCCAATCTGGGGTGTAGCTCAACAAGAGAAAGGTGAGCGTCTTCTCCTAGGAAGGGTCTGGGTTCGAGGCGGGTTGTCAGGCAAGGGGAGGGAGCGGTGGTTTCCACTGTGAACCTTAGGTTTGCAATGAGCCGGGCGCACAGTGACTTAACAGCACAGCTTCTTGTCGGACAGGGAGGCGCTGTGACTACCAAGTGTGTCCGGGTTCGGTTCCTCTGCTGTGGGTTTAGAATGACCCAGAAAGAGAACTGAACTCATGAGCATGCAAACAGTGTGCAGGCCTCACTTGGGAACCAAGAAGAAGCACTTGCTGGGGTTGGAAATAAGGCCAGGTTGAGGGTGTACTGGGTCCTGTTCCCAAAGTTCACCTACAGTGCAGGCGGCTTTCCCCACCTCCTTAATTTTGTCTTATCAGCAAGTGCTCTCAGAAGGAATTCCAAGTAGCGAAGTCCATGATATTTGAAGGAGAAAGGACTTAAATGGCCAATTAATGAAATTCCGTTTTTATTACTACGTGACACATCTTTCTACACCCTGAGCAAATTGATAATGTTATTTGCTAATGGAGGAAGGGAAAGTGAACGCTGTTAGTCAGATCCCCTTCCCAACCCACTCCCTGGTTAGTGTGGTGTCAAACGGAAGCCCTGGATCGCTCCATCAACTCTGACAAAGCACCTCAACTAAATGGGTAACTTAACGGGGCTGGGGAGAGGGCGCCACTGTTCAAAATGCTTCCTGATTTTCCATAGGAGCTGCGTTTGTCTCTCAGCTCCCACACGTGAGGTGGAGTGGGCTCAAAACCGCCTGTTACTGCAGCTCCGGAGGATCCAAAACCCTCTTCTGGCCTTCACTGGGCACCAGCACAAACACGGCACATATTACATGCTGACACATACATGCAAATGAAGAAATATTAAAAAGTAATAATACACGGGTAACTTTGAAATGTGCTTGCAAGGCAAGTGCACCTTTAAAGCAACACCGCAACGCCCAACAACTCTTTTCCATTAGAAGGAAGCCTTCATGGCTGTGCTACTGTCTCACCTACGTGACCCCTTTCCTACCTGAAGCTGCCACTGAGTGAAGCTGTGCTTCTCAACCCCTGGGAACGGGGCCAACGTCTCCTCATCCCCAACCAGTCTGTCTGGCACCAGAAGTCTCGTTATAGGCAGGTCACACGCTCTCCTGTTTGTGCTGCTTGTTTTTACCGTATTCATCCCATAGGCAACAGCAGGGGAAAAAAAAAACAGCCCATTACTAGTAGGGTGTGTCAGTGACCCCAAGGCTTTACTAGAACATACCAAAGCATCTGGCTTTTGTGAAATTGGGAAACACATCTTGGTGTGTGATGTGGTGCGTATAAAAATATTCAAACAAAAGAGCCTTTGGACTTGGGATTTGAGTCAATGTTCTCTGTTCTCTCTGCCATTCATCGCCCAAAGCTTTGACACTCTGAGACCAACTCTACCCTTCAAATCAGACATCTTGTGATGGCACTACTATTCCAACGCTATGGAAAATTTGGTGAGATACTTAATGACCCTAAACATTAAATATTTTTCACCTGTGAGTAAGAGAATATGTCGGCATCCTGTGGGATAAATGTAAGAAAAAATAAAATAACCAGCATGTCCGGTGTGGTGTCCAATAATGTATAATGTTTTAAACAACAAAAAAAAATCATTGTGAAGCTGAAGACAACTACGCCTGAGACTTTTTTTCCTGCCCTCATCGTGTACATATAATTTATCCTGAGCAAGAACAATGCTGGGGGTGTCATAACATCTTACTTCAACATACACTAGAACCAGAGAACAAAAACAGACTTGTAAACCCAAATCTTCGGGCATGAGTACATAGCCTGTGGTAACTACGGAAATGAGGAAGGTAAACCAGGACCACTGCCAGACTGGGGGTGTGAAGGAGCAACAGAGAAAGGAATAGAGGATACAAGTAATCTGGTAGGGAATGGGAAAGATGGGCTCCTTATGGAGAAAGAGGGAGGTAAGTGGGATAGAAAAAGAAAGAGGAAGGATGGAGGGACGGCGGTAAAATAGCAAAAGGATGTCTGACAAGCCAAGGAAGCATACCATTAACCATTTACCCAAGAAAGTCTATGGAGCATATAACTTCATATATAGATATACATATAGTTCAAGTGAACATTTCCCATCTGGGGTGGCGGTGCACATTTCAGTGTTTTAGAGCACATCTCTGGGGAACACAGGTTGGCCTCCTGCTTCAGTTTCCAGTGTTGTGGTGTTGGCCGTGCCCCATGATGTCTGCCAGTGCAGATTCCTGAAGTGATCTACTGGTGCTTTCTCAGCCTACTCTCTCTCTCTGCTCATCCTATATTTTGATCTTTTCTTACTGAAGCCTAATAGCTCAGAGATTATCCTTAATTACAGCTCACCAGACTTCCCTTTCTTTGATCTTTTGTAACAATTACGGTGCAACAGATGGTCCTCTGCCTGTACATTCTTCATATCTGAATAATTAACACATATGGATACTATCCTACCTCATTATGCACTGTATCTGTTGCATGTGGGTAAAATAATCTGACTTCAATATTCTGTGATGTTGGTGGTCCAACCCATAACCTTTTCTTCTGGGTGTGTGACAACATAGAAAATTCTATGTATCGTCTGACCTTTTCCCTCTTTCCCCTTCCCCACCAAGCATGACCCACACCTAGGCACTTACACACTAGCCTGAGATTAGATCACATGCCCTACTGTTTTACCCCAAGAAATCACTCACAAAGCTGAATGTTGTGGTTCAAAGAATTTTCATTTTAAAATACTTGATACTTAAAGTATTTGGTGTTACATTTTTGCTAAAAATAAAAATGAACTTTCTAAAAGACTAATACTATTTATCAAACAGCATCTACTACAATTATTATGGGTAATAAAAACCAACTGCGACATTGGTGGTCCAACCCATAATCTTTTCTTCTGGGGGGTGTGACAACATAAAAGAGTCTAGGTATCGTCTGACCGTTTTCCCCTTTCCCCTTCTCCACCAAACATGACCCACACCTAGGCACTTACACACAACCTGCCCACAGAAAGCTGAGTACCCAGGAGTTCTCTCATTCCTAAACCCACAGGCTCACAGGCACACAGGAGGGACAAGCTCCAGTCAGAGACAGAAAGACCAACTAACATCACAGATAACAAGATGGCAAGGTGCAAGTGCAAAACCTAAGCAACAGAAACCAAGGCAACCTGGCAACATCAGAACCCAGATCTCCCACTACAGCAAGTAGTGGATATCCTGACACAGTAGAAAAATAAAATTTGGACTTAAAATCATACCTGATGATGATGATAAAAGGCTTTAAGAAGGACATGAATAACTCCCTTAAAGAAATACAGGAGAACACAGGTAAACAATAGAAGCCCTTAAAGAAGAAACATAAAAATCACTTAAAGAGCTATAGGAAAACACAACCAAACACATGAAGGAATTGAAAAAAACTATCCAGGATCTGAAAATGGAAATAGAAACAATTAAAAAAATCACAAAAAGTACAACCCTGGAGATAGAAGACCTAGGAAAGAGATCAGGAATTATAGAGGCAAGCATCACCAACAGAACACAGGAGATAGAAGAGAGAATCTCAGGTGCAGAACATACCATAGAAAACATTGACACAATAGTTAAAGAAAATGCAAAAAGCAAAGAGCTCCTAACCCAAAACATCCAGGAAATCAAGGACACAACGAGAAGACCAAACCTAAGAATAATAAGGGTGGAAGAGAGTGAAGATCCCCAACTTAAAGCCCAGTAAATATCTTCAGCAAAATTATAGAAGAAAACTTACCTAACCTAACTAAAGAGATACCTATGAACATACACGAAGCCTACAAAACTCCAAATAGATCAAACCAGAAAAGAAATTTCTCCTGTCACATAATAGTCAAAACATCATATACACAAAATAAAGTAAGAATATTAAAAGCAGTAAGGAAAAAAAGGTCAAGTAACCTATGAAGGCAGACCTATCAGAATCACACTAGGCTTCTCAACACAGACTATGAAAGCTAGAAGATCCTGGGCAGATTCATACGGACCCTAAGAGAACAAAAATGCCAGCCCAGGCTACAATATCTAGCAAAACTCTTAATTATCATAGATGGAGAAACCAAGATATTCCATGGCAAAACCAAATTTACACAATATCTTACTACAAATCCAGCCCTACAAGGGATAGTAGATGGAAATCTCCAACACAAGGAGGAGAAAGAACTACACCCTAAGAAAAGCAACAAACTCAAAAGAAGATAGCCACACAAATATAATTTTACCTCTAACAACAAAAATAACAAGAAACAACAATCACTATTCCTTAATATCTCTTAACATCAATGGATTCAATTTTCCAATAAAAAGACACAGACTAACAGACTGGATAAGTAAACAGGACCCAGCATTTTGCTGCTTACAGGAAACTCATCTCAGCAACAAAGACAGGCACTACGTCAGAGTAAAAGGCTGGTAAATACTTTTTTTTCCAAGCAAATGGTCCCAAGAAACAAGCTGTAGTAGCCATTCTAATATCGAACAAAATAGTCTTTCAACCAAAAGTTATCAAAAAAAGATAAGAAAGGACACTTTATACTCATCAAAGGAAAAATCTATCAAGATGAACTCTCAATTCTGAACATCTATATTCCAAATGCAAGGTCACCCACATTCATAAAAGAAATTTTACTAAAGCTCAAAGCATATATTGTACCACACACAATAATAGTAGGAGACTTCAACACCCTGCTCTCATCAATGTACAGACCATGGAAGCAGAAATTGAACTGAGACACAGTGAAATGAACAGACATTATGAACCAAGCGTATTTAACAGACATCTATAGAACATTTCATCCTAAAACTAAATATTATACCTTTTTCTCAGCTTTTCATGGTACCTTCTCCAAAACTGACCATATAATCTGTCACAAAACAGGCCTCAATGGATACAAGAAGACTGAAATAATCCCATGCATCCCATCAGATCACCATGGACTAAGGCTGGTCTTCAATAACAACAAAAAGCCCACATACCCATGGAAGGTGAAGAGTGTTCTACTCAATGATGACTTGGTCAACGAAGAAATAAAGAAAATAAATTTTCAACAGAGGAATGGATACAGAAAATGTGGTACATTTTCACAATGGAGTACTACTCAGCTATTAAAAACAATGATTTCATGAAATTCTTAGGCAAATGGATGGAACTAGAAAATATCATCCTGAGTAAGGTAACCCAGTCACAAAAGAACACACATGGTATGCACTTCCTGATAAGTGGATATTAGCCCAAAAGTTCTGAGTACCCAAAAAACAATTCACAGACCATATGAAGCTCACAAAGATAGAAGACCAGAATATGGATGTTTCAGTCCTTCTTAGAATGAAGAATAAAATATTCATGGGAGGAAATACAGGGATAAATAGAGGAGCAGGAACTGAAGAAAAGATTGTTCAGAGACTACCTCACCTGGGATCCATTCCATATACAGCTACCAAACCCAGTCACTATTGCTGATGCCAAGAAGTGCTTACTGGCAGGAGCCTGATATGGATGCCTCCTCAGAGGCTCTGCCAGAGCCATACTGATACAGAAGAGGATTCTTGCAGCTAACCATCAGACTGAACATAGGGACCCCCAATGAAGAAGTCAGAGAAAGGACTGAATGAGCTGCAAGGGTTTGCAACCCCATGGGAAGAACAAAACTATTAATCAATCAAACCCCCCTCAGAGCTCTCAGGGAGTAATACACTAACCATTGAGCACACATGGGGAGACCCATGGATCCAGTTTCATATGTAGTAGAGGGTAGCATTGTCTGGCATCAATGGGAGAAGAGGCCTTTGTTCTAGTGAAGGCTCGTTTTCCCAGTGTAGGGGAATGCAAAGGCGCTGAGGTGGAAGTGGGTGGTTGGGAGTGAGAGCACCTTCATGGAAGCAAGGGGAGGAAGGATTGGAAATGTCTCCTGTCATTCTTTGGCTGGCAAGGAGCTTCAGAGGACTATGGATTCCAGGAGAAAGGCTGGTTCTTTCTTGGGACAGTAAGAAATGAGCTAGACACAAACCCTGTTACCAGCTGCAGATACCAATGGACCTGCTTACACTTTAGCTTAAATTTTTTGCACATAGTATCCCATGGGTGTGTAGGTACCTACGCTTGAGGCCAGGTTCCACAGCCAGCCAGGGGACATGGAAGGCCAACTGCAAATGTCGCCTCTCTACCAAACAGGGCTCAAAACTGACAGGACTCTTGCAGGAATGAAAGGTGCACACAAATGTGTCCATAAGTGTACTTATGAACTTAGCATCTAGATCTTTCTCACACCTTTCTCCCATAGGGGAAACTGAGGAACACGGTTGCCTTGAGGACTAGAAAAGCAAAGGTAAAAGATGAGCCTGGAGCCGCTCACAGACAGTATAGTGCTGAGACCTTAGTGCCGTAGACCAGCTGGGCGCAGAGTGACTGTAGAGCTTCAGGAGGCTAGAGAGCAAATGAGGGAGAAGAGATAAATTTCTCAGGACGAATCCAAATAATGCGGGCAATACTGACCCCTGAAGGAGGGTTGCATGCCTCCAGCGTCTTCAAACGTGAACACTTGGTGATTTTCTCTCAAACAGTACCTTACAGGAAATGGGAATATCATGGTTTGGATAAGAAGTGTCCCCCCACACGCACGTATGCTGGAGCCTTAGTGTCCAGTCGGAGGCAATACTGAGAATTGATTAGCTCATATGTTCATTATCAAATGGGCTATTAGGAGCGGTAGAGCCAAGTGAGAGAGCATGGGACACAGGAGCAATGCTTTTGAAGGATGACTTTTCCCTGCTTTCCCCATATTCTCCTTCCCCTCTTTGTCAAGCTGAAATGACATAAGCCATCTTTTCGTCCTTCACCACAAGGCTACGCATCACCACCGCCCATAGCAAGGGGGCCGGCCCACCACAGGCTGCAATCTCCAAAACTAGGAGCCAAAAGAAATCTTTTCACCAATTAAGGGGATGTGATCAAGTTCCTCTGTTCCAGCACCAACGGCGGAAAGAAACTCGAGCAAGCCCGCTCTGTAAGGTGATTAAGTTACCAGCCGCAATAGCCACCGGTGGGTACGCATCCTCCACACGGTGAGCAGAGCAACTTCCTCTGTTCCAGCACCAACGGCGGAAAGAAACTCGAGCAAGCCCGCTCTGTAAGGTGATTAAGTTACCAGCCGCAATAGCCACCGGTGGGTACGCATCCTCCACACGGTGAGCAGAGCGTGCTTGCTGCTTTCGAGTCTGGTCCCCATCGCCCCTCATTCCCAACTGAGCCGGAAAGAGTCATAACACACCTTTGTAAAGTTGTTTTCTTTTTATTTACATGTATGTGTGTTTATCTGTGTGGCATGTGTGTGCTGGTGACCCTAGAAGACAGAAACGATTGTCACATCCTCTGGATCTGGAGTTACAGGCAGTTATAAGCTACGTGATCTGGATGCTGGAAACCTCACTCAGGTCTCCTGGAAGAGGCCAGATCAGCGAGCCTCCAAACTGCCAAAGCCCTCAAAAGCAAGGAACGTTTGAGAAATGTCAGAGCCGGGAAGGCGCTAAGGATGAGTGACAATTCAGTGCACTGTGGTGTCTTTGTGGGATCTGAGTAAACTATGAACCTCATTTAAAACCAGTTGTCAATATCATCTTAATCTACCATGATAACTACATGACGAGAATGGAAGAGACTGTCTTCACATTTCTCCTTAACCTTAAAACTGTTCTACAACAGGTTATCTTTAAAAACTACATTAAAAACTGCTTTGTAGGGGGGAGTGTGTGTGTGTGTGTGTGTGTGTGTGTGTGTGTGTTGTGTGTGTATCTGTATGTGTGTGGTATATATAGTCCCTGGGGAGAAGTGTGTGCCACACAAGCTTGGTGACCTGATTTAGATCCCAGACCTCAAGCAGAAGGCTAGGTGTGACAGTCCACATCTGTTATCCCCATACTACAGGAAGATAGGGGTGGCCACAGGAGTGGGCAGGTCAGCCAGCCTGGAGAATACAGTGCAGTGCCGGAAACAAGACAGACCCTGGATCAGAATCAAGGCAGAAGGAGAAACCGACTCCTAAAAGGCTGTCCCCAATATTCACATACATGCCATGTACATACATGCCTACACACACATATACACATATCACACACATACACCACACACACATATATATACACACACACATATACCATACACACATATGCACATATACATATACCATGTACACATGACACACATATATACAATATGCACATATACACCACATACATATATATACACATGTACACATACCACACACATAAACCACACGCATATATACACACATACACCATACATGCATATACACACATATACATATGTGCACATACCACACACAGATACAACATGCATATATACATACATATACCATACACATACATATATATATACTCATATACACATACCACATGCATACACACACACATATAGATACATACAAGTATACATACCACATGCATATACCACACTTGTATATACACACATACACCATACACACATACATACACACATATACACATGTACACATGCCACACACATATATCACACACATATATATCACATACACATATTCACACATACACCACACACATATACACATACAACACACCTATCCACACACAATACACATACATAAACACATAATACACACACCTTCAGAATTATTCTAATGCTTTATAGACTATGGAACATAATTTTCCTCATTTTCTCTCTCCTGAGATAGATTATTTATAGACTACTGTAGAAGATGTAATTCTTATCCTATATTAACTTATTATCAAGATATTAATTCATCTGTATTGATTTTGGAACATTATATCTCACAAATGAAAACAGTAAGTTAGTGAGTTGTTACTGAAGAGAACACAAGGAGAAAGGGCTGGGGTGCCAGGCCTCAAGCAACCATAGTCTTTGGCTATGAGAATCCTACCAGTCTCCATCCCAACTCAACTCAGTCTGGATGCACATCCTGTTCGCTAACAAAGACGGTGAGATGCGCAGGCTTTGAACTTACACCGAGTAGTGCTTGTATCCTGGCTCCTTAGCTCTGGCAGGGCCGGAGGAAATCACTAACCTCTTTATTTGGAACTACACCTGCTGTTCCCAACCTGTGGGTCGAAACCCCTCTGAGGGTCAAATGACCTTTTCACAAGGGTCACGTATCAGATCTCCTGCATATCAGATATTTACATTAAGATTCATAATCATAATAAAATTACAGTTTTGAAGAAGCAATGAAAATTTTTATTGTTGAGTGTCACAACATGAGGAACTGTGCGAACAGGTCTCAACATTAGGAAGGTTGAGAACCACCACACAGGTTTTATCTCTTCTCAGGATAGTTGCTGGATTCAATGAGAGGCCATAAGTTATATTCAGAGTGCGTATCACAGTGGTAGCCATGTATAAACTCTCCGCTGTGGTAGCTATTATCACTAAAAAAGGACAAAGCTTTGCCAGACACAGCTGAAAAAGCAGAACATAAAATACATCCATAAGTCTATGGTGATGTCAATACTAGATTTAAAAAAAAAAATGAGTGAAGAGAGTAGATAAATCAATACAGAATTCCAGAAACGGTGTGTGGCGCCCCTTCAAGGACAGCACAACTCTATTTCTTCCTGTGGGCTGTGCAGAGTCACGCCCTCCCAAAGAGTGTAAAATCTATGTCAGTGGAGAAGAACCCTGACAAGCATTTCTCAGCGGGGCAATCAAGGCTAGAAGTCAAAACTGCTACGTCATGCAGATAAGTCATAAAGAATAGCCCTTTGTCCTTTGATGATCTGTGCTCCAAATCCCAGAATGCTGTGCAAGTGTGAGTGATGCCATCAGACACATGCAAACCGAACGATGGAGTGAGCAAAAACACTGTCGAAGTCACCAAGATTAGCAGGAACACAGAGGAGCTGAGAAAATGCTACAGTTGCCAGGGGCAAAGGAAAAGCAACGCGAGGCAGTGTGGTGTGGTGGGCCGGACGGGCATTTGCTTTCAAATGCCAAACAGATAGAGGAGTTTAATTAGTACTACCTTATCGGGATTGGCTCCTTACCTGTGCTGACTATCCGTACAGACGGAAGGACAGAACAGGCTGGGAGCCCACGGGAACGCCTTGAACTATCTTTATAATTTTTTAGAAAGATTAAAATTACTCTTATTAATTATTAAGCAACAAATTTAGTGAAATGCCTGCGTGGGTGGGATGCATCGTTACAGTACCTGTACGGCACCCCCACCTTAATAACTTGTTAAAACAGACTGGTGCCGGTGTAAGCGCTTAGGTTTAGATTGGCCATAAACATTGGTTTACTGAGACAACTTCGCCCCCTAGTGGCATAATGCTCTAGCTACATTTTGTGGCTAAGAATGTCCACAGGCTTTCTTTCTTTTTTTAAGAATCAGAATATACTCAAAATATGTGGTCTGCTGGGATTACACTGCAGCTGGTTCACATGCACGAACCACGAGAGGTTTCCAAAGAAACAGGACTATGCACAGTCTATGCACAAAAGAGATTTTGGCGGTGCGGTGCCGTGGCTCCACAGAATAGTAGTTTAACAATGTCCGAAAATTTAATGTTGATTGTGTAACCGTCCTGAAAAATCTCTACTTCTGTGAAATTTTCATAAAATATGTAAACAGAAAAGGTATGTCTTATGACATTTTTTTCTTTCATTATTTAGAGAATACTTTATTGGTTTCTGTTTGCATGCCCACATACATATGATCTGAAATATTTAATGTAGTGTGTCATTTCTTTAAAAATGGGGGAGGATACATTTAATGCTCTAAACTTATGTATCTGTTTCTTTCTGTACAATATTTTCTCAAGACTGGAAACAGGGATACAATTTTTCCAAAATTGACAACACAGCTCCATCTTCCAATAACCTAAATAATATGCATATGTATACATCCTATGCTAATATAAAAGACCATGCTGTGTAGAGAGATGGCTCAGTGGTTAAGGGCACTGTCTGCTCTTCCAGAGGTCCTGAGTTCAATTCCCAGCAACCACATGGTGGCTCACAACCATCTGGAGTGAGATCTGATGCCCTCTTCTGGTGTGTTTGAGGACAGCAACAGTGTACTCATATACATAAAATAAATAAAATCCTAAAGAAAAAGATCAGCCATCACAGCATGTTGTCCATCGACAGCACAAAAACCCTTTCCAGGTTCTTCAGTCATTTGAATGACATTGAGGACACGCCACTAAAACTTTTAAAAAGAAAAGAAAAGATAAAGCAACAAAATCCCAGAAAATAGCACAGTTCTGTTATTGTTGCAGTACGAGGCAGTGCTGTTTAATTCTCTTCTCAACCATCATCTGGAAGGAAAGCATCCTGAGTAGTTACATCACTGAAAGCAGCTGTGTGTGAGCGTGGTTATCACTACATGTCACAAACTCGCTAATTTATGGTCACAGAGCATACAGGACTGTCCCTCCCACATCAGTAATACTAGAGGATATAATTTAAAAAGCTTCATTTGAGACTTTTCCATCATAAGGCCCATAGGAAGACCTAGCAGTTCTGTAAAGAAATGGGCCAGTGAAAAGCCTCAGTGGGTAAATGTGCTTGTCTCAAAATCCCAGTGACCTGAACTCAGGATTGCTCTGACATCCACACATTTATTGGAGTGTGCTTGCATGCACATGCATGTACACACACACACACACACACACACACAGGTGTGCACACACACGCATACACAATACACATACACACAATAATTACTTCTTAAAAAATATACTCTAGGATTTTCTGTCATTTTTAGGTTTTCTAAACTTAGGTGGAAAATATTTAAACGCCCTTCTCCTCCTCCTTCTCTTCCTCCTCCTCCTTTTCTCCTCCTCCTCCTCTTCCTCCTCCTTCTCTTCTCCCTCCTCCTCCTCCTTCTCTCTCTTTCTCACCTTCTCCAGGTTTTCAGGCAGCAACATTAACAGCATTTTCTTCTCTGGTTCTAGAGGTTGGTACGTAGACTTAACAGCATCCCTCGCTCCCTGGGGTCTCCAGCTCAGGAAGCTCATGTTGAATTCCTCTGCCTCCAGAGTCTAGTGAGGCAGTTACCCTAATGCATCCTCTCTCATTGGTCTTGGTACTTATGTTTATATTATGTCCTCGTGACTTTGCTTTTCTGAACAAGCAGGCTTGTAAAGAAAGTGACATAAAAAGCACAGCTCTAGATGTTCTCAGAACAGGTTAACATTGGTCAAGACCTAGTCAACATGGTCGGGCCAACAGAAATACGGATGATGATGATAATGATGATGATGATGATGATGATGATGATGATGATGATGATGATGATGATACACATCCAGAAGAAATTATTTATGCTTTAGGAAACTGCCACAAATCTATCTGTAGTATAGCTGACGCTTATAGAGATTGAGGCAAGCAGCCTCACCAGATCTCCATGTTTTTAATGTGATCAGCCTTACTTGCACTTACAGTATCCATACAAGAAGACTGGTTAGTGGAACTCAGACATAAATAATTTCTATCTTACCTCTCAGAAAACATGCTAGCCAATCCTCTATGATCACAAAAGTGGGAGCCATGTGTATCTAGAGGGAGTGTGTAGCCAGAGGCAACTGTGTCCCTGTCTCCTGCCTTTTGTAGATCCCCCTCATGTATCAGAATAAAGAGATAATACCCTTGTCTCATGATTGAGACCCAAGGATCTAAGAAGGGTTTCTTGGCTACAACAGCATCTCCCATCTGTTTCAGTTATGAGGGCTACACCATATGCCAGGAGGCACCCTCATATATTAAAGCATCGTATAATGAGATCTATTAGTAAATATTATAATTCCATAGGAGTGTAATAATATAGAAATAAGAGCATAAAATTGATACCTGTGATACTGGATCCATTCAGTACTTATTCCTTTGTTCTTTCTGTCTAAATCTCACCCGTTCCCAAAAAGAAATAAAATGGTAGCCAGATATAGAAGGAAACCAAGAACTAAGGGTTCCAGTTTGTTGAACACACGCATGTAAAGACCTTCTGTTTATTTGGAATTTCTGGAAGGGCTTGGCTGCACAGCTCAGCAGTGGGAGTCATTACTTAGCACATCCACGGTTCCAGGTTTGTTCTTCAGCACCGCAAACAAGCAACTACAACTACAACAACAACAACAACAAGTTCAGTAGCATCTCCTACACAGAGAAGCTCGAAGGTGAAGCACTGAAGAAATATTCATTTGCCCTTTCTAGGTGCAAAGACCCTGGACACTTAGGTCAGTCTGGACTGGGGATAGCATCACACTCTTGTGTTGTTTGTGAGCTGTGGTGGACCTCCACTGTTATCCTTGACCTTTTCTACTATCAAAAACTTCATGACTAAGAGCATGAGGAAGCAAGGAGGGCGTTGAGAGAACTGGATAAGGAGCATCATGCATGGCTATTCTCAACCTTCCTCATGCTGCAACCCCTTGATACAGCTCCTCATGCTGTGGTGAAGCCAACCATGAAATTATGTCATTGCTGCTTCATATCTGTAGTGTTGCTGGTGTTGTGAGTTGTAATGTAAGTATCTGATATGCAGGGTGTCTGGTATGCGTCCTACAAGTAGAAAGCAGCTAATAGAATAGAAAGGTGGCCAGTGTTACGCAGGAAGAGCTGCAGTGGGCAACTGAGCTTTCTAGAAACAGCACATGATTTTTGAGTGTTATGCAGGAAGAGCTGCAATGGGTCTACCTGGAAAGACACAGCCCCTGTGTGCTGCTGATGTGTCTTCTCATGCTTGTTTTTGTTGTTTGTATTCCTCATATATCTGACATTGGGCGTGGGAGACCCTCACGGCCTACAGCCTGGTGTGACTACTTCCTGGATGATTCCTGCCCGTTCTTTTGTTTTATTAAAGATTTGTTTATTTATTCATTTATTTATTTATATTGTGTAGATGAGTTCGCTGTAGCTGTCTTCAGTCACACCAGAAGAGAGCATTGGATCCCATCGCAGATGGTTGTGAGCCACCGTGTGGTTGCTCAGAACCTTTGGAAGAACAGTCAGTGCTCTTAAACTCTGAGCCATCTCCCCAGCCCAATTCTGCCCATTCTGTTGGGCAAGTTTCCTACAGATTGCCGTGAAGATGGATTTTCACGAGATAATGCTGTTTAGATGAATTAATGATGTTATGGAATCGCTGACTTGGTTTAAATAGCTTCGTGTAGTTAAGGTAGTTGATAGGAAGTTTAAGATGTTTTAAGTCGGCAGAAAGATATATCAAAGTTAGGGTCAAGAACAGAATGTGCCCCGCCTTGTAGAATAGTAACGGCTGGGTAGGCTAGAAAAGAAGTGGAGTAAGCTTTAATGTGTCACAAATGTATAATTGCACTAGGGAGATAACTGGGACTGAGATAAGTTAATGATCAAAGAAAACATTCATTCTTGGTTGGGTCTAAGTTCTTGAATCTTGTGATCTAGGGATGTGGCCACAGCTTTTGCTGTGCTCCATGAAAAGACAGGATTATGAAAAAAGAGTAAATAATTTTCTTGTGAATAGAAGAGTAAAGAATATATGGTTAGCCAGTTTAGCCAAATAAGACTTCAAAAATAAGATGTAAGATAGATGACAATGTCTCTTGATACATAAAAATTGTCATCCGCTATGCATAGGAAATACCTTGCTATTAGAAGAAACTGGTTTGCTTAAACTTTGTTAAGCAGTGACATAAAAACTACTACTTTAGGATTACAATGAACTTGTGGAGATGAAGATAGGTTCAAATAATCTATAGTTAGGTATGCGTTTCAAAAGAATAATACATAACCAACAATCCCAGTAATTTCCTTTGTGTAACGATTTTAATCTGCTTTTTAATATGTTTTGTGGTGGTTTTTTAGTGAATATATAATTTGTAACTATGAGGTAGATTTCATCTTACACAGAGAACTTTGTCTTAGGTGGTATAAAAAACACTAAGGAAACGAAATAAAATTCTTAAAGCCTGTTGAAGTTTGCATCAACCATGGTGTGTGTGTGTGTGTGTGTGTGTGTGTGTGTGTGTGTGTGTGTGTGTGTGTGTGTGTGATTTCACCCCTTTATTGCCAGCCCCAGAAAATTAAATTTTGCACCCCCCCAAAAGTCTGCTGAGTGATAATTGTTGACGTCTGTACCCCATTTTTAATAGGATTGTTTGATTCTCTGGTGTCTAACTTCTTGAGTTCTTTGTATACCTTCGATATTAGGCCTCTATCTGATGTGGGGTTGGTAAAAATCTTTTCCCAATCTGTTGGCTGCCGTTTTGTTTTCTTGACACTGTCCTTAGCCTTACAGAAACTTTGCAATTTAAGTCCCATTTGTGGATATTTGACCTTAGAGCATGAGCCATTGGAGTTCTGTTCAGGAAATTTTCTCCTGTGCTTATGTGTTCTAAGGTTTCCCTACTTTCTCTTCTAATAGTTCCAGTGTGCCTAGTTTAATGTGAAGATCTTTGATCCACTTGCACTTGAGCTTTGTACAAGGAGATAAGAAAGGGTCTATTTTCATTCTTCTGCATGCTGAGTGCCAGTTGGACCAACACCATTTGTTGAAAAGGCTGTCCTTTTTCCATTGAATGTTTACAGCTCCTTTGTCAAAAATCAAGTGACCATGTTTGTGAGGGCTCATTTCTGGATCTTCTATTCCATTCCATTGATCCACGTGCCTATCTCTGTACCAGTACCATGCAGTTTTTAACACAATTGCCTTGTAATATAGCTTGAGGTCAGGGATGGTGATTCCTGCAGATGTTTTCTTGTTGTTAATGATGGATTTCACTATTCTAGGTCTTTTGATATTCCAGAAGAAATTTCACATTGCTCTTTCCAACTCTATGAAGAATTGGGATGGAATTTTGATGGCGATTGCATTGAATCTGTAGATTGATTTTGGTAAGATGGCCATTTCTACAATGTTGATCCTTCCAATCCATGAGCATGAGAGAACTTTCCATTTTCTGAGATCTTCCTCAATTTCATTCTTTAGAGATTTGAAGTTCTTGTCATACAGGCCTTTCACTTGCTTAGAGTCACACCAAGGTATTGCATATTGTTTGTGACTATTATGAAGGGTATCTTTCCCTAATTTTTTTCTCAGCATGTTTGTTCTTTGAGTAGAGGAAGGCAGTTGATTTGTTTGAGTTAACTTTATATCTAGTCATTTTGCTGAAGTTGTTTATCAGCTGTAAAAATTCTCTGGTGAAATTTTTGTGGTCTCTTAAGTATACTGTCATGTCATCTGCCAATAGTGATGTTTTTACTTCTTCCTTTCCAATTCGTATCCCTATGATTTCCTTTTGCTGTCTAATTGCTCCGGCCAGGACATCGAGTACTATGTTGAAGAGGTAGGGGGAGAGTGGGCAGCCTTGTCTAGTCCCTGATTTTAGTGGGATTGCTTCAAGTTTCTCACCGTTAAGTTTGATGTTGGCTATTGGTTTGCTGTATATTACTTTTATTGTGTTTAGGTATGGGCCTTGGATTCCTGTTCTTTCCAAGACTTTTAACATGAAGGGGTGTTGAACTTTGTCAAATGCTTTCTCAGCATCTAGTGAGATGACCATGTGTTTTTTTTTTCTTTGAGTTTCTTTATATGGTGGATTATGTTGATGGATTTTCTTATGTTAAACCATCCCTGCATCCCAGGGATGAAGCTATGGTGAATGATCATTTTTATGTGTTCTTGGATTTGGTTTGCAAGGATTTTGTTGAGTGTTTTTGCATCAATGTTCATAAGTGAAATTGGTCTGAAGTTCTCTTTTCTTGTAGGGTCTTTGTGTGGTTTAGGAACGTGGGTTATTGTGGCCTCAAAAAATGAGTTAGGTAGTGTTTCATCAGACTATATTTTGTGTAATAGTTTGGAAATTATTGATATTAGGTCATCAATAAATGTCCGATGGAATTCTACACTGAACCCATCTGGACGTGGGCTTTTTTTGGTTGGGAAGCTTCTATTTCTTTAGGTGTTATGGGATTATGTAGATGGTTTACCTGGTCCCGGTTTAACTTTAATATCTGGTATTGGTCTAGGAATTCATCCATTTCCTCCAGATTTTCCAGCTTTGCTGAGTATAGGCTTTTGTAGTAGGTTCTGGTGAATTCTTGAATTTCCTCAGTTTCAGTTGTTATGTCTCCACTTTACTTTCTGTTTTTGTTAATTTGGATACTCTCTCTTTGCCCTGTAGTTAGTCTGGCTAAGGGTTTATCAATCTTGTTGATTTTCTCAAAGAACCAGCTCTTGGTTTTGTTGATCCTTTGAATGGTTCTTTTTCTTTCTATTTGGTCAATTTCTGCTCTGAGTTTATTTCTTGCTGTCTACTCCTCTTGGGTGTATCTGCTTCCTTTTGTTCTAGAGCTTTCAACTGTGCTGTCAAGTTGCTAGTATATGCTCTCTCTCCAGTTTCTTTTTGGAAGCACTCAGGGCTGTGAGTTTTCCTCTCAGTGCTGCTTTCATTGCATCCCATAGGTTTGGGTATGTCCTGTTTTAATTTTCATTAAATTCTAGAAAACCCTTAATTTCTTTCTTTATTTCTTCTTTGACCATGCTATGGTTTAATAGAGCATTGTTTAGTTTCCACGTGTATATGGAATTTTGTTGTCTTTGTTGTTATTAAAGACCAGCCTTAGACCATGGTGATCTGATAGGATGCATTGGGAGTATTTCAATCTTCTTATATCTATTGAGGCTTGTTTTGTGACCAATTATATGGTCAACTTTGGAGAAAGTGACATGAGGTGCTGAGAACAAGGTATATTTTTTTGTTTTAGGATGATATGTTCTGTAAATGTCTATTAATTCCAATTGGTTCATAACCTCTACTAGTTTCACTGAGTCCTTGTTCAGTTTCTGTTTCCATGATCTGTCCATTGATGAGAGTGGGGTATTGAGGTCTCCCACTATTATTGTGTGGGGTGCAATGTATTTTTTGAGCTTTAGTAGGGTTTCTTATATGAATATGGGTACTCTTGTATTTGAGGCATATATGTTAAGGATTTAGAGTTTCTCCTGATAAATTTTTCCTGTAATGAGTAAAAAGTGTCCTTCCTTATCTTTTTTGATAACTTTTGGTTGAAAATCTACTTTATTCGATATTAGAATGGCTGCTGAAGCTTGCTTCTTGGGGCCGTTTGCTTGGAAGGTTTTTTTTTTTCCAACCTTTTATTCTGAGATAGTGTCTGTCTTTGTCTCTGAGATGATTTTCCTGTATGCAGCAAAATGCTGGGTTCTGTTTATGTATCCAGTCTGATAGCCTATATCTTTTTATTGTGGAGTTGATTCCATTTACGTTAACATATATTAAGGAACAGTGGTTGCTGTTTCCTGCTATTTTTGCTTTTAGAGGTAGAATTGTGCCTGTGTGTCTTTCTTCTTTTGGTTTTCTTGCTTAGGTATTTTCTTGTTTTTACTAGGATGTAGTTTTCCTCCTTGTATTGGGTTTTCCACCTATAATTTGTTGTAGTGCTGGATTTGTGGTCAGATACTGTGTAAATTTAGTTTTGTCGTGGAATATCCTGGTCTCTCCATCTATGGTGATTGAGAGTTTTGCTGGGTATAGCAGCTTGGGCTGATACTTGTGTTCTCCTGGGGTCTGCATGATGTCTGTCCAGGATCTTCTAGTTTTCATAGTCTCTGTTGAAAAATAGGGTGTGATATTGATTGGTCTGCCTTTATATGTTACCTGACCTTTTTCCCTTACTGCTTTTAGTATTCTTTCTTTGCTTTGGGCACTCGGTGTTTTGACTATTATGTGTCAGGGGGAATTTCTTTTTTTGTCCAATCTATTTGGAATTCTGTAGGCTTCTGTTATGCTTATGGTCATCTCATTCTTAAGGGTAGGGAAGTTTTCTTCTACGATTTTGTTGAAGATATTTACTGTGCCTCTTAGTTGATATTCTTTGCCCTCTTTTATTTCTATTATCCTTAGGTTTGGTCTTCTCATTGAGTCCTGGATCTCCTTGATATTTTGTGTTAGGAGCTTTTTGGCTTTTGCATCTTCTCTGACAGTTTTGTCTATGTTTTCAATGTTGTCTTCAGACCCTGAGATTCTCTCTTCCATCTGTTGTAGTCTGTTGGAGATGCTTGCATCTGTGACTACTGATTTCGTTTTGATTTCTACCTCCAGGGTTGTCTCTTTTAGTGTTTTCTTTATTGTTTCCCTTTCCATTTTAAATTCCTTCTTCAATTCCTTCATCTCTCTGGTTCTGTTTTCCTCTAGTTCTTTGATTTCTTTGAGTTTTTTTTTGTGTTTCCTCTTTAAAAGCGTCTATTTCTTTATGCTTTTCCTCCCGTTCTTGTTTAAGGATCTCTATCATCATCTAGAGGTATGAATTCAGGTCTGAGTCTTCTTTTTCTGGAGTGTTTAGCATTTTGCTGCTTCCTGTGATGGGAGAGCTGGGTTCTGATGTTGCCAGGTTGTCTTGGTTTCCATTGTGTAAGTCCTTTCGCTTTCCTCTTGCCATCTTGTTGTCTGTGATTATACATGGTCTTATTGTCAATCATTGGTTCCTGTCTTCACCGTGTACCTTGGCCTGTGTCCCTGGATCTCCGCTGTTTTTGGTGGCAAATGGCTTGAGTGTTTGGTCTGCACACAAGGTCCTTCCGGGTGGACCTGAGTCTCTAAGGCAGAGTTCCTGCTCCCCTGAACCAATGGGGGGGGGGGCTGCGCTTTAGGTATGCCAGGCTTTGCCCTCACTGCGCCCCGGTCTACTTGTAGCACAGTCTCACCAGGCCTGTGTCCCTGGATCTCCACTGTTCCTGGTGGCAAAATCTATTTATTTATTTTGTGTATGAGTACACAATAACTATCTTCAAACACACCATAAGAGGGTATCTGATTCCTTTACAGATGGTTGTGAGTTGTCATATTGTTGCTGGGAATTAAATTCAGGGCCTCTGGAAGAGCAGTTATGGCTCTTAACTACTAAGCCATCTCCCCAGCCCCCTGTTTAAATTCTTATAAGAAAGACAAACAGAAAAATGTGATGGGTCTCAGGTGCCTACTGCCCAGCTTCTTCGGTGACACTTCCTGTCACTTTTGTTTTCTCTAGCCTCCCCTCACTCCTTACTGTCTCCCCTCAATTGTCTTATATAAATGAGCTATATAAACTAAATATTTTAAGTCTGAAATTTAAAATACACAATATTTTTTAAATCCTACTATATTGTAAAATCTCCCGCTGATGCTTGTAATTTATCAAAGATTCAAGTTTGATTCAAAGTCTCATTACTAAGTGAGTCGATACTCACTTCTGTGATGAAGATCTCAAATTCTCACTTCAGCTGTGGGAGGCCATTAAAATCTGTCACCTGAAGTGATACATGGTTTAGAGAATTTGCATTGCTGGGGAGCGTGTGGAAAGAGGGACTTTCCCCAGCATGGAGATGAGAGTTGGAGGGTCCCTGCCGACAGGGCTGCTGCCCTCAGAGGAGATAAGGAGGGAGGTAGGAAGTCAGGAGATGGTCAGGGGAATCTTGCACCTAGCTAGCAAACAGGCATTTCTGCTGTTCGGATTTGCTCACAGCCAGGTACGTCTTGCTTTAGACAGGTTTCCTAAAACAAAGACAGATTAATGATTGTCCAAATGGTAAGGACTATGTGTCTGATTTTTCATTACATGTCCATGGTTACAAGTTTAGTCCCAATTTTTAAAAAATACAAACAGAACCGATTGCTATTAGTGGCCCTATAACTCCAATTTAAAGAATGTAGAAAATGTCACCTCCAAAGCCTGCTTTAAGGTTGGCCGTGTTTGCTGTTTTAAAGCACTCCACACAAACAGAAAATGTCTGAACTGCTTTTTTATGAATAGCAAATATTAATAGCCAAGTTCTTTTACTATATGTTTCATCGGCTACTTCATTATTTAGTAAATCTTATTTACTGAATTCTGTTCATCCAGGGGTGTGTACCCTGTAACTACTCTCCTGGCCAGTCAGAGTTTGTCAGTTGTCTTTGTTTACCCTGCACCAATTATGCCATTTGAGTTTTGTCAGTGCAGATACCCCAGAAAAGTTTCCTGCAGGAATGACCTCGCCTAGCTATGTGCTTAACTCCCAGGGCATAAGGAAGACTTCCAAATAGTGGCCAGATAAAGTTAATTTTAGGATTTTCCTAAAAAGACTCAGAAATCGTTTTCTCTGGAAAAGACATAAAATGGATCATAACCCAGAAAGTCTCCGGAAATGCAGCGGGCAGAGACCAAAACCCAAAGTTAGAGCCAGAAGGACAGCTATGGTAGCAATTTGTACTCAACTTTGCTGGAACTGTGTCGAGCAGCTGTGCTGACTCTCCTTGTTCCCAGTGGATATGGCTGTAACACTCTAGGGAGCAATGGGACATAAAAATATAATTTCTCAAAATGTACTACCTGAAGGTTCTCCAGAAATTATGACAATGAAGGATGATTGAAAATGAAAATGTGTCAATAATGAGTATTCATTTTCATAACTTCCATCTTTCAATACATTGTATTACAATGCTTTAAACTTCTACTTGGTGCTCCCAGAATATTTCTCTGGGAGTCTTCAAAAATAAAAGTATTGAACATCTTGTATTCAATAAAAATATGCACAAGACAATGAGAAGCTAGACCTTTAAACGGTCTATAATTGTATTTGTAACTAGAATATTATTACATTGTGTCTCCCTTCCCTTCATCCCTCAAACTCATCCCTAACTCTCTTCAATCCCTCCCTTAACCCCACTCCCTCTCAAATGTTGCCCTTTTTCTCTTATTATTGTTACACATATATGTATATATAAATACATAAATATATAAATAAACCTGCTTACTCCATTTAGTGTTGCTCATATGTCCATAATCTCAGGGCTAACTGCTTAATATTAGATAAATAATTAGGAGGCTCATCCTGTTGAAGACTGATTCTCAGTAGTTGTAAATTGCCAGTAGTCCTTTGTGTAGGGTTGTGGTCTCCTGTAATTTTCCAGTTCCACATTAACATATCTATTAGTATTGGCATTGTTTAAGTCTTGTTTAGGCAGCCATATTGTTTTGGTATCATAGGTGTAGCTTCCCTGCCATGTCTAGGAGACACAATCTCACAGCCAATTTTCTGGTTCTCTGGCACTTACAATCTATCTCCCCTCTCTTCCAAGATATAGCCTGAGCCATGGGCACAGAAGTTGTATTGTAGATGTGTCCATTGAAGCTGGGTATCCCACACTCAGTCATTCTCTCTCTGTTGCCCAGTTGTGGTTTTCTGTGGCTGTCTGTGTCTGCTGCAAAAAGGAGCTTTTTTAATAAGGATGAAAGCAGGTCTGGAGAGATGTCTCAATGGTTAAGAGCACTGACTGCCCTCCCAGAGGTCCTGAGTTCAATTGCCAGCAACCACATGGTGGCTCACAACCATCTGTAATGGGATCCGATGCCCTCTTCTGGTGTGTCTGAAGACAGCTGCAGTGTACTTACATGCATAAAATAATGAATAAATCTTTAATCTTTAATGGTGAGAGCAACACTTTATCTGAGAGTAGAAGGTAAGCATTTAGAATGAGTTGGGAATCATGCTGGTTTAGTAAAGTGATAAGATTCATGACATCACTAGGGCCAGGTAGTTGGCTAGGTTTCCTCCTAGGTTTATCTCCCGTTGAGTGGACTTAATGAGAGTCTATTAAAGAGAGCGCTGTCTGCTATTACAAAGATATAGGTGTCACTACTGTCACTTTTGGTGTATCTTGCAGGGATGGTCATTGTTGTGGCTCATAGGTGTCATGTCACAACTAGTAGGACTAGAATTGTTTCTTCCTTTTGACAGCTTGCAGAGCACCTTCTGGCACTATGAAAGCTGGCCCTCAGCAAGACTTTCAGGTCAGACCCAACATTCACCCAAAGAGCTGTAGACTATCTACCAAAATCCCAAAAGACATAAGAAATCTCTTTTCAAGTTATTGGTCAGTGGAGTCCAAGTGAATACAAAAACAATATAGAATATTGCTGTTGCCTTTAGCTGCTTCCCAGAGGATGAAGGTAAGTCCCTGTGGCCGAAGACACCATGTACTTTGGACACAAGAACTCAGAGGTACACAAGTCTTATCTGTGCATTTTGACAAATGGATATGCTTGTGTAATTCCGAGTCCTATCATGACAAACAAAACAAAACAAAACACTTTCACTGTCTGCTGTCCCCAGTGTTTGCTTAGTTTTCACTTTCTTAACAATTTTTCCTATTCTAGAATATTGCACCACTGAAGTCTCATGGAATATCATATTTTGATTTAGGCGTGTCTATTAGATCATTCATGTTAGATCATATTAAATGTATCCACAAAGTACATCCCCATTCACTGCTGAATAAATTGTCTACACACTGATTATCTATTTCATCGTTTGTGGACATGTAATTACACCTTGAAGCTATTGTAAATAAAATTCCATTTATTGTTATGGACCTATGTTCTTATTTCTCTTATGTGAAACCCTAAAAGCAGGACTGCCTGAGCAAGAAGGGAGGCATGTTCAATTTGGTAGAAACTGTCAAGTATGTTTCCAAAGGGCCTGTCTCATTGCATTGCGCCAATAGTGTCTTCGGGTTCTGCTTGCTCTGCTTCTTGTCAAGTCGATGTACATCTTTTTTTTTTTTTTTTACTTTTATCGTTCTTACTGATTAAATTATTGTTTTACTTTTCATTCCTTCGATAACTAATAACATCCCTCAGTATCTCTGGGAATCTCTCTGATATATTCCATGCAACTGAACCCTTTGCCTGGCTGGTTTATCAGCATGATGAAATATCTGAGGAAAACTTTTTAGAAAAAGAGCTTTATCTTGGCTCACACTTTGATCTAATGTCGAAAGGCTTCAATCGCTCTGAGGCAGGGCATCCCATAACCAGAGGCAGGAAATGTGTGGGTATCCCTGCTGGTTGATTTCTTTCTTTAATGCCAGCACTGTTCAATGACAGGCTCTATCCTCTTGACTCTTTTGTGTCCTTATCACCCCCTAAGACTCTATCCACATGCCAGAGCTATATTAAGTTTCTACCCTTTTCATACCTCATAATAGGAATTAAATTTAAACATATGAGTCTTGGTGGATACCCACAAATCGATAGCAATGAATTTTTTATACAGTCTTAGTATAAGTTCTTGTTCAGGTATCCATTATAAAAACATGTACTTCTAATTTAAGGCTTGCTTATTCATTTTCTATCTGTTATTTGGAGAGCAGAAATAATTTACTTTGATAAAATTTAAATTTTTTATGGTATTCCTTTTGGTGACTTCAGAGCTGTTTGCCTATTTACAGGTTACCAATAGGTTTTCTCCCATTGTTTTATTTTTCAATTCTCTTATTCTTGCTTTTAAACTCACAGTTATATCCAAGGTGATACCATTTTGTGCATATGTACTAATTTTTGTACATAGTGCAAACATATTCTGGATACTGCAAATGGTGTGGTTTGTTTCCCATGTGGACGGACCTTCATTTATTTCATTACCATTGGTGGGGGGGATAATTCCTTCTCCATTTTTTTTTTTTTTTTTTTTTTTTTTTTTTTGGCATTAACTTGTTAACTGCATGTATAGTTACTTTGGGCTGTTACCAAAATACATGAGATTTATTTTACCTTGGAATTCCCATGGTCTTAAGCATGGTGGTTGGATCATGTAGAGCAGGACTTTTACCTGCTGGTGCACAGGAAGCAGAATGAAGCAGTAACAGGGAGGGGACAGGGCAAAGTCAACACCAGCAAGCTTACATCCTCCATCTGGGCCCAATCTTCCCCAGCCCATTGTAAACTTCTCTTCAAATTTTGGGTTCATCCAAGAGCTAAACTGTTCATTAGGACAGACCCCTTTTGGTCTCATTGTATCTGGAAACACAGAGATATATTCAGAGGTTAGCCCAATCCAGTTGTTAAGATTAGCCATCACACTACACAATTTAAAATCTATTTCTGCCTCCTGTATTCTTGTCTGTGGGTGTATTTATCCTTATACCTACCACACTCTCTACTTCCCAGTTGTTTTGAGGTCAGGTAAATGTTCCAGCGTCTATTTTTTTTTAACATTTTGGTCTTCTATAGTTCTAATTTTAGAATATCTGATAACTTCTATAATAAACGTCGATCACGGTTATATACATATAGATGAGGGCTAGAGAGATGTCTCTGTGGTTATGAGTGCTTGCTGCTCTTGCTGAGGAGCTGAGTTGACTCCTAGCCTCCACATTGAGCAGCTCCCAAACTACTTAACTCCAGCTCCAGGGGATCTACTGCCCTCTTCTGTCATGCTCAGGCACCTGCACATACATGAAATACAGACACAGATACAAATACATACATATGAATAAAGATGTACTAAATCATTTTAAAATGAAGAAATGAATTTGAGGAAAGATGCTATCCCAAGGATTTTTACTTTTCTCATACAGACAGGCAATATGGACAAGAAGAGATGACAATGATTGTAACACACTGTCCTGAGCACTGGAGAGTTTAGTGACATTGTGCAAGTGCATGTGACTTCAGATGCTTCTCTCTCCAGGAAACCACAGAGGAAGAATGTGCTTTTCCTCAGGGACCTTGGATACCTTCCAAGAACTTTGCAAAGAAACTTAATAAAACCTCAAATTCATACTTATGGTCAAGCACAGATGTGTGGGTTTCCGATATTTCTTTGCTCTTTTTAAAGATCTCCAATCAACTGAATAACTAAACAGGGCTGCTTTGCATGATAAGCAGGTGTTTTGATAGTTTTAACTGCTGGGGTGCTCAGTTGCTAGCTAGTCCTGAAAATGTAGTTTAAAATGGGTCAGTAAAATTATTCCCTGACCCCTAGACCAGAAGATAGATACAGTTAACCTCTTTGTGTTGAGTAATATACAGGTAAACAAATAAAAACAAAGGTCTTTTCCCCTCCCACTTAGGAAGCAATGACTCCTTTCTTCATCACCTTTCACTAAGGCTCATTGTCCTCAATACTTTCTTGGAGTCATTTACATAATGTTAATTAGTAACATGTGACTATTTGTTGTATATCACATTCATCTACATTTCTTGAACATCATAATTTACTTGTGTAGCTATGGTCTTTTTGAGGGGATATTATTGCTTTAGAAACATCAAACCCTTGAAATTAGTGGTTCTCAACCTGTGGGTCATGACCCCTTTGGGGAATCAAGCAGCCATTTGACAGGGGTTGCCTAAGACCATCAGAAAGCACAGATATTTACATTATGATTCATATCAGTAGAAAAAGTACAGTTAAAAAGTAGCAATAAAAATAACTTTATGGTTAGGAGTCACCACGACATGAGGAATCATATTAAAGATCACAGTATTAGGAAGGCACAGAACCACTGCTCCAAGTATATTAATTAATACGCTTTATATAAACAATGGTTTATATTTTTAAATTCTCTTGACTTTTTCTAAGAAAAATAAGATCCCCATTATAGCAACTGGTGCATTTAATTTCAGAAAGGGATATTAAACATTACTCAGTCCCCCCCCCCCCGTTTTTTGTTTTGATGTTGTCTGATTTTTAAGAATACTGGTTTATCTAAACGTAAATTTTCTCTGTTTTTAAATGGAAGCAAGAAAACCAATATCATTTCACACTGTGAAGCCAAACAAAACAATTCTGTGGCCTAAATTTGAACTAGTTATTTGATTTTATAACAGTTTGACTAATTTTCCTACTCAGCACTATAAGTAGATGTCCCCCAATTAAAAAGAAAATGAAAAAAAATGTGCCTTCATAAAACTATGTGTTTTTTCCACACCTATAGTTTAAAAGTCAGAAGTCCCTTTCTAATCAGATCTCAGAGGTGCCTTGCGTACTCGATCTCCTGCTTTAAGATTGTTCGGTTGCAAAAAAAAAAATGCTTCTAAACAGCTCTCATTAAATTGGCTGCTCCCAATAAACATTAGTCGTGTGGGTTTTCTGCGACCAGTCCGCCCAACCCTCTCGGAATCCTTAATAGGGGGAGTTTATTTTCAGAATTCCAACCGGGACACTTTGGGGGCAGAGCCGAGAGGAAGATGTCATTACACAGGTCCTACCCATAGGCTTCCCGCTCAGGCGCACGTCATCCGCGGCACGTTTGTGCAGCCCGCCTAGCGTTCCTGTGGGTGGTTATTTCGGGGACGGACTGCCTACGGGAGCCCAGCTGGCTCTTGCGGAAGTCCATGCGCCATTGGGAGGGACTGGGCGGCTGCTCTATGCCCTTGTTGCTGAGGACCGCTTCCTGGGTCATTGCTGGAGCAGGAGTCGGACTGGGGCCGACACGGGGCTCCCCCGTGGCCGTCTCGGCGCCTGTGTGTGGTCTGCGCTGGCGGGATGTGGCGAGCACGTCGGGCTGCCGTGGCCTGGTAAGTGCGGCCTGCGACCTGGCTCCGTTATGTCAGGTTCTGGGCCATTTGGACGGCCGGGTTGACCCATCACTACTTCCTGAACGTGCAAGTGACCGACTCTCAGGCCAGGCCGAGGCTCTTTGAGAATTCTCGCGAATGTTTGAGTACCCGGAGGAGTGACCGGAGTTGGCAGGTGACCGCTCCTCGTTCAAGAAGATTTTTGATACCTTCAGCCTTGGCCCATCGTTGCTGTCCCTGCCCTTGTGATCTCGCTCCTATCTGTCTCTAGTTGCTGCTTTTATTGTTGCTATTCCGACCTGGCCTGTATTCCGTCCTTGTATCTCTGTTCCTGTCATTTAACTGTCTTCTAGCCATACGCCATATATACTTTGCTACGTGGAAGCATTGCAAGCAGCATACTTGAAAGTATGCACTTTCATACTTCTGTGTAAAAGGCTCTCTGCCCGTTGCCTGACTCTCTGGCTGAAGTCAAATCTAGACTAGTTATGCACGGTGCACATGGTATCAGACGGTGTTGAAGAGATGTCCCCTCAGAGTAGATCTTGTACAGTGTTGAGGTACACTTTTTTACAACGTGATGCACTTTCCTAATCTCGCTGCTGTTGTTTCTCTAGTCTTGTTTTAAAGTGGAAAACCATAATGTAGTTTTATGCATAGGAATTGCTATATGCACTTACCGATCCTAAATTTGATGTTATATGTGTAATGTTGTACCAATAGTCCCCAAGCTTAGCACATTGTTTCAGACTTTTGACTATAGAAAGGAGTATACACTGAGAAAGATGAAGAAAATTTAGTTCTTCTGAATTAACATCACCTTTAAACATTTGTCTTAAATTTTATTTAGAACGTTTAAACGATTTTGTTTTAGTTGTTGGGGGAGGGGTGCATGGGAACGTGAGTACTGGTACCCTCTCTAGGTAGACGGTAGGATTTCCCTGGAGATGGAATTGCAGGCAGTTGAGCTGCACAAAGTGGATACTGGAAACTAAACTCAGGTCCTCTGCAAGAAGCTTTCTTAACCCTTCCACCCATCTCTAGAGCTCCTAGAACTTTAAAAAATGTGTTTGTATCTGTTTCACCAGCATGTGTGTCTGTGTGCCACTTGTGTGTCTGCTGCTCACAGAGGACAGATGACAGCATTCATTCACCTAGACTAGAGTGGCAGACAGGTGTGAGTCACCATGTGGGTGCTGGGAATCCAGCCCTGTCTTCTGGAAGAGTAGTACTACTTCTCCATCAATAAGCCATCTCTCCAGCCCTGCCCCCAAAACTGTTTTAATGCTGTAAATGATTTATTATGCTTTATAAGGAATGGAACCTATTTGTTTCATCATACTTAATTAATAAGAGTCCAAAAGTGGAACTTTTACAATGTAGTTCTTTTCAATCTTGTGGGATTTTAATTTAGCAGTAAGTTTACAACCTTTGCTATTGAAATAAGCTATTTACAATTTTATGTTGCTGTTTTATAATTAAGTAGAGATGTCTAATTTTCTATAAAGCAGAAAAAGGTGCAGAAGATAGTTTATTCTTTTCAAAGAGGTATATAGGAAACACTTAGAATGGAGTTTACAAACAGACAGGTTTGTAGTTTACATTGTTTGTACCTTTGGGCTGTGTTGTTTCTCAAGTGACAGACGTGTTTCTGCAGTCATGGCTTTAGAATGTCTTATGCCCAAGCACAGCTTAGGTAATGGAAAAAATGGAGATATGGAAAACCAGAAGCCCCCAGGCTCTGGAATTTGCCTTGCACAGTATAGTTCCTGTTAAGTTATGAAATAATGTAGCTAAGTAGTACTCTAGTCATGAGGTTAAAACAGACTTTTTATATACAGATAAATATACTTCTCTTGCACAAGTCAAATGGAAGACTGATGACCAACACTTTGGGGTACAATAAATATTTGTGTAAAACTAATGAAAAATAATTTCAAACTAGGCAGCTCTAGATGAGTAATGGATGTAGTGGACAAGCAAGAGCAGTCGGTGTGGGTGATGGACTTTATTATTTGACTTTTGGAAGTTTTTCTTACTGTTTTTTGTTTCTTTGTTTGTTTGGGGGTTTTGTTGTTGGGTTCTCTGTATAGCCCTTGGCTGGCCTCGAACTCACAGAGACCCACCTCTCTCTGCCTCCCAAGTGCTGGGGTTAAAGGCATGCACCACCACTGTCTGGCTTGACTTTAGTTTTTAGGCTTCTTTGGATAAGGAAGTCTTTTTGTCTCCTTAGCTGCTTTCAGGGACTTTTTCAGCACTCATCTGGCTCGACCTTTGATTTTAAAAATCTCTTCGATTCTGCAAAATTTTTTCCTCAACTTTACTTTATTCCTTCTATTGCATCTGTTCTTTTTCATTCTGAACGAGATTGCTTAGACAGGGTATGTTCTTCACTTCTGAAATACAACTTCTTCCCTCCATCTGCTTTTAAGAGCAAGACGCAGTCACAGAAAACTAGTTAAATCATTGAAGGGCACATTTCTATATCTATCAGAAGGTAATTAAGACACAGACTCCCATTTTTAACTCCATGCATTGTGAAAGATATGAGGTCACCTTGGAAGGACATTAGATATACATCTCTCCTAGAAGACTAGTTGATGTTTTCTTCAAGCTACAGTTATCTTAACTGTTGTAAAAGAGAAAATGGTCGTAATGTACTAAGTTGTAAGCCAAGTCATAAAACTACATGTTGTAAAGTCCTTGCTATATTATGATCTGTTTATGAGTATGAACAATAAAAGGGAACTCTACTAAAATCAAACAGAAAGCCCCAAAACCTATTCTTGCACACACTACACACATCTCCATGCACACACAGTGCACACTACACACATCTCCATGTATCTACAGTGCACACTACATACATCTCCGTGCACCCACAGCGCACACTACATACATCTCCGTGCACCCACAGCGCACACTACATACATGTCCAGTACTTTATTCCCTGATGCCAGTGGATCATTGTTGTGTACCCATGGGCAGCACTATACCTCCCGTCCTCCCTCTTTGATACTCTTGATTTGCATCATAGCTTATATGTTCTGCACTTTTTCTTAATTCTATGGAGTAAAAAGTATCCTAAATTTATTTTCTGCTATTGATGTATATGCAAGGGCAGCTCTACTTTGAATAAACTGCTCTTTTAGTATTCACTAAGCTCATTTTTAATGTTTAAATCTACAAATGTTATATTCTTTAATATTTTTGAACATGCTCTTATATAAGTTTGCAGTATTTTCAGGAATCCTGTCAATACACATGATACCATATTAAGAGCCCCTAGTTTGCTGCCAGGTCTGGGTGTGTGATCACATTTAAGCTTGAAAGCCAGTGGCTGATGCAGATGATTTGTTCATGCAGTGAGGAATGGATGACTGACCAAGTTCTGTTCTCTGTTATTGATTATTTCACCTAGGAACTTTCCTTTTAGAGCTTTTATAGCGTGTGCAGGTGATGTGAGACTGTTTCAGATGCCAGTGCTGATGACAGAACAGTCTAGGAAGCCTCCTCCTCACACTCACATCCACTTGGGATCCTTACATCTTCGCCGGCAGGTCCCTCAGGTTCCAGAGGCAATTGCTGGCCTGTTTCTCCTTTCTCTTACTCCCTATGTCAGGAGTTCCATATTGTGGGACTGGACAGAAGGCTGCTCTTACATAGGACCTGGATTTGATCTCGTCACCTATTTGAAGCTCACAACCATCTGTAACTCCAGTTCCAGGAGATCCAATGGCTCTCTGGCTTCTACTAGTACCATGCAAACAAGTACCCAGATATGCATGCAGGCAAAGCACCAATACACATAAAATCAGTTATAATAAAGATTTTTAAACTTTAAAAAAAAGCATGCGTTTTTGTTACCAGCTATTACAGTGCATAGCTGTTGGTAAAACACATGCCCACCTCTTCCCTCTTTGGTTTCAGATCCTTGCAGCAGTAAGTGTTACAGCCCACATATAGTAGATTAACATAGAGCCTGGAGCCCCTGCGCCTGAACTAATATTCCACCTTCATTCCTTGTGTTAGTGTTGTGTGCGGTAGGTTGTGTTTATACTTTGTGCCACAGTTTCCCTCAGCTGTAGAATGGGGTAGTGTGCTTTACTTTTGTGGTGGGGTTTTCAACAAGATTGAGCTGGCACAGCAAATGTAAACTGGTGTGTGATGGGCCATGGTTTGTCAGTATGCATGTGTGACCTTTTCTGTCATTTCTTAGGCATTGTTGCCTTCTCTTATGTTTCTCCCATTCTTGTTTGTTTTTTCAGTGAAGTCTGCCAATCCTTAGTGAAACACAGCTCTGGAATACAAAGAAACATACCGCTCCAAAAACTACATCTGCTTTCACGAAGTATTTATCGTTCACATCATCCCGTCCTCAAGCTTCAGAAACCCCAAATAAGGACATCATTTCAGCAGTTCTCCTCTCTAACTAACCTTTCTTTACATAAATTGAAACTTTCTCCAATTAAATATGGCTACCAGCCCCGCAGGAACTTTTGGCCAGCAAGGTTAGCTGCAAGGCTCTTAAAACTTCGATATATCATACTGGGATCTGCTGTTGGAGGAGGCTATACAGCCAAAAAAGTGAGTTTACTTTCTTACTGTAACTCTAATTGTTACAAATTATTATAAATTTGTATAGCATAGTAGAAAGAAATTGTCATTTTTCTTTAGTGAGTAAAATGTAATGTGCTGTTGAAGCATTCACTATATGTATGTACTACGTTCTATGGTGCTATTTAAATATTAACCAAAATTATAAATGATCTGGAAGATGGAGCCCTGGTCTGGGAGTAAGAACACTTAAATTTGTTTCTAAATATTGCCAGTTAGTAGCACAGAAGGGAAAGTCAAGCAGCATACGCACAGGGTGCAGCCTGGACAGAGGCAAAGTGACTTCTCCCCCAGCCTTCCTTTTGCTTCATGGTATTACTTAATAAACATGAGCCCTCTGTGATAGGAATATTTTGACTCCTTACATTTTCCACATTCGATAGAAGAGTATTTCCTGTCATTCTACATATGCAGCTTCTGATTTGCTTTTGAAAGTCCTGTGCTCACCTAAATTTGTTACTTAAAAATTTTATACATGATACATTCTTCTTGTAGATTATTTTAATCAACATGCTTTCTCTTTATATTGGTTTATGACATTTGAATTATCTGATTGACATATGTTCTTGTCTTTTAGACCTTCGATGAATGGAAAGATATGATACCAGACCTTAGTGACTATAAGTGGATTGTACCTGACTTTATATGGGAAATTGACGAGTATATTGATTTGGGTTGGTACCATCAACATTAAAATTTACTTTTGGATTATGAGGGGGTAGCAGTAGAATTATTTGCATTAATACTTGAGTCTAATATGTGATAGTTTTATTTTAGTAATGAAAGTAATAATCTATAAAAGAAAGATTAATTCTCATTACATTTATTTATATGTGTGTGGGTGTGTATCACACTAGTATACACACACACACACACACACACACACAAAGATGCACATGATCTGAAGACATTTTGTAATTAATAGGTATCCTGTGGTTACCGATGGGTTGACATACCTTGTAATGAGTACTTTTACCCATTGAGCAATTTTGCCAACCCAGAAGAAAAAGAATATAAAAAGAAGTATTCAATAATCTCATTTTAACATGAACTATTTTCTTCTAGTTTTACTTATTGAATGTGGTTAACATTAGTTTCTTACCTAAAAATTATATAGTCATAAGGAGATGTACCTTGTTGTTTGTGTTTTGCTACCTAGCACGTTCTTTCTGCATTTCCTTGCTGCTAGCAGCCTTTCCACATTGCATTTTCAACATGCAACATCACCTGCATCATACATGCTAGGGCCCTAAGCTAGCTCAGTTTGGCAGTCTACCTTGGTTGTTTCTACTCTCTGCAGCCAAGTTCCTTAAACATCTGTTTGTGTGCAAAGTGACTTCACCCCTTAAAAACACTGCCTTTGCCACAGTCAGCAGCTGATGGCAAGGAACTCGTGATAAGCTTAAAAATTTTGGAGTCCCTTTTTAAGACATGGAGGTGGAATTAATCTACATAAGTGTTTCATCATAGTACCTCTTAAACGTAGCCATGGTAACAGAGGTATTTTTGGGAAAGGGACAGTTTTGTTTTTTTAAAAAGAGTACCTGTTAGTACTGTGTAACATAATGTATTTACCTATGTCTCTATGTGATGACTGAGAGGCTGGATTCTGAAGCTAGGCTGCCTGGCCTTGAAGCCTGGCTCCCTTACTCCCTTGCTGTGTGCTCTAGTTTTCCATTGTGAGTGGAGTTGACAGGAAAGTTGACAGTCTTTGTAGGACTGACGTGAGGTGAAAGCCAGTTGACATTTATAGCCCTGATACTTTTTGTGTATCCTCTCTTGAGACTGTTTGTTACTCTTGTTTTGGTCACCTCTAGAGAAAATTAGAAAAGCCCTTCCCAGTTCAGAAGACCTTGCCAATTTAGCTCCCGACCTGGACAAGATTACTGAAAGCCTCAGCTTGTTGAAGGACTTCTTCACTGCAGGTAAGGAGGGGCTCTTCCTCCAACCTCAGGACTTCGGCAGCCTAGAGGGAGAATACGTAGATGGTCGTATTTGTTCCCTTCTTTTAAATTACAACAAATGCAAACGCATTTTATTTTAACACAAGATAAACACAAAGTCTGCACAATGCTTTTAATTTTAGCCTAATCAAATAAAAACTGGTAAGAAAATGTGTGCCTAGCTTTTTATTAGTGAGTAAAAACATATTCCTTCTTGACAAGTAGATGAGACTACCTATGCATTTGCTTTTCATAACTTCCTCAAGCCAGTATTGTTACCTTAAAGCAAAATTTAATCATAAGAGACCATGTGAAGTAAAATTTAAAGGTTCACCCTGGCATGTTTGCCCAATTATTTCCTAAGATAATATAAGTCTGAAATCTCAGACATCTTTGCTTACTCTTATTAAATTTTTATCTCCCCTTTTGCTGACTTTTTACAGGTCCCAAATTGGTTAGTGAAGTCATAGAAGCTTCTGAGCCACTTCTCTTGTTAGGTGTGTAACCAGACATTTTTGCTGATCTTAACATGCCTTTTAAATGCTTCTAATAAACTAGTCGCAAATAAAATTGCAGACCAAATTTATAATCCTGCTTGTATGTGCTGATCTTTAAACCCAGAACTATGTTAGGCAAACTTATATTCTTTTTAATGAAAATAGTAAAAGCAATTATATTCATAACAATTGAAATTGCTAAATACATTATTTAAATTTATTAAAAGAAAATTTGCTTAGCCAAAGTGTTTTCTTGGAACAAAGTTGAAATGAAAAGTAATTTTAGCTTGTCTCATCTGCCCTGTCATAGTGACACTTAAATTTGCTTTGTACTGTACACATTGTGTGATGGCAGTGGTGCTTGACAAACTAAATACTCCTCTGTAAAACAAGCCTTACCAAAGAGAGTCTCATTTCTATCATAATTCTCATTTGTATTTTAAAAATTGATTAAGTTTGAGATTTTTTAAACATTGATGGCCTGTCATTTTTTTAAAAATAAAAACGTATTCTTTGAAGCTAGTTTGGTTTCTTTTGAGCCATGATCTCACACTCAGCACAGCCCCGGCCTCCTGAGTGTAAGTGCTGGGACCACAGGCACGCACTTGCCTGGCTGGTGCCTCTGCGGGCTGCTATTCCCTTTGCAGTGCTGGGGACCCAGTGCACACAAGGCAAGCGCTCTGCCACCGGGATGTGTCCCAGTCTCCTCACACCCCCACTGACTTTTTAGTTGCTTAGATCTGATTAAAATTTAGCTTAGGCTGTTGACATCATTGGAGAATTTAAACAAGTGTGTTTATCTTTAAGGTTCACCTGGAGAAACAGCATTTAGAGCAACAGATCATGGATCCGAAAGTGACAAGCATTACAGGAAGGTAAGTATAAAACAGAGCTCATCTCACAGGGAGTTCCCTAATTTTTGAAATATTTGAAAATGCTAATGTGTTTCAGCAAACCTGAGGCAGGCGTTACTGCAGCTGTTCTGGGATAGAACTGGAGACAGCCCTTCCCCTCAGCTACACTCTGAAATAACTGTTCAAGGCTTTGTTATAACCATACATGGGAAAAGCCAGTGTGGACAGTTTAAATGGTCTTCTCTTCCTTGGGACTTTGCATATATTCATACATGTTCACAAATCTCCAGGAGGACACAATGTACAGGGCATACTAGATTTATGCACAGAACCTTCTTGCTGTTCTGGAGACTTATGGTTGCTTTGGAGGAAAGATATGAGAGAATAGAAAGTGAGTTCCTCGTGAATAAGTCAATTCTCACACACTGAAAGCCTACAGGGTTGTGTATGAGTGAGTCCATTGAGAGGTGGTCAATATAGCACCTCCTCAAACAAGTCCATGTGGACACTGAACGCTGCATATGAGACAGAGAACTGCTGAGCTGCAGTCACGTGAGTTACTCTGCATTTCTAGTCATATGCTCCGCCATAATGGTCTTCGTTTTTACTGCCTGCTTCCTTAACTAGAAAAAGAAATAATTACATGTAAAGTTTTGTAAAAATAATGTCTAAATAAATAAATTTGTGAGTGAAATATTCTGTAAACAGTTTATTTAATGTGGACCATTTAGTTTATACTGAGCTTTAAAACATCATGGGAAAGAAATAAGTTTATGATTATTGAGCAAAAAAATAATAATTTCTGCATTTCCATTTTTTTTCCTTTTTTTAACTTGAACGTTTTTTTTTTTATGCTATCCCAATTTTTAAATATATTCCCAAGATTTGTTTTTGCTCACTTTTAGGTAAAACATGTGTCCTAGTAATGTATTTGCTTTCATTTTGACCTGTTTTTAATTGAGATGATTTCAGTTAAGAGACACTCTTGATTTTGCATTGAAAGGTAGTGCTAAAATATAACTTGACAAATGTGGCTTATTTTGAGCCAGAGAAAGCCTTGGCCATGAAAGCCAGTAAAGCTAATGAATTGCTCCAGGAGAAAGGCCCTTGTGACAGGTCTGGAGCTGCAGGGCTTTTGCCTAAGTCAGTAGATACGCCAGGTCTGCTTTCTCACTCATTCATAGGTTGTGTGATCACTTTGTTCAGACTTGGCTCGGGTAAGTCCCCGAAAACTCTGCCCAGATGAGAAACGAGTGTTCTGTGATTTACCCCTTGTACTAGAAAGGAAGCAAGAGAATGGAGCTTGGGGAATGTAATTATTGATGTAGATTTGATTTTATTCAATTGACATGAAAATAAATTTGTTGGGTTTTTTAAAATATTTTTTTACTTGTTTGACAGTAAATGCCCCTTGTAGGCTCTTCCTTTATTTTAATTTATTGTAATTACTTTCCCCTATTAAAATTTATCAGTTGGGGCTGGAGATACGACTCAGCCAATCAGAGCACTTCTTGGTCTTACAGAGGCTTGCTGCAGCCTGTAATTAGTGCCAGAGTAACTGACGCCCTTTTCTGGAATCCTTGGGTACTTGCACTCTCACGTACATATCTACATGCAGACACATACACATGTACATATAGTTTTAAAATATTTATTAAATTATCCAAGCTTACCAGTTATTTTTCCAGTGATTTATTGTAAATATTAAATCTAGTGCTGCTTTTATTACAGGTTAAGTCAAATTATACAAGATGTTAATATGGTGGAAGCATGCTCAGGTACAGCAGGTAGTTTTCGGTTCTCTTGATGCGCAGTGTTTTCTCTAAGGTTTGACTCAGGCCTATGATACTTGAGGGTGATGAGCCTTGTAGACTTACCATGTAACCTGATGAACCTTGCCCACAAAGTGATGCTTGAATATCATCGTGCAAGGAAAAACTTGAGCCTGGCGGTAGCCTTTTTGACATCACCCAGGCATTAGTTTCTATTTGTTTATTTATTGTTAATTTTTTTTTTTTTTTTTTTGCTTATGGGGAGTGTTTTGGCTGTGCACCACATGTGTGCTCACAGAAGCCTAAAACGGGTGTTAGATCCCCTGAGACTGGAATTAGAGTCAGTTGTAAGCTGCTGTGTAGGTGCTGGGAAGGAAGCCTTCATCCTGTAGAAGAGCAGCCTTCACCACTGAGCTATCTCTCCAGACCCTCAGATGTCAGTTCTAAAGGTTTGAGTGGTCATCAGAAGTGCTTGGTGTGACGCCCAGATTTCTCATTACCTTTTTATGGTTTAGTCTTGGATCTTGAGATGTACTCATTAAAATCACATTCTGATCAACGACTTACCAGCCTGAATATGCCTGGTTCCACCTACATTATGTTCAGGGTGTAAAGCAGTTGTGCTTAAGTTTAATGGTTATCAGGTTCATAGTTCTGGTTTCTTCTCTACTAGAAATAAAGTGGCATGTACATTTTTTGTAAAAACTAGTTATAGGAATACATTTCTACAACTAGAACTGAAATAAAGATCTGTGCTCTCTCATAAGCAAGCACATCCAGAAAAGTCTTGGCAGTAGAGAAATAGTTAGGACTGCTCAAAGCCAACCAAAAGTAAGGGAGCTGAGGGAGCACAGTGTCACGTCGTAGGACCAGAGTCAGACTGAGCAGCAAAGTGGGCTTGTGGCTTGTGCTTTCCATCCTGACTCCCTAGCCTTGCGTGTCTGGGACTTACAGTGAAAAAGCACGAAAGACAAATGACACTGCACAGTCCGAATAATCATTCCTTTTCTTCTGCCTGAACACACATCTACTAGATTGTGGGCATCACTTGAATGGTGTTGATCAAATGTTTTGATATGTATCTTCGTTAACAAATTAAAATTTTGTTAACAAATCTAAAAGTAAATTCAGTTTTAGCTTGGATGTTATGGAGGCATGCTTGGCATATAATACTACTACTTTATAATATATGGTTATAATCAAAGGTTTAAAATTTGGGGGGAAAGTTTAACATTTTTATTCACTGAAGGAAATACTTGTGTGAACTTTGTAAGTCCTTGGAATCTGAAGAACTTAAAACCTTCAGAAGCCAAATTAGGAACTAGAGAAGTGAACCCATGTCAGTGAGTGAGTGAACCCAAAAATTGTAAACCAGCACCATCAAGTAACTCAGGTTTGAAGAATTCTTGTTTCCTGCACAGCTAACGGCTACTAGTATAAATTAAATAGATTCTTAGCAAGAATCCACAGCACAGTGTACTGCAGAGAAGAAAGGTGGGGAAATGGAGCGACTGAGCAGACAGCCCTGTGGCATTGCCCATTAAGAAGCATGGTGTGTGTTTGTCATTCAAAAAATAGGACGAGCGTGTATCAATACATTATACTGTCATAGGTAAACCCTTAGAAATAGAAAGATGTAATGGAAATTATAATATTGATAATTACTGAAAGCCATTTTATCTCTTAAAACTATTTGTAGAAAATGTCCAAGCAGTAAATTATATAGTATGCTTTTTATGATTGGAGATAATTAAATATTTCAAAGGGGGAAGACATTTCATTTTGACAGCCAACAACAAGTTTTGCATTCATAAGTACCTTGAGCATAATATACAAGGAACCCAAGTTTGTTTTTATTTGGTTGGTTTGTTTTTGTTTTAGCTGAACAAATAGAATTATTCAAAGTTAAGGAAGTACTGATTAGGAATATGGCTCTTTTTACTAAATCAAAATGTAGTTTGTTATAGTTAAATATTAAATATTTTGTTTAGGCTTACAGACCATAATGTCTCTATAAGCAACTCAGCCTGTCCACCATAGGTTGCCAACGTTTTTCTTTGCAGTGATCCAGACACACCTGCCATTTTGCTCTTAGAAATGTAGGTTGGGACTGATGGATCAAAGGCACTCTAAACAGAGCTGTGCAGTATTACTGAGTAGTACTGGTGCAGACTTTGGAATCACAGGTCCTGTTTTTCCTGATTTCTAAACTGTAACCTTCAACAAATTGTTTAGCTTCTCGAAGTTCCTCAGTTCTTCTGTTGGGAAAGGAAGCCCCCTTGAAAGGTTATGAGGAGTAACTCCTAAGTAAAGATAAAGCTCTTACAAGTTAAGGGGCCGGATGGACCCATGGCTCCAGCTGCACATGTAGCAGAGGATGGCCTTATTGGGCATCAGTGGGAAGAGAAGCCCTTGGACTGCCAAGGTTTGATGTCCCAGTGTAGGGGAATGTCAGGGTGTGGAGGGGTGGGTTGGTGAACACCCTCATAGAAGCAGGGGGAGGGGGATGGGAGGGGATAACATTTGGAATGTAAATTAAATAAGAATTAGAAAAGAAGAGAGTTAAGGGGCCAGTGACAGCAACAGTCATCATCACTTTCTGTGACTTGTATGTTAATGGTATTTAACATTCTATTAATTCTCCTCCTTGTTTTGTTATGGAGTCTTAAGATTGTGAAAAATGGGAAATGGTTTGTAGGACTGGCCATATACCTTCTAAAGAGTTTTAAATTATCTTTTATTTCATTAATTTATATATTTATTTTGCATCCCAATTGGAGTTTCCTAGCTAAGACTCCTAGCAATACGGCATATTAAATGGTCACCTGCTATAACTGAGCAAGACTTCCAATAGAGGGATGGAGATACCAACCTAGCCACAAATCCTTCAACCCACAAGTGCACCTATAAAAGGTGCAAGGATATAGAGGGAGTAGAAAGTAAGGGAATGGGCAACAGTGACTGGCCCAGTGTAAATGATCTTAAACTAGAAACAGGTGACTAGCAGGTAGAGATCAGTAGTGCTTGACTCACTCAAGCAGAAATGTTTCTCAGATACGCCAGGCCCTACTTAAGGTGCTAGGTTCTCAAATAAACAGTGGCACATTATCTGTGGTACCAGCCACTCGGGAGGCTGAGACCTGTCTGGGTAACATAGCAAGTGATGTAATTAGCCTGTTCAAGCTTTCTAACAGAAATGCCATAAATGGCTGATTTGGAAACAACAGAAGTGTATTCCTCACAGTGATGGAGCTGGGATAGGAGTTAAAGGTGCAGGTGGGTGTGATGTCTGGTGAGCATTGGCTGTGTTCATGTCAGAAGAGGCTAGGCCGCTTCTGAAGTCTCTTGTACACAAACACTTAACCTGGAGGCCTTGTGATCTCATCACAATGAAAGGCCATTGAGGGGTAGGTTTCACTATGAGTTTGAGGGAGTTAATATTTAGACCATGGCATAATAGTCCAAAAGTATTAAAATCTCTTCCACCAAACTCATTAAATCTTAAAGTAGTATTTTTAGTTGTTTTTGTAAAACTTTTGTTAAAACTACTAATTTTCTTAATTTGATGTGGTCATATTTTTACAGCTGTAAATGTTATACCTGAAACATGAGACAAAATTATAGTGTCAAAGTAACAATGACAATAATATTAAAGAACATTCCTTCTGAGCCAGGCATAATGGTGCATGCCTGTAATGACAGCACTTGGCAGATCTTTGTGAGTTCAAGAGCAGCCTGGTCTACAGAGCCAGTTCCAGACTAGCTAGAATTAGCTGTGGTAAAACCTGTCTCAAAGTTGGGCTTTATTTTATAAATTATAGAAGCCAAATTATAGAAATTACCTTCTATAATTATTAATCATAATTGTAATTTGTAACAATTACTGTATTTTATATATAATAGCTTCTAAATGACTATTTGAGAGCAAAGAGTTTAAGCTCTAGAGAGTGTTCTTTGGCAAAGATCCGTTATATGTATATCTGAGGCTACATCTGGTCTGTCTGTCCCTTTGCTATTCTGCGTGCTCAGAGACTAGCAGTGGTTAGATGATCTGGTACTTAAAGTTGGGGAAAAGGTGAACTTAAGATGCATAGCATATTGTCAGTAGTTTTTCTGTGTCTAATTGTTGTTTTCTCCTACTTTTTTTTTAGGAGGTAACAGTTAATTTCACCTATCTTCACATAACAGTGCTTCAGTAGCAGACTGGGAAGGAAAATGAGGTGTCACTAGAAAGAGAGTGTAATAGATATTATCCTATCAACTATACAGCTGTGCTTAGAAGCAATGGCTCAGGGTGGGGCAGTCAAGCTAAGTCAAAATTACTTGCTAGTTTATAAGCTAGAGTGTTAGTGGTAAGTAAATAGTAACAGATATGCTACCAGGTGTGTCCAGCCTGTTGACATTGTAACACTGGTTGTCTACAAAGTTCACACTTGAAAACTGCATGTCTTTCAAAGAAAGGAAGAAACCAATAACAAAAACCTCATGCAAACAGAATTATTTACATAAGATTGTGATTTTGTGCCATGCTGCATGTGAAGGTTGGACACACCTTCAGGCTCACATAGGAAGCCTTCTTTAAAGACAGTTGTTTTGTGTGATCTAAGCAGTTGGGTGGTTGGAATACATGATAATCAAGATAAATGAGCAAGTGGGTAATACTATTAAATTTTTTTGTTATTTAATGTATGGAATGGCAAAAATAATGGGATAATGAAGATGGTAGGTGACTTTGATAAATCTGTCAGTGACCATAAATATATATTTATATCTTAAAAGATAGCGTCAAGTTTTATGAGTTCCCCTTATACTGTTTAATCTGGAAACATGTTGAAATTTCAAGCTACTATCATCCTTTGATTTGCTGTAAATCAGTCACTTTCATTCATTGTCTGATTTTGACAGTAATCATAGTATCAAAACAAAGAACTAAACAGAACCCCTAAATTTTCCCTAAATTTTATATCAATCTTTCTATTATTGTAATGCTACACACACACTTAAGTAAGCCCTTGGGTGAACCCACAAGCTAAAGTCTGAACATACCATTAACCAGCATTTTTATATTATTTTCTGACAATATAAAACATGGTATTTTTTACTATTATATCTCTCAAATCTGAAGCTCTGGAGTTCCGGTTTGGGTTGTTTTAATAGTTACTAGCTTTCTTACCTCTAGTTTTATGCCTTGGTAAGTGTGAGCCCATTGCTTCTAACACACTACATTATTCAAATTGGTTGCTTGTTGGAACTTCACTGTTTTACTTTCTCTGATTGAGAAACCATCAATCTGGTATCACTGTTGATTCTTAGTTGTCATTTCCTCTGTTTATCTCAAGGTTGGCCATCTCATGGGCCAACAGTTTACAACACAGAGGCGCCCACCCCTCCCTCAGTAGGCAGCTCCTGCCTCCCTGTGAAGCACTGCATGGAAGAGCACATGGGTTTAGTATTGTGGACACAGTGTAATCAGTCTACCAGCCTAACCGTTTATGATTGAGTAGAGTCAGTGTTAGACAGAAAAAAGGGCACATGGCCAGAACTGGCTCTGATGTTTCAGTTTTTGTAATAACTGTATTGTCTCGGTATCTTCATTATGTTTTCTTTAAGTAATTGGTATGTCCTCATTTACTTTCTCGGAGCCTATTTCTATATCCGAACAGCTCATGTAAAATGAAAATGCAGTCAACATTTGAATGTAGTTTTTCAAGTCAACAGCATGCATTAGTGCACACTGGCAATTTTGTGAAGGGTTTTACCAAAAATCCAGGGACCGGCATCCCTTTTGTATGCCGTCGGTCTTGTTTCAGTGCGTTGACGCCGGCCGGCTGACTGCTCAGTGAGCAGTTGTTGCGCTCTCACTTTTAAACCATGCTGTTTTGCTTCTCTGAGTTGCCCCATTTTACTGAGGGGAAGATGAAGTGCAGTGGGACCGCACTCTGGGTGTCTGAGCTCCCATCTTTGTTTGAAGCTATCCATCCCTCCCTGTCTTGCATCTGTTCTTCTGTTGTGTCCTTTGGTTTAACATTGTTCTCCCTCCCCAATTTTCCTCTTCTCCTCATTGTAAACTCATGGCAGGGTCTGCTTGGTGAGCTCATTCTCTTACAACAGCAAATTCAAGAGCACGAAGAGGAAGCACGCAGAGCTGCTGGCCAGTATAGCACGAGCTATGCCCAACAGAAGCGCAAGGTGATGGATGGTTTGAGGGGCTACTGATGCATCACACTAATCAGTAATTTCTGCCAAGATCAGATCACCCTAATCTGTTGATGGACTCCAGTCACTAGAAATTATTTTAACAAAGTAACTTAAAAGATACATCATACCTCCTAAAGTGGGTAGTGTAGCCAAAGCCCAAAATACAAGCTCCAGTACAGCAATGTAGGTTATCTAAGAAAGTCTATACATTGGCATTTAGAGTGAAATTATGAATAGTTAGTTGTTTATGTGGTACAGTTGAGTCACTCAAAAGTTGGGTATTGAAGCTATATGAAATAAAAATGTGCTTTTAACCATCAAAGTCCCATAGAGTCAGTCTCTCTGTCCTATACAGACTTTTATGAAATAAGATTATGCATTTATATGCAGAAATTATCTCATCCCTTAGAGAATTTTTTTAAGTAAGACCAGAGAAGTATTAAGGTTATGTACAAACTATAATCAGGAAAAAGAATCAGTCATATAGCTAGCTTTTTGTTTGCCCTCATATCCAAATCAAGGGCTATTACACATACAGGTTTAGTACAGTGCTTCCACTAGCTAATCTTGGTGGTGGTTAATGTTTGGGAGTTGTCACCATTATTTCATGTTTGCTTAATGTCATTTCCTGCCTGTTCTCAATTTCGTGGCTGTGCAACCAACAACTACATATGTTCAGTTTTCAGTGGTTTAGTAAAATAAGTAGAAAAAGAAAACAAGTTATTTCATCTTTTTGGTTAAAGGTGATTTAGCTGGGCAGTGGTGATGTGTACTTTTAATCCTAGCACTCTGGAGGCAGAGGCAGGTATAATCTCTGTGAGTCCAAGGCCAGCCTGCTCTACAGAGCAAGTTCCAGGGCAGCCAGGGCTATAAAAGTGAAACCCTATCTCAAAGGGAAAAATAAATAAAAAGAAAGAGCAAGAAGAAAGGGGGGGGAAGTAGATTCTTGACTTGAGGAAGGGCTTATTTTAAACATTCTTTTTTGCATATGTTGTGAGTATATCATTTAAGTGTTCTAAGGAGGTAGATGAGCCGTTCATGCCATAGCTTCGTCACAGAAAGATGTGGGAAGAGTTCGTGTGTTCTGGGATGTTACTTAGAAATTGGTACCAATTACAGTTGGTCATTTTTCATAATGATAAGATTGAAATATGGCCTATTTGTCTGCCTTCTGAAGATGTAAGATACAGTTTAAGACTGTGCTAATGCTTCTAATTGTGACCATTCCAGGGACAGAAGAAATAAATTCTGGCTGATTGTCTGAGAGTCCAGGCATGAATGTTCAGTTTAGGCCTGCTTTACAAGTCTGTCCCTCCCGGTCTGTTTACATAGTTATTTACATGATCCTGTATTTCCCCTTTGGCAGTTTGTGAAGGAGAGTGACAGACCATCACCTAATGGGACATAACCAGGGCTTGTTCCTGCCCACTCTGTAGTTGCCTTGTGTGAAAGTTAGTGGGCCTTTAAAAATAATTTATGCTATTCCATAATGAACCCATTCTCCTTACCGTCCTGGAAAACTAGCTCCTTGCCTTTGCTCCCTAAAGCTAGTGCAGAGATGACATCAGCTCTTCACCATTACAGTCAAAATCTGTATTTCTGAGATTTTTATCATTCCTCGTGTGAACAAAGTTCACATGAGGCCTAAAGTAAACCATAGTTATTTTTAAGTCCTTTGATTATTTCTATATTCTTGAAAATCTAGGTCTTTGTTTTTTAATATTTTGTTAGAAGTAAAATGTTTGCCTATATTTTCTGAGCAAAAGAGATAACCAGAGGCAGGAGGTATGGTAGGTTTCCTCCTGTGAATATGTACACATAATTTTCCAGAGATTCTCAGGTACATACTTCAGTATTTCAGAACAGCCACAGTGACTTACTAGGAGAAAATAGTTCTAAAGGCAGTGTTGTTCTCATGCGGAGCTAAGGGTTTCTCTTTGACATGAACTCATTTTTGTGGAAGACCCCACCCTTTCTTCATCAGGTTCACAGCCTTGGAATTGTAGAAATAATCTGGTTCAACACCATTGATTTTGTTCCTGTCAGGGTGACTTAAGATTAATTTCATAGTAAAAACTAAATCTATTATACAACAAAGCATGTCTCATGTTGTAAATAGCTGAGCTTTACTAGTAAAGCCATTGAGAAAAAACCTATGTAAGCTGTCTAAAGAGGTAGCAAGGGAGAGTACAGGACTCACAAGCATGAGGATCTGAGTTTGGTCCCCAGAACACAAGTAGCAGTGTTCCAGCTGGGGTGGCAGAGATGGGCTCCTGGGCCCCTGAGACCTCTAGAGTAGTAGACACCCTTTCTCTAAGGGGATGTGTAGTGTCGCTGGCACCAAGCTAGTCTTCTGACCTCCACACACATGCACACACACACACACACACACACACACACACACGCCCATACCCATTAAAAAAGTAACTACGGTAAATGACAGATTTGAAGTAGCTCATGCTAGTCTCTAAGAAAACATGTAAAAGTTATCTTCATACCAATCTTTAATACTTGCTTTTATAAACCTAAGAATTTTCATCCTAGATCGTGGGGGGAAAATGAGCTCTCAGTTCTCTTTATACCACTTACTTTTAAAACATTGATTTTGATCCTTTTTAAATGAAGCAGCTAGGAAGTATGCCATTTTTTTAATATTTTAATTTGTTTTGGCTTCTTATGTAGTCTTTTATTTTAACCAAACTACTAAGTTAACCCTTAGCGCTTCTATTAACATTTTAACTTTTTAATTTAATTATTTTAGTTTCTTAAATATTATTCTACATGCTGGGTAACATTCAAAAAACCTCTCAATTTACATTTAAAACCCAAAGCTGATCATGGTGGCAAACACCTTAAAACCCAGCACTTGGGAGGCAGAAGCAGAGCAGTCTCTGAGTCTGAGGCCAGCCTCATCTACATAGACAGACTCTACCTCTGAAATAAAAAGTTAAGCAAACACAGTTGAAAGTCGTAGTGTTTATATATTTTACAGCAGATTCACTGAAGTTGGGAGAATATTTAGTAGAAGAAAGTACTTTTGAAATGAACCAGGAACTTAATCTGCATCACACATGCTTATGATCACACTTAACAGAATGGCGGCATGTCCTGTGATCTGATGTGCAGAGCTCTGAGAGTGTTGGTCCTTTAGGGCTTGTTCCTTGTGCTGTGGGCTCCTCGACTTGCTTGGCTCCTCCTCGCATTTTAAGAGATTTAATAATTTTTGTCCAGTCTACTTGAGCACACATAATCAAAATGAAAATGTAAACTGTTCTAAGAGTCATCATTTCTTAGACCTTTTCAACCAACTGTTTTTATATGAATCTCTAAATAACATAGCTTTTCCCTCAAGATAAAGATATAAGCCAGCTTCTTGGTATAAATGGAAATTTATATATTCATTTATAAACAATTTTAATGTAAAACCTGAGAATTCTGCAGTTTCCTCCAAATAAAAGAACATGCATATTAAACTGAAAAAAGAAAGAAAGAAAATAAAAACTGTATCAGCAAGTCCCTTCCCATTCAAGGCTAAAAACAAAATTTCTATTACAAAATCTCATTTCAAAATATTTTTAGGTTTCAAACGTATAAATTTAAGGAGAAAAGATGTATTATCATCCATGAAAACATGGGGAGAGTTAGAAAGTTTATTTAGAATGTAGAGTTAAGAGCTGGAGAGATGGCTCAGTGGTTAAGAGCACTGACTGCTCTTCTAGAGGTCCTGAGTTCAATTCTCAACAACCACATGGTGGCTCACAACCATCTGTAATAGGACCTGATGCCCTTTTCTTGTGTGTTTGAAAAGAGCTACAGTGTATTCATATACATAAAATAAATAAATCCTTTTTTAAGAAAAAGAATTTGAAATTAAAAATCTAAAAAATAGCATTTTGTAGCATGAACAAGATTTATTATTGTCTGCTTCAGTAAAGAAATCATTTAAAATCTGAGGAAGACAACTCTGCCCTGTCAAGAAGTCAGTGCACACTTGTGTACTTGCCATAAGTGACATGGTTTTTCTTTGATTTTCTGTTTACTGTATTGTGACTACTTTAAACTCTGTTATACCATGAAACTTGGAAGCTTTTAAAATAGTTTGCCTTAGAACTCTTAGTAACAATTTGAAGTAGTTTGCACAATACCTGTGATGTTTATTTTTATGTTCAAATAAGCTTTAGTTGCTTAACTTGATTTCCTTTCTACAGACACCTCTGCTCTGTTGAAAGTTACCTGATGTTGCATTGGAATCAAATTTAAAAACAAGTCTCTGGCTCTGCTTACCTCTCTGGAGATGCCAGTGTTGATAGTGAGGAAGCTGAAAGTTGTTCTTTAGAAAATACACTGTAACCAATGAGCTTTTTCAGTAGCTGAATGCAGCAACCTGTATGTTTTCCCCATACTTGTTTTTGGAAAATTGGTAGTGCTCAAGACATTAGGTTCCTGTGCCTTAGAACAAAGCAAGCTCGTGACTGGCAGAGTAAGCCCAGATGTCCATCCCACTGTTCCTAAAAGTCTTTCATAACAGATGACTAGCATGGCAACAGGATGGTGACTCCTGATGCTTCTATTCTATAAGATTTTTAATGATGAGTACAAATTTTTTATTATCTTAAATATTCACTTGATTTAAATTTTATTTTAAATATGCTTATACTTTTATTGCTGCTTTAAAATTTGAGCTTATTATATGTTATATGTAACTCTAATTAATCTATCTTAAATATTTAGGTGTCAGACAAAGAAAAGATTGACCAACTTCAAGAAGAACTTCTGCATACTCAGGTAACTGTAGTCCGTAAGAGAAGCCAGCTCTTCTCTCCTGTGAGCTGAGCCCAGGGCATCACAAATGGGGACAGGTACTGTGACAGACCGCAGCCTCAGCCCCAGGGCCTTTAGGGATATAGACAGTGTGTTCCTTTTCCAGCCAAGCAAATGTTGCTATATTTAGTGTATCTTCAAAAGCTACTTGAGAAATAGGGACTAAAGAGGAAACCAGGTGAATACCAGGTTAACTCATTTATGTAGAGATTCCTGTATAGAATGAATCTCATTCTGGTTTTAAAGATAAACTGTTGTGGGGAAAATGGGTGAAAGTATCTGTCCTTATATAATGTGATAGTTGTATCTTCACTTTGTTAGCTAGATACAAAGTAAAGGTAAATATTTGAGACTTTACATATTTCTAATGAATCTCCAAACCCCTCTCTTTGTTTCCTTGAATCCTGAGATCAATATAAAATTTTTTCCTAAAGATACTTCTGGTGGTGTTAGCTAATTGATCTTTTAATATTAATAATAAAAATCATTATTTAAAACTCAGTTTTATTCAATGTAATGAGTAGCAACCTTTCTGGTGTAAAATTTTCTAACAGCATTTATTCTATATAAATAACATATAATTGAAACTTATTTTTGTAAGCCAAAAGATATACTAATCATCTTGGGTCTTTTTAGGAAAAACATACAAGAAGGAAGGGGCAATCTGAATGAAATCACGTAACTAGTATATTTCTGGTGCCTGGCTTTCCTTGGTCTGCTCATGGAATCTCATGTGTACCTGTCCAGGAGCACCTATGCTTTGGCTGGCACCTGGCTTTTTTGAGGCCTCTGCCAGGAATAAGAATCATTACCCTCCTTGCTGCCAAGATCACTGCTCTCTCGCAGGACACTCAATAAGCTATTCTTAAAAAAAAAAAAAAATCAAATAAATCCCTGGTCTCTGAGAGACCAGGTGTGGTCCCTGGAACCATAACATTGGTTCTCCCTGGGAGCTTGTCGGAAACAGATCCTTAGCTCATCCTGAACCCCTGAGTCAGGATCTCTGGCAGTGGAACTCAGCAATCCTTGGAGTATTTTGCAGTCCCCTTTTCTTTATATGGTTTTGGTTTAGAAGAGGGTCTCACTGTGTAGCTGAGCTGGAACTCAAATCCTCCTGCCTTAGTCTCCTAAATGCCTGCTTACCATTAAACCCAGCTACAGTCTTTGTTCTTAAAGCCCCTAAGGTAATTATGATATAGCCTAAAATTTGAGAATTGTTTGTTCTACATAAGCATGGCCAAACTTCTGACTACCTAGTTGTCTTCAAGGTTCATACTGAATAACCACACAATCAAGTTACAGTGAAATCACACACACACACACACACACACGTGTGTGTGTGTGCACGTGTGTAAGATTTTAAGAAGATTTAAGTTATGTGTGGACCTGTGTTCATAACTGTCCTCAGGTTGGACAAGCATGTCAGTCCATATATACTTCTGATGGTGGCCTCAGGTTGGCACTTGTACCGAGGAAAGAAATGTAGATTTCCCACAAATAGATTACGTATTTACAAAATGTAGCCTAGAAGTAAACCCTGCACTCATGTGGTTCTGGTTGTAGGCCCTTTGTTGGGTACACAGTGTGGGGAGCACGTGAAGTGATGGGCCGTGCGGTCATCTCCATCCCTGTCAGTGATGCTCAGGAGAAAGAATGCACAGGCCGCATGTGAAATTGATTGTTTTCATTTAAAAGGGGTAAAATTGGAATTAATTTTAATAATATTTTATTTAAGGCATTGTGTCCCAAATAGTATCATTTCAACTTGTAACACATATAGCAGATATTAAGAGGCATTTTGTAAGTTTTTTTTTCTTTTTAATGTATGTGAGTGCTCTATCTGCATGCACACCTGGATGTCGGAAGAAGGCATCAGATCCCATTACAGATGGTTGTGAGCCTCCATGTGGTTTCAGGGAACTGAACTCAGTACTTTTGGAAGAGCAGACAGTGCTGTAAACCACTGAGCCATCTCTCCAAGCCCTAAAAGACCTTTTTATGCTTCTAAAACACTATTTTAAGATCTGAGTGACTGTGTGATGCTAGTGACTGTTTTCTAAACAGCAAAGAAATACTAGAGGTTTATTACCCTTTGGGCTATAAAAGAATGCTTTGCAAAACATGTTTACTGTCCAGGCAAGTGGTTGTACTTGTGCCGTGTAGTTTAACTATAGCTGTTTTTCCTAATGAGGCCCAACTTGTACATTCTGTAAGGACACTTTGGTTTCCTGTTGTTTACCATTTTCTTAGGAGTATAAACCTAAAAAGTCTAAGAAATGTTTCTCGTGTTGTGACCATTCTGCTGATTATAAGGATTCTCAATGTTATGTAACTGAGATGGCCAATTTGAACAGCTTACCTTGAAAAGCAAACTATGTTGCCATTTTGCTACTTGGAAATAATAACCTGCAATAAATTGATTTTCTTAATAATATGTTTTTATGTCAGTATTTTAAGTACAAACAAACTTTTCCAGACATGGACATTTGATTGAATCTGGAAGACTGTAGGCTTCTTACTCAGTCAGACTTGTTTAAATGTGTTTTCTTCCCCTACAAGATGACCTTAGGGAAGCTGCCTCATGTTTCCTACCTATAAAGCATCTATTTCTGTGGGTTTCCTGGTAAAGGGGTTATCACATGAAGCATGCTTAGGTGTTGCTTGTTCATGTTGTATATCTTACTATCTTTGTTAATGTCCAAATGAGAATAATTTAAGCCTTTTCATTGAAGGCTTTGTTTTTGAAATCATAGGAAACATTGTTTCTTAAGGGTAGTTCAGACAACTTCTTAATTTTTTTAGTATTTTTAAATTATTTCTTTATCATAGGAAGCAAATAATTTTAAGTTAAATGCTCAATTATAATAGAAAATTATGAATTTCGCGCTTGTTTGAAATAATCATAATTTTCTCTATATTGTCTTGGAACATTTTAAGTGTAAAAATAATAAGTGTAACTCGTTAAGTCATTTAACTTCAGAATTTTGGAAGATTTTATTTAGACTTAATATTTATTTGTTTACCACTTTTCTTACAGTCATGTGTATTGTCTTGTTGCAGTTAAAGTATCAGAGGATCTTGGAGCGTTTAGAAAAGGAGAACAAGGAGCTGAGAAAATTGGTACTACAAAAGGATGACAAAGGCATCCATCAAAGGAAACTCAAGGTGCATTTTCTCAATTTAGTAGTTCTCAGAACATTGACATTTGTCATTCGGTGTTAAATAATGAATCTTTTCATTTATCTTTTTTAAAAAATATTATGTGTATGAGTATTTTGCCGGCATGTATATCTACGCAGCACACGCATGCCTGGTGCCTGTGCAAACCAGAAGAGGGCAGGGCCTCAGCTCCCCTGGAACTGCAGTACAGATGGTTATGTAAGCTGATGTGTGGCTGCTGGGAAGGGAACCTGTGTCCTGTGGAAGAGCAACCCGTGCTCTAATCCACTGAGCTATCTCTCCATCCCCTAAATGATAAAACACTTCAATAAATTATGAAGTATGTTATCTTTTCACTTCTAGACAGTATAAATATTTCATAAATTAAAGTTTCCAAATCCATCATATATTATGCCCATAAAATTTTTCACATTTGAAGAGGACTTTCTTATGAATCAGTCCATTTTAATAAAATACTTAGGTTATCTTCAGGCTTAATTTTCATATTTATAAAATTGGGATTATTTTAAATACTTTTTAAAAATTTTTATATGTGCATATATATGTGTGTGTGCCATGGGTGTATGTCTGTCTGTCTGTGTATTGGGGGTGATTCTCCCTTTCCCCCTTTACTGGGTTCCAGAAATTGAGCTCAGGACACAGGCTTACATGGTATGTGCCTTATGTGCTGAGACATATTGTCTGCCCCAAATTAGGATTTGTAGTTTGCTGAATACTTAGGTGGCTCATGCCACTGTTGCTTCGCTAGTATTTCCACTTTGATTTATCTTCAGTTGTTAATTTTAACTCTTACTTTCCAAGGGAAGGTTTCTACTACAGCAATTAAAATAAATTTTTAAACTTAAGTGTGTGTTGATATTATTGTCATCAACATATCGTTAATTACCACTATCAATAAATAAGTCATACTGTAACCACAGACTCAAGCCAGATGTGTTCGTTGACATGGTTCTTTTAACTTGAAATTTTAATGCTGTAATCACTCTCAGAAGAAGTAAAAATGAGTTGCAGCATTCCAGAGTCAGTGAATCGTGCCACATGTTCTAGAACCAAGATCTGAAAATGTCTTCCTAGTTTAACAGACATGCTTGAGTAACTTTGACTCTAAATCATCACCACCCAGTGTGTGAAAGACTGTTTTACACGTGCTGCCTGGCCACTGAAAAGTCACTCCCAAGTGTTGGGAAATAGAATCATCTTAGAAGTGGTGTCGTTCAAGGAAAAAAAAATTATGCTCAGTCCTTACACACCAAGAAAACGTTGACTAATTCCAGGTTACATCCTGCTTTACATGTACTTTATGCTCATTGTAACTAGTAAGACCTTAATGCACACTATCAAACCTTTGGGGGAAAAAAAAGAAAAAAAAAAGCCAAGCACTGACAAAAAGTATTTATGCAAAAATGCTTAAAATTTGTTCTTTTATCTTTGTTTTTTAGAATAAAGTTGTTCAAAAAATAAATAAATAAAAATAAAAATGCAAGATTGTTCCATAGCTAAGTTTAGTTTAACTTTGTAGAATCCATAGCAAATACCTTAAAAGTATGAATAAAGATACACTTCATTAAAAAAAAAATGGTGTCTTCCCTCATAAGATACACTGGTAATGAAATGTGTCTATTTGTGGGCAGATGTGAGAGCAGCTGTCTGCCATTTAGAAGTCTCTATTAAGAGGCAAAAGTATGCTTACACTCTCCTTACTTAGTTCCCACTAACCTGACTTAGTAAATGCTTGATGGGTGCCCTTTGTTCTCAGACCTATGTGCTGCATGTTTGTTCCTTAGATAGCTTACTGGAAGCTGTTGTACTCATGGTTCCAAGCTCAATCCCGGTGTCCAAAGAAAAGCAATGGGGACATTGGTCCATTGCGTGCATTGCAACCTTCCCAGTTCCTAGGGTGCGTAAGCACTCTCCTGCTTGAACACTGGCCCCGACCACTTCTCTACTCTGTTCCAAGCTTTCTTATACACGTGCCCCCTCCTCTCACATATGTGCTCCTTGCCCTCTCACACACATGTGCTCCCTGCCGTCTCACATGCATGTGCTCTCTACCTGCTCTCACATGTGTGTTCACTGTCATGTGCTTTCTTACCTTCTACTCCTTTCCCCTTTTTTCTGTTCTTCTCACACAGCCTAGACTTGACAGTGTGATTTCTCTGTTTGTTACGTGATCACCTGGCTTGTATTTGACTCTTACAGTGTTAGTGGTTAGCTCATTAGTGTTAATAGGCTTTCTCTTCCACTGTCTAACTAGATTATGAGATCCTAAATTAATAATGTTTTACTGTCAGTGTGTTTCTAAATAAACTGAAGAAGTGGCATTAATTATAATACTAGTTTTATTATGAAAACATATCCTATAATAAGAAAAAAAAAGCAAATTTGGGTTTGTGTACATTTTCTCTTGGTGTATCTGTGGTCTTTTATTAGATTTTTTTTATTGACTTTTGCTAATTTTAATTTGTTTTACAGAAATCTTTGATTGATATGTATTCTGAAGTTCTTGATGTTCTTTCTGACTATGATGCCAGTTACAATACACAAGATCATCTGCCACGGGTAAGGGGAAAATAGACAGGGACCTGTGTCAGCAGAAAGGTTCTCTCCTTATATCATTGTAATCTCTGCATTTCCTACCGTACCTCAAATACTATGCATTGCTTGGTTCCGTATTTTGGGGACCATAAAGTAAATATATATGTTTTGAAAGAAAGTGGTCAGATATTTGCCATTATACATTCATTAAATGTTAAAATACCTAAGCAAAACTGTAACCATATGGATGAAATGTACATTTGTAAACTGTGGGAATACTTGTGGAAAGTTAATGATCTGACTCTAGAAATAACTCTCAATTCGCATAGTTTGTAAAACTAAAGAGTTGAATATAAATAATGGAGCCCATTGATTCTTTTGCTGTGTGTGTCTCCATCAAACTTCATTCTTTACAAAAGAACAAAAACAAAGCTTCTTTTAGCTTTAAATATCTTAAAATGTTTCTTAAACGGTATCATTCAAACCCGACTTACATTTAACTTGGTATCAGAAAAATACTAATACATGCTCTTGTCTTGTGATAGGTTGTTGTGGTTGGAGATCAGAGTGCTGGAAAAACAAGCGTGCTAGAAATGATTGCTCAAGCACGGATATTCCCACGAGGATCCGGTGAGATGATGACACGCTCTCCGGTGAAGGTAGGGAAGGAGCTGTCCCGCTGTCAGACCACTTCAGTGGTGTGATTCAGACTTAGTTAAGGAGCGTCAGGGATCATTCCCATTGTAGGAATTAGTAGGGGCCACAGCCTGGGGCACACATGTCTAGAGCTGAGACTGAGTGAAGGAGGAGGTGCGAAAAGACACCCCGGGCACAGTGGCTGTCTAGGTGGCGCTGTGAGGCCTCTTGATGTCATCTGGAATAAGGCACACAAAGAGGCTACTTACAGAGACTGAGAACATTGCAAGTGGCACCAGCAAATGGAGATGATGCTCTATAGTCTTTCTATACTGGTCATCGTGATCTGATAAGCTAGAAATATGGTAGGAGACCACCACTGCAGAAACAAAGTCACTGGGGTAAAGAAGGTGTGTGTGTGTGTGTGTGTGTATGTGTGTGTGTGTGTGTGTGTGTGTGTGTGTGTGTGTGTATGTGTGTATGTGTGTAACTTTCGGATCTTTGAATTAGAAGCAGTCATCCCTGTGTTTCCCCATCTGTGTAGTGAAGTTAATGAGCAACAGTGGCTAAACCACCCTCTCCCTGAATTCATCTCAAGTTAAATGGTGGCTTCTCTTTGATTTCTTCAGGCTGTAGAGGGTGGTTTCTGTTCTTGGTTGTCTGCAGGGTATTGCCGGAAGGAGAGAGGCCAGCAGCATTAGGTCATAAGAGACTAGAACCCACCAACCTCACTGCGAAGTGACAGTGCTGAGCGGCCATGCTTGACTGCTCCTGAGCATTGCATGACGGTGCAGTGATTGGTCCTGTCTGGACTGTCATGGTGCTCTGAGTTAACGTTAGTGTAAACGTACCATTATGTGTGTCTGCCCTTTCAGGTAACTCTCAGTGAAGGCCCTCACCATGTGGCCTTGTTTAAAGATAGCTCTCGGGAATTTGATCTCACCAAGGAGGAAGATGTAAGTAGACTTCGTCGCAGGCTCACCTGTGTCACCTTTTACCCCGTGTTCTCTGAGACAATGAAGTGGAGTATTTGTCGTGAATACCTTCTTCTTTTCCATTAATAGCTTGCAGCATTAAGACATGAAATCGAACTTCGGATGAGGAAAAATGTAAAAGAAGGTTGTACTGTTAGCCCTGAGGTAAGTCCAGTGATTGATTTCAGCCATGATTTGGGGAAATTAAGTTTTTATAGATAGTAATAATATGGATATTAGTATGGTAATTAGATTGTAGCTGTTCTGATTTGTATAGATACTTTTTTTAAGGTTTTTTGTTTGTTTGTTTTATTTGAGACAGAGTCTATTTCGCCCTGGCTGGCTGAGAACTTATTATGTAGATCAGGCTACCCTTGAGCTCACAGAGATACATCTGCCTCACAGATGCTGGGATAAAAGGCATGTGCCACCACACTCAGCAGATTTTTTTTAAATGTTCTGAATAGCATATCATTGTGGGGTGAATTTTCTAGAATAATTATTATGGGATCAAATTTTTTCTGAAATAAATATCTAAATGAACAAGATAGAGAATTTTCAGAATATTTATCACCGTAAATATTTTATGAAATTCACCTCCTTAGAGCTTGCTCTTTCTCTTCCTGAATAGACCATATCTTTAAATGTCAAAGGCCCTGGGCTGCAGAGGATGGTGCTCGTGGACTTACCTGGCGTTATCAATGTAAGTACATACGGAAGATATGTTCCATTTTATTCCTACTGTGGAAGCTGTCTGTAATGACTCTTAAAACCTTTTCTTCAAGACTGTGACATCAGGCATGGCTCCTGACACAAAGGAAACTATTTTCAGTATCAGCAAAGCTTACATGCAGAATCCTAACGCCATCATCCTATGCATTCAAGGTAAGCCCCAGCAGATTTGCACTGCCCCATACTTTCTCTTCCACTTAAAACGCTGCAGCAGTGTATTCGTACAAGCACACGTGGCAGACTGTTCACACCTCCCCTGTCCATTCTTCCTATCAACAAGTGGGATTTGATCTGGGAGGTTTCTGCTATTTTTCATCACTGGAATTTTAATTGGCTACATCCCTAATGTAAAAATATTAAGACTGAATGTTTACACCAGTAATGATTACACTCTCATGTTTCCTTTTCTCAGATGGATCTGTAGATGCTGAGCGCAGTATTGTTACAGACTTGGTCAGTCAAATGGATCCTCATGGAAGAAGAACCATATTTGTTTTGACCAAAGTAGACCTGGCAGAAAAAAATGTAGCCAGTCCAAGCAGGGTGAGGGCAAATTCTTTATTATAAGAATAAGAGAGAGCACGCACACGCACAGACTTTATCTTTTTCCATATGGACTCTAGGAATCTCAGTTAGGTATTTGAGTTTGCAAGGTGAGCACTTAACTAACTCAGCTATTTCCCTGGTGTTGAGAAGGTAGGCTTTTTCTGGGTGCAGGTCTGGCTTAAGACAACTCTATGGTACGCAGTGGTAGTTAAAGAAGATTTGCATTAGTTCCAAATCCTGGCACTATCATTTACTAGCTGTGTGATCTTGGGGTAAGTTACTCAGCTTTTCAGAGCTTTGGGCTCCTCAGCTGGTAGGAATGAAGACATTTATGGCATGATCTCTTAGTTTGTGATGAGTTAATAGTCAGTAGTGTACAGCGGTCGGAATGGTTCTCTGGCACCAAATGTTATGTACTCGGTGACTGGCTTTTGACAAATGATAAATTCATATTCTATAGTTGCCTATAGAAAATGCTGCTGGGTCCTCATCCCCACTGCTACTGCATAGATGTCTCTTTCCCACCTTAGGACTTGGGCTCTCTGTCAAGGTCCCCAGGGGTCTTGACAGACTCTCAGATATCACCACATAGTCATACTTGCCTCAAAGACGCATTACAGAGCCGTGAAGGAAGATGCATGGGATACAGTCCAGAGGCATCTTCCTCAGGTTTCAAGGAGTTTTCTCCCAGACACCAGTCGGAGACAGAACCAAATTTCCAAAGCTGGTTAGCACACACCACATTACTTGCCCAGGACTGCCAGACAGAGGAAAGCGAGCCTTTTGTGTTGTCCCCTGAGCCTGCCATAGCAGCTTGTCGTTGAGCCTCTACCCCTCTGCCTTGATTTTAAGAGCAAGGCAGTATTGCTGTGGCAGTATTGGTCCTCACGCGAAGAAGGCGAAGCGAGGTAGAGCAGTGTCCGTGGCCGCATTCCTCCCCACTGCTTTCCTTCCTTTCTCGGGGTGGTCACTTCGAATGTCATCTGAGATGCAGTAGAAGCTTACTTCAGGCCCTTCTGTGGCAAAGACCTGAGCCTTTGGCCCGGGTTTAACCTATCTCACCCAGCATTAATCTAAACAGTCGTGTGTGAAAGATGGATTCATGTGAATATGCACTTTCCTGGGTCCTGACTCCAGTTTTTATCACACTCGGCAAAGGATTTTTGTCCTTAAAAGAATTGAAAACCAAAATATGTTGCTTTAAGTAGGCATAAGAAGAAAAATGAATAAAAAGTGATTCAACTTGGTTAGAATTCAGATATTCAGGACTCACAAGATGTCTCAGCAGGTGAAGGCACTGTAGCAAGTCTGACATGAGTCGGATTCCTAGAGAGAGAGCTAACTCCCACAGTTGTCTTCTTACCTCCATGAGTATTCCCACACATACACATACAGTAACAAATTAATTCTGTAGTTGTGTAGAATAATTTAAATCTTCAAACATCCAAAGAAATTATAAGGAGAAAGTAATAAAGCTGTTTATTGAGTGCTTCTCTGTGCCAGCTACTGTGCTAAGTGTCATTAACTCAGAACCTCTGTAACCTTTTACTTAAATTTAGTCACATGGCTAGTAAATGGCAGAGGAAGAGCCCCAAACAGGATCTGACCAGAAGCATACGAATCATCCCAAGTTTTAATCTTGGAATATACCGTTTAGTAAGACATTTTCAGTATCTCTAAGGTGAATGTATTTCTCTCAGATAACAATGAGAGCACATTTGTATGCTTTTGAGCACATGTCTAGAGTTTTTAACATTCTGCTTCCTAAATCGCATGTTGTACTTTTCAAAATGAAGTGAGTCTATATTTCACATTTATTTTTCCAATTTATTAAATAGATACAACAGATAATTGAAGGCAAGCTCTTCCCAATGAAAGCCCTGGGTTATTTTGCTGTCGTAACAGGAAAAGGTATGTAAAGGTGGATTATTATAACTTATTTTTAGTTTTTGTTGTTTCAGATAATAAAGATTAATTTTCTTGATGAAAATTTGGTCACCATCTTTCCTAGGAAACAGCTCTGAAAGCATTGAAGCAATAAGAGAATATGAAGAGGAATTTTTTCAGAATTCAAAACTGCTAAAGTAGGTGTTCTATTACAATATCCAATGACATACAGAGATGGCGTGTTACCCTGAAGTACTTCAGCTGCATCAGTCATTGCAGCATTACTGTTGTATTTATTCACGCCGTGGTATATATCTACTGGGGCAGTCCTTGAGTGCTCGTGGACAGAATCGGAAACAGTTTGTCACATGGTACAGTAGACTGCCTCTGTGGATGTGGGCAGAGAGACAGTTCTCATACCTCTTATGCTGTTTCCCCTATAAAGTAATTCTTAATTAGTGTTTTTGTTTTTTAAATATGTGTGCACATTTCTCTTATAATAATAGAAAAAGTTGGAGTTGAGGTGGCCACGGGATATGCCTAAATTGATACTGGAAGCAATTGACAGAAAAGTAAGATACTGATCACAATGCAAAATGAAAGGACTAAAAGAGCAATTGAATTACAGAGAAAGTTGTTATGTAGAGTTCTGGAAATAGAAAAGCGTGTCTGCCTCAGATTGGTCTAGAAGTGATACTCATTCCTGCAAGTGTAGCCCAGGGTTCTTGTTACTGGGAAGGAAGTGACGAGCCTGTAGAAGTGTATTGTTCACTGCAGTGCCCACTGCACACTGGCCAGTTCCTCACAGACTCCAGAGCTCAGGAAGTGCTTGCCTTGCTGGACAGTCAGATAAGATCCATTCTCTTCCTTGCAGAAAGCTTTACTGGGTGACGTTAGTGTGAAGTAAGCGCTCCTTTATCATTCTGACACACTTTAGCTCTGGTCTCCTGTAGGACAAGTATGCTAAAGGCACACCAGGTCACCACAAGAAATCTAAGCCTTGCCGTGTCAGACTGCTTTTGGAAAATGGTTCGAGAGTCGGTTGAACAACAGGCTGATAGTTTTAAAGGTAAGCTGGCTTCTTAAAGTAAGCCTACAAATTTATCCATGTGACAGTCGGCAGTCTTCCGAATTTGGCAAATTGTCTTACTTTCTTTCCAAGTCCACAGTTACTTGATTTAAAATTGGACAGTCTGTGGAAAGTGGAGAGATGCAAACATGCTTTTTACAAGAACTGGTTTTCCCTGTCAGAGCCGCAGTGTTTAGAGAAGCTCAGTGGCCTGTAGGGAACTTGGACCCTCTGTTCCAGGGGAGACTCTGGGAAGCCCTACATTGCACTGTTTCCCGTGCCCACCCTCTCTGCACCAGGTCTGTTCTTTCATAGCTTCATCCAGTGGGAGCAGGTGCTCCTGCCCTTGCCCTCCGGTGTCTGAGCCTTAGACCCATGATCTAAACTAAGGTGCTAGACTTTGTTTTCCTAGCAGCTGCACTAAACTGCCACAGTTGTGGACTTGGAAAATGAAGAGGGCAAAACTACAAGTAAGGAAAATAAATTCAGCACAGACAGCCTCAGAAACCTGGCTCATACAGAAGATAGAGAGGTAGCCTTCAACCACTGTGTCTGAAAGATGGAGCACTTGGACCTGAGCATCTTCCTTTCTCCACAGCAACACGCTTTAACCTAGAGACGGAGTGGAAGAATAACTACCCTCGCCTGCGAGAGCTCGACAGGGTAATGATCCGAATGCCCATGAGTCTTGTATCTGCTTTAATTTACTGTGTTCTTTCAGAGTTCTTGTTGACCTCGCGAGCTAAATCGCTGTGATTTTAATGATGATTACGTAGGAACAGTTGTCTTTTCTACAATGATAACTATTATAACATTTTAAAATAATTAGGAATCATATGATATAAAACATGTTAAGGTTTCTGAGAAAGTTATGAATATTTTAGTAGTCTTATTGATATATGACTATGTATTCTAATTTTTGGTTTTAGTTATATATTTAGCTTTTTACTTTCTTGGTATTTACCTCAGAAATATAGTCCATTTAAGGGAATCAAATATTTTTTTCTTTGATTTTTAGAATAGCATTAGTTGTAAGACCTAGCATTAACTTACTATCACTAATCACTAAATTATGTTGCTTTTTTATCAATTGTTTTAGGGAAATGTTATGTTTTAAAAACTGCAGTGAAAATTGAAAGGGTAGACGGTGTGCCTGCTTCTCAGTCTTTATCTGAGTAATAGTATTCCTAAAGGAGACTAACAGGGCATTTGTTGTCTTGCATCTTCAAATCAAAGCCTAGTCGACCACCCTATCTGTAACCCCCTTTTAGGTATCTCTGAAGGTCATGACAGGACAAATATAGTGTCTTGTGTCAATGCTAATTTGTATCTGTGTTGCCTAGAATGAACTATTTGAAAAAGCTAAAAATGAGATCCTCGATGAAGTCATCAGTCTGAGCCAGGTTACTCCAAAGCACTGGTGAGTGGCCATCTTTTCCTCGATGTCTTTCACTCTAACGTAGAAGAAAGTGGGATTTCTCGCCTTTGTTCCTTCTTCAAAATGAAGTAGGCAGAGAATAAATGTGTCTCCTTAAAATACAGCTGCAGCCATGGTCTATTGACTGAGTATCTGCACAGTAGCTTACTCAAAGATCCTTTTGACGCTGGCTTTGTCTTCAGCTTATCTTCTCCTTGTTCTTAAAAGATACAGACTTGTGATTTCTATAGCCATTTATGCGTAATTTCATAAAATTGCCACAAAATAACTTGTAAGACTGGTTATTACTAATGGAGAATAGCAGCCTAGGGAGCATTGTTCTGTAAAGGAAGAATGTATGCTTTTTAGCTCTCATTCCGGAGCAGAACTTATGATTTTTGTTGCTGCCTACTTAGATATTTTTTAATAGTAAATTGATCCATTTGAAAATTTGTCAAATGACTCCTATGGGAAGCTGTCATCTTCAATTTATGTTTATATAAATATAGGCATTCCTAAACTTATTGGAACAGGGCATTATAAGCAAACAGACTAAACCTGAGATGGTAGCAGATACCTATTATTCCAGCACACAGGAGCCCGAAGCAGAAGGAACACAAATTTAAAGGTAGCCTATACTCCATAGGTAACCGTGTAGCAGCAGCAAGATGTCACATGTAGTTCAAATGATCTATATGTAAAAAGTCCAACATTTTTTAATTTTATTTTATTTAAAAATTACTCATGCCTTGGTTGTCTTCTAATAAGTCTGTGGTATTTAAGAATGTGTCACTCTTGGCATAAAATATTCCTACCACAATTCAAGCTATGGATGGATGGGTGGGTGGGTGGGTAGATAGATAGAGATGGAAGATTCTCCAGTACTTCTGTTTGCACAGACGTTATCACACTGAGTCATTTTGTCCCTCCGTTTGTTCTTAAAGTATTTTCATCTCAACCCACTTCCTTCCTCAGTAATGCCCCTCTTTCTTAAAGTCGTCAATATTTGCCAAATTTTTAATCTCTCCTTGTTAAAAAAGAAAGATGTATCTAATCTTATTTTTACTGTTGACTGATAAATCAAATATATGTGACACGAACTGTTGTTTCTTGATTATATTTTAAACAGTTCAGTGACTTTGTATAATTCAGTTAGCTCTTAAAATTGCAATAGAGATACAAATATATAGATGCCCACTTGAGTAAATTTAAAAAATATGTAAAACAAGAAATATAATAAAATAAATTATAAAAATGTGAGCAAAATTAAAATACTAGTTGCCTTCCTAGGTTGTATGAGGATAGTGTACATAAAACACAATGTATAAATTATAACTAATGCACTGAGTATTCAGTCAGTAGTAGAAGTACCTGCTTAGCCAGCCAAGGCCTGGGTTCTCTTCAGTACCACCAAAGGGAAAAAGCCTATAACTGATAATATTACTTATGGTAGGAAAAATGTGATCCTTTGACAAATTAATTGGTTACCATAAATAAAAGTAACATTGTTTAATACACAAGGGACTTAACAGAGTTGTGAAAGGACAGTAAGTGATATTTGCTGTGGAGAAGACTACAACATCTGGTGGCCGAGAATCCCTAGCTACCTGGCCACATGACCTCTAGCTATTCCATCTTGACAGTACATGCTGAATTTATTACATTATACAAAATTTAACTACATTATATCAAAAATACTTCATTAGCATAGTTGAGATTACCTTAGACCAGTGGTTTTCAACCTGCCTAATGCTGCAGCCCTTTAATGCAGTCTCTCATGTTGCAACCATAAAATTATTTTCTCTACTTCATAACTAATTTTGCTACTATTATGAATCATAATGTAAATGCCTGATATGCATATAATCTAATGCTACTCCTGTTAAAGGACCACTCTACTACCTCCAAGAGGTCACACCCCACAGGTTGAGAACTGTTCCCTTAGGAGTTTTTGTTGTTATAACTTAATGGCATAATGGCATTACCTGGCACTTTAAGATAGACGGATGCCTTAAATATGTGAATTATTACCAAGGCTACTTGACATCATCAGAACCCAGTTCTCCCACTACAACGAGTCCTGGATACCCCATCACACCTTCAAAACTAAGATTTGAATTTAAAATCATATCTCATAATGATGATAAAAAAAACTTTTAGGAAGAACATGAATAACTCCCTTAAAGAAATGCAGGAGAACACTACCAAACAGGGAAAGGAAATGAACAAAACCATCCAGGATCTAAAAAACCAAATAGAAACAATAAAGAAATCAGAAAGGGAGACAATCTTGGAGATAGAATACCTAGGAAAGAGATCAGGAATCATAGATGCAAACATCATCAACAGAATACAAAAGATAGATGAAAGAAAATTCAGGGGCAGAAGATACCGTAGAAAACATTGATACACCCATCAAAGAAAATGTAAAAAGCTCCTAATCCAAAATATCTAGGATACAATGAGAAGACCAAACCTAAGAGTAATAGGTATAGAAGAGAATGAAGATTTCCAACTTAAAGGGCCAGTAAATATCTTCAATAAAATGATTAAAAAAAAAAAAAAAAAAAAGTTCCCTAACCTAAAGAAAGAGATGCCCATGAACATACAAGAAGCCTACAGACCTCCAAATTTACTGGACTAGAAAAGAAATTCTTCTGTCACATAATAGTCAAAACACCAAATACATGTAACAAAGAAAGAATATTAAAAGCAGTAAGGGGAAAAGGTCAAGTAACCTATAAAGGCAGACCTATCAGAATTACACCAGACTTTTCAACAGAAACCATGAAAGCTAGGACAGATGTTATTCAGACCCTAAGAGACCACAGATGCCAGCCCAGGCTACTATATCCAGCAAAACTTTCAATTATTATAGATGGAGAAATGAAGATATTCCATGACAAAAACTAAATTTATACAGTATATTTCCACAAATTTAGCTCTAGAAAGGATAATAAATGGAAATCTACAAAACAGGGAGGGAAACTACACACTAGGAAAAGCAAGAAAGTAATCATCTTGCAACAAGCACAAAAGATAGACACACAAACATAGTTCCACCCCTATCAACAAAAATAACAGGAAACAAAAATCACTACTTCTTAATATCTCTCAAGATCAATGGACTTAATTCTCCACTAAAAAGATATAGACTAACAGACTGAATACCTAAACAGGACCTATCATTTTGCTGCATACAGAAAATGCACCTTAGTAACAAAGACAGACACTATGTCAGAGTAAAAAGCTGGAAAATTTTTTCCAAGCAAGTGGTCCCAAGAAACAAACTGGAGTAGCCATTCTAATATTGAATAAAATTAACTTTCAACCAAAACTTATCAAAAAGGATAAGGAAGGACACTTCATACTTATCAAAGGAAAAAATCTGCCAAGATCAACTCTCAATTCTGAACATCTATGCTCCAAATGCAAGGTCACCCACATTCATAAAAAAAAACTTTACTAAACCTCAAAACATACATTGCACCACACACAATAATAATGGGACACTTCAACACCCTACTATCAATCAATGGGCAAATCACGGAAACAGAAACTGAACAGAGACACAGTGAAGTTATGAACCAAATGGATTTGACAGACATCTAAGGACATTTTATCCTAAAACAAAAGAATATACCTTCTCAGCACCTCATGGTACCTTCTCCAAAATTGATCATATAATTGATCACAAAACAAGCCTCAACAGATACAAGAAGATTAAAATAATCCCATGCATTCTATCAGATCACTATGGACTATGCTGGTCTTCAATAACAAAAACAACAGAAAAGCCACAGACACATGGAAGCTAAACAGTGCTCTTCTCAATGATAACTTGGTCAAGGAAGAAATTTAAGACTTTTTAGAACTTGATGAAAATGAAAGCAGAACATACCCAAACTTATGAGACACAATGAAAGCAGTTATAGAGGAAAACTCATAGTGCTGAGTGCCTCCTAAAAGAAGCTGGAGAGAGCATACACTAACAACTTGACAGCATAGCTGAAAGCTCTAGAACCAAAAGGATCAAATCAAAATGGACTGTGATCACTTTGACTTCTGTGATGGTCTTAAACTTTTGTGTGGCTGAAGCCTACTGAACCCAGAAGGAAAGTCGCAGGCCCTGAGTTGCTGATACCTAGGGAAGAACACCAGAGAGTGTTGGCCCATGCAGACACAGTGATGCTGTCTTCAGAAGCTTTTTTGCCTTCCTTGAGACAGCCCAAGCTGAGAAAATGAAAAGATGAGAGTAAAATGAAAATGAGCCTGGCTAAACAAAATCAGAAATGAAAGGGGAGACATAAAAACAGAAACTGAAGAAATTCAAAATATCATCAGATCTTCCTACAAAAGCTTATACTCAACAAAACTGGAAAATATGGATGAAATGGACAATTTTCTAGACAGATAACAGGTACCAAAGTTAAATCAGGATGAGATAAACCATCTAAACAGCCCCATAACCCCTAAAGAAATAGAAGCACTCATCGAAAGTCTCCTAACCAAAAATATGTCAGGACCAGATGGGTTTAGTGCACAATTCTATCAGATCTTCATAGAAGACCTTATACCAATACTCTCCAAACTATTCCACAAAACAGAAACAGAAGGGACACTACCCAATTCATTTTTGATGGCACAATTACACTTATACCTAAACCCACACAACGACCCAACAAAGAAAGAAAACTTCAGACCAGTCTTCCTTATGAACATCGAAGCAAAAATATTCAATAAAATTCTTGTAAATCAAATCCAAGAACACATCAAAACAATCATTTATTATGATCAAGTAAGCTTCATTCCAGAAATTCGGGGGATGGTTCAATATATGGAAATCCATCAATACTATATAAACAATCTCAAAGGGAAAAATCACAAGATTATCTCATTAGATGCTGAGAAAGCATTTGACAAAATTCAATACCTTTTCATGATAAAAGTCTTGGAAAGATCAGGAATTCAAGGCCCATACCTAAACATAGTAAAAAGCAATATACAGCAAACCAGTAGCCAACATCAAACTAAATGGTGAGAAACTTGAAGCAATCCCACTAAAATCAGGGACTACACATGGCTGCCCACTCTCCCCCTACCTATTCTATATAGTACTGGAAGTCCTGGCCAGAGAAATTAGACAACAAAAAGAGGTCAAAGGGATACAAATTTTAAAGGAGGAAGTCAAAATAACACTATTTGCAGGTGATAATGGTAGTATACTTGTGACCCCAAAAATTCCACCAGAGAACTCCTAAACTACTTTAGCAAAGGGGCTGGATAAAAATTTAACTCAAACAAATTAGTAGCCTTCCTCTACTTAAAGGATAAACTGACTGAGAAAGAAATTAGGGTAACAACACCCTTCACAATAGTCCCAAGTAATATAAAATACCTTGTTGTGACTCTAACTAAGGAAATGGAAAAATATGACATGAACTTCAAGTGTCTGAAGAAAGAAATTGGAGATCTCAGAAGATGGAAAGATCTTTCGTGCTCATGGATTGGCAAGATTAATAAAGTAAAAATGTCCATCTTGCCAAAAACAATCTACATATTGAGTGCAATCTCCTATCAATATTCCAACTTCATAGAATTGGAAAAAGCAATTTGCAAATTCATTTGGAATAACAAAAAACCCAGGATAACGAAAATTATTCTCATCAACTTGGGAAATCACAATCCCCAACTTCAAGCCGTATTACAGAGCAGTTGTGATACAAACTGTATGGTATTGGTGCAGAGACAGGCAGGTAGACCAATGAAATAGAATGGATGTTTCAGATCTCACTGTGGTGACCCAAAATGATCACACTGTAGTTTTGGTTTTCTTGTCAGCTTTTGTTTGGGTTTCTTCTTGTATCCTATAACAGGAAAACTTATTTCAGTGGAAGCCAAATAAATAACTTTCCTGAGACTTTAAATATTTTCATGGTAGAAACTGTTGTCTTTTCTTATTTAGATATCTTATTCTTAAAGCATACTTTAAAGGCAGAATTTTCCACTTAAGTGCACATCTTTTAAATCGCTATTGCCCTTAGCCACAAAGTACTGAAATATTTTATATGGTGATATCCCCACAGCTATGTGCTTTCTAATACAGTTTGTTAAATCATAAAAATTATATTAAAACCTTTCAGCCTCGGAATTCAGAATCAGCAGTAAACATTTACAGTGTCTGTTATGACTAAGTAAAAGAGCATATGAGAATGCACTCAGAATGGTTCTTTATTAGACATGTCAAGCCACAGAGAGATGGCACTGTAAACCCACTAGACAGCCTGAGAGTTGAGACAGGGCTGTGAATATAGAGCATCTGGGACCCTCCTTCTCTGGTGGTGGGAATGTAAACAGTTTGAAGGAGTCGTAAAAACTAAACAAAAAACTGCCACATGGTTACCATTCCAATCTTAGATGAGTACCCATGGAGAGGGAAAACAAGCATCCTCACAGAGATTTGTGATATGCCCAAAGGAGCTTGTTTGGAATAGACAGCAACTAGAAATAGCCATGACCATCTAAGAACAGTGAACACATAGCAAGCCAGTGTACACATTGATGGTGCTTAGCAATAAAAAGAAGTGAAATAGAACCAGGAGTGGTAGCACAAGCCTTTAAGCCCAGCACTCAGAAGGCAGAGACAGGCAGATCTTTGAGACCAGCCTGGTCTACAGAGGGAGTTCCAGGAGAGCCAGGGTTACATAGTAAACCCTCTCTTGAGAAACAAAGAAAAGAGAAGAGAAAGAGTAATAAATACTCCACAGATTTCAAAATAAGTATGTTAAGTGGAAGAAAGTAGGAAGACAAGTACATCTGTGTGATTACATTTATGTAAAGGTCTAGAAAATACAAAGTAATGTAATAATAGCAAATAGAGTGGTTACAGATCTGATGAGAGATATTTCTCTTGATCCCTCTGACTCACAGATGTATACATAGACCAGATTTTCAACCCTTCAAGTGTGTGTAGTTAATTGCTGTTGCTAGTGATACTTCAGTCAAGCTAGTTTTAAAAACTTTAATGCAGTATCGGCTTTCCTGAAACTTCTTTTTAATTTCAGGGAAGAAATCCTTCAGCAGTCCCTGTGGGAACGAGTGTCAACACATGTGATTGAGAACATCTACCTTCCGGCTGCCCAGACCATGAATTCAGGAACATTTAACACCACAGTGGACATCAAGCTTAAGCAGTGGACTGACAAGCAGCTTCCCAATAAGGCAGTCGAGGTTAGGATATAATGTAATGGGTAAGGAGCAGTGTCCGGAGGCTGTAGGTGCTGCGCACTGTGGGTCTGCCTGCCTCACAGTCACTTGTCTTTCTCTGGGGCCATAACACTTCATGTGTGCTCTGCCCCTGCTTCTCTTTAGGAGCTAACCGTGCCACTGCTCTCAGTTGCTGCTAACATGAAAGTGTGCTAATCAGGATGCCTGAAGGCCTTGCTTCTCCTTCCAGAGATAACATTTAATAAAACCAGCAAAACTGGCTGGAAGGTGAAATAGCTTAAACCTCTGTGAATTGAGCTTCTGTACGGCATATCTGTAAACGGACTAAACATTACTGCTTCTACATTTTCTCCAGGACCTACAACACTTACTTATGTATTAAGTTAGGGTCTTACTGGTTTTGACTAGGAATCATTTACAAAATTAAGGCACCTTCAAAAATCTAGTTCTGTCCCGTGGTGTCTTTGCCCGACCACATGCAAACTGCTAGCTGCCCTACTTGCTGAACCTTCCTGCAGCCATGTCTGAGAAGCCAGGGTTGCTATCGGGATCAGATGATATGTAATAAGTTAATATGTAAAATACTCAGGTAACACCTGGCTCATTCATAGTATCCACTCAGGATTATCTACTTTATGGACATTTGTCCAGCCTCTCATTCTAGCTGAGAGCCAGTTTGTTCTGGACTCTGAAACAATTGCTCAAAAACTTGTGGTCAGTACTAAAAGTGACTTTATTTTTATATCTATCTTGGAAATGATACTGGCTATCCTGCCCAGACTGACTTCTTCAGCACAGTTCTCACCTTCCTGGGCCTCTGCTCCCAGCAGCCCTTGCAACCTCTACCTATGTTGCATGTTCTAAACTCTGGTCATTTTTTGACTTTCCATAAAAATAATTGGAGAGCTGCTGCCTCTTCACAGTATTTAGTGTGTGTCCTGAGATGAGACATTTGCAAATGGCCAGAACTGGCAGTAGTGAAACTAGTCATTGTCGTCAAGGCATCACCCGTAAATCTGTCCTTCTGCTTTCTGCCCTGGGCTTTATGTTGTGGGAAGGAGTGGAGCTGCTGAGGATATGAAGCTATAGGTTCATTCTCATCTCACGCAGGGTGTGGTGGTTCGTGCCTGTAACCCTAACTCTGGGGAGGCTTTGCCTCAAGTGTACAACAAACAAAACAAAAACCACCTCACCCCACCAGCTAGGTGTACATTCAGTTTGTAATTACTGTTGCCCTGCGGTCTTCCTTTTATAGTTGAGATGAATAAAAGTTAGCTGAACCACAAAGCTGAGTCATAAGTCGTAGTACTTGAAGCTCTAATAGGAGTCTTTGCTTGAGGCACGAATGTAAGGATGACTGGCTCAGTGAGTAACAGCTTCAACGATGAGTTGTGTGGAAGCAGCAGGCAGACTCAGGTGTGTTACTGGTTAAAATAAGTGAAGTAACTGTGTTGGCAGACTTGGGGTGCAGGGCTCACCTCGAGGAGCCAACCCTGCTCAGCAGGTGGTGCCTGTGGAACTATGACTTGATTATTTCCAGGTTGTTCTCAAGCACTGGAGGTACAGATGCGTTTGTGAAATCTCAGTTTTTAAAATTGGCAGCATGTTTTTTAAACAGTGCCACTATGTGTTGCCCTGCCTGTCTTGGAGCTCACTCTGTAGACCAGGCTGGCCTTAAACTCACAGAGGTCACCTGCCTCTGCCTCCTGAGTGCTAGGATTAAAGGCCTGTGCCACTGTGCCCAGCCTTACTGCCTTTTATTACTGTGTTTGTATTTATTTATCACAGCTGTGTGGTCTTATGTTACTTTGTCATGTAGCATATTTAACAAGAGTAAGCTATGTAAATACAGCTTTTTCTTTTATATCTAGGTTGCTTGGGAGACCCTACAAGAGGAATTTTCCCGCTTCATGACAGAACCCAAAGGAAAGGAACACGATGACATATTTGACAAACTTAAGGAGGCTGTGAAGGAGGAGAGCATCAAGCGGCACAAATGGAACGACTTTGCAGAAGATAGTTTGGTATACAGCTCTAACTTACACAGTCCAATGTGCTGCTGACATACTGTTACAGCCCCTCCCTCAGCATTTTCATTTCGCCACAAGGGACTCCACTTTATTTGGCTGATAAAAAAGCTGACAGATCCAGCCAAATAAAAGGAGCTGCAGCCTTTCTGCAGGAGTAACCTGCTGTTTGATTGTTATGTCTGATTGGTATTTACAGAGTTGTCAGCTTAAATAAAATTACTGACAGTGGAACATAAATTGGTTTTTCTGCCCTAACTGTTTCAGAGGGTCATTCAGCACAATGCCTTGGAAGACCGGTCCATATCAGATAAGCAGCAGTGGGATGCAGCCATTTACTTCATGGAAGAGGCACTGCAAGGTCGTCTCAAGGATAGTAAGTAGGGAATTGTAAAATGTAATATAACAGAATCAGTGTCCTGAAAGCCTGGTCATCTGGGTTGGATCCCTGAGCCACAGTGGAAACAGAGCAGACTGCTGACCTCTGACCTCCACTCGTGTACTGTGCTGTGTGCACTTCTGAGTTCACACATATGTCACTAAACTGTTGCTTTGCTTTAATTAATCTTGTATAGTACACATTTATTTTATGTATAAACATTGTTATAATTCATAGTCTTGGTAAGTGATAAAATTCCTACTGAATTCATTTTTATCTTTCTTGTAGCTGAAAATGCTATTGAAAACATGATCGGGCCAGACTGGAAAAAGAGGTGGATGTACTGGAAGAATCGGACTCAGGAGCAGGTAGGAACAGCAATGCCCGTGTGCTCGTGCTGGCATTTTGCTGATGGTATAAACGGTTTGGTGGTGTGGTTTTTGCAGCTCTGGCTGCAGAAACACACAGTTCTTCTTCAGCCTCTTGTTTGCTGAGGTGACAGGCTACCCGAAAAGACCCAGCAGGGCTGCATGAGCACTGTGACCACAGGGCTCTGGGAGGGAAAGAGGAGAGTCTGGGGTGCTGGGAAAGTCTAAGGGGATAAGGTGAAGAGAAACAGCACAGGACACCTAATGTCTGCCTCTGATCTCTGCCTGTGCCCACATTGCCAGCAACCACACATGTGTACATGTACATCACACATGCATGCACCAGCACCACATATATGTGTTATATGTGTACACAGTCTTCTCATGGCTCTACAAGATTCTGTAGAATTTTGGTTATGTTAGTCTTTCTAAAATGCTGTTAATCTGTTTTATTAAAAGATTAAAAAAGAGAAAATGCACTTCCTTGGAGATGACTGCTTTGTTTATTTCAGTTCCCTAACTGAGGTTCAAAAAAGAATAATTTGGCCAGAGAGATGGCTCAGTAGTTAAAGCCCTTGCTGACTTATAGAAAACATGGGTTAAGTCAGTTCCCAGTACCCAAGGGATGGCTCATATCCAACCTCTACCTCTAATTCGGGGGATCTGACTTCTGCAATAGCCTCTGAGGGCAGCAGACATACACATGTTACACATATGTACATGCAAGCAAAGCACACAAAAACAAGGTAGAATAAGTAAAGCCTTCTTAAATAAAGAGCAGTTGTAAACAAAAACATTAAACAGAATCAAAGGATACGTGACAATTGTGGTTAGGAAGAATACAGATTTTTCTAATTATCTGGATTTTTCTGTTAGATGCTTATTTAAACTACTTTGCCTTTTTGTAATATTTTTGTTAGTGTGCATACAAACTGAATGACAATTAGACAGGAAGCGTGAGAGAACTCATCCTTTAGTGGACATTGAGTGAACACTTCAAAAGAACAAAATGGTGAAGCTGATTATAAACAACTTTAGAACCTGGAGAGAAATGTGTGTCACCCACAGTCTTCTTCATTTCCTCTCACAGTTGTCTGTCTGTCTGAGACAGGATTCCCTGGGTAGCCCTGGCTGTCCTAGAACTAGTCCTGTAGTCCAGGCTGCCCTTGAAGTCCTAGCCATCATCCTGCCTCTGCCTCCCAAGAGCTAGAATGAAAGGCATTCAGGTCTTAAAGAGAAGTGAATAAATATTGACTATATATATAAATGAATAAATAACAGTAATAAGGAAAGAGTTGCATCCAGTCTGTTGTTGTTTCCTATGTTCACTGAATCTGCTTAATTAGCAAAAAAAAAAAAAAATGCTAAAATGTAGAATTTAGAGGTAAAGGAATAAACTACTCCCAAAGAGCATATCCTTTTTTGTTTTTATTTACATTTTAAATGACATATATGACTGAAGCCCTGTTTCTTTTCCAGTGTCCCACACGTCTTGTTTCCTAAGCTCCCTAATTAAATGACTTGGCTCTGAGTCAGCAGTATGTCTGTTCTCACTGCTGTACAGGTGGACTGAGCAAAGGTCTGTGGAAAAGAGCTTGCAGGGCTCTCAGTCATAGGAGTGTGACCTGGACACAGGAAGGACCTGATTAGAAACAGCTTTGGCAGGAAGCCTCCAGAACAGTTGGTTGACCACAGTACTTGCCCCAGTAAACTACTGGTACATAGGCTCTAAGCAAACAGAGATAGGAGACAACTCGTCACAGTTGGACTTCTCCAGAATTCTGGAGAAGAAGCAGTACATTCATTTTAAGTCCATTGCAAAGGATCTGTACACCTAGAAAAGTATCTAGGAAGGAAGCCCTTCCTAGATAAGCCTTCACTCCTACCCCTACTCTGAGTTTGGGAAGCATGTGAAAGATTCAGGCTGATGGTTTAGATAGAAGAGAAAGGACACCAGAATCACCTGGGAGGAGTTTGTGGATCAGTTTTGCTTCCTTTAAACTGTGACTGAATCGTTCTCCTTCCCTAGTCTGTCCTTCCACTCCCAGTTGAAAAGTGCTCCTGTGTCCCTCTTACCTAGGAGGTACAGTGGGGCACAGGTCAGTTTAGAAAGCTGTGTGCAGTTCCTTCTGCCTTGTTAAAGATGAGAGACCCGGGAACTGGGGAGATAATAGCTCAGTGGTTAGGAGTCCTTTCTACTTTTCTGGAGTTTAGTTCCCAGAACCCATGTTTTAGGGATTCTGTGGTGCCTCCTGGCCTGTGGGCACCCACACTTAGGTGGTAAACACACAAGCACAACACACACATAAATAATAAAAATAAATGTGTTGTTGTTTTTTAATGAGAATTTATGCTATTTTATGCCTCTATTGTAACCTTTCTTTAGTCTTGTAGGAAAATCCCACCTGAAACATTCTCACCGTGTCTTAGTGGAACAGATAGCCAGGGTAAATGAGAAAAGTTTTCTTTGAAGGGTTTGTTGTTTTAACAGTGGTTAAGTGATGATGGGAGTGGAGGTGTAAAAGCCCGGGCCCTGCTTCCCACACAGACTATATGCAGTAGAGCTGTGTGGATGGCCTAGGAAATTGTGCTTTCATTCACAGCTGGTGAGTTGCAAACTACAGTCCCAGGCGAGTTCTCTTGCAGATTAGTGATGTTATTAGTAATTTGAAGCTCGTGTCTTTATCATCCACATCAGAATAAAGGATTGAAAAAGAATAACAAGATCAATTGAGTTGGCCAATATAAAAGTCCTGTTTTGGAACTGGTGTGTATGTTTTCTTTGTTTGCTAAGATTAAGAAAGAAGAGGCTGAAGTGAATTAAGAGTACTTCAGGGATAGTTTGAAGTACGATTTCTTAAATGGAAGAGCTTCTTTTGAAAAGCATCAGACTCCTCACTTGATATTTTATTGACTAGAACAGAAACACTTCACAAAGTCTAAATCTTTATAGGCATTTGTAGAATATTGCTTTTTCCCACATGGGCCCACATAGATAATTTTTCTTACAGAAAAATTATACTCTACAGTAAAAAATGAAATTCTGTCGTAAGGAGCCTAATGCTTTAATTTTACCAATCAAACACTGTGCCTCAAGTAAGAATCTAGGGCTAATCATTCATAAGACAAGTAGCTCCATGTTCATAGTCCTCCTAGTTTATCTTTTCTAACTGTAATGAACAGTAGTAATGCAGTAGTAGTACATTTATTAAAACAGGCTGCTGTTATCACAAGGACCAAGTTTGAACTGTCTAAACAGCCTTCTTTTAACTTGTTAAAGTGTGTTCACAATGAAACCAAAAATGAATTGGAAAAGATGCTGAAGGTTAATGATGAGCACCCAGCTTATCTTGCAAGTGATGAGATTACCACAGTCCGGAAGAACCTGGAATCTCGAGGAGTCGAAGTCGATCCAAGCTTGGTAAGAATTACTATCAAAGAGTTGGTGATTTGGCTTAGAGGTAGATTGCTTGTCTAGAAACCACAAGGCCCTGGGTTTAAGCCTCAGCTCAAAAATATACAAAAATACCAAAAACAAGAAATAGCATGGACCGCCAAACATGGTGACAGGTACAACACTCGGAACCTGCAGGCAGGAGCTGACAGTCACCCTATGCTACACGGGAGGCTGAAGTAGTGCTCTCTGCGAGCTCTGTCTCAGGAAAAGAAAGGGATGGAGGTCCGCTTTCTAAGTCAGTGTTCCTACAGTGCAGTATTCCTACCTCTAACGAGTTACAGAGAGATCTGCGAGCTGAGCTCTGAGTTCTTGTACACATTTACTGCCTTGGTGATAGTTATTTTGAATCCATGAAGAATTGCACGTTTGACTTTTATTTGCTTTTTACAGGGGAACTCATAAATTCAGATTTAGAAATTTAGGTTCCTACAGAAGGGATAAAAGACATCCAGACCTTGCCTTTTTCAGTTTTAGGGTACAATGATTCACTTTTGTCTAAATACAGCCCATTCATTTAGACAGAGATTTGTGTGTATGTGTGTGTTGGAAAAATGGGGGGCAGTGTTTGTTTGTTTGTTTTAGATAAGGTCTCACTATATAGCTTTGGATGAAGAAAATTCTTATGTGACAGTATTCAAAATGCAGGTACACAGTATTGTAGTGCAAAACATTACTTTTAGACTATGTGTATAAGGTATATGTAAGTGAGTTGTATGTTTAGACCTTTATTCTACCTCCAAGGTGTATATGTAAATATTACAACATCGTCCCACCCAAAACTCCCATCTGCAGAACAGTCTGGTTCCACGTGTGTTGGGGCAAGAGTGCTCAAGCTCTGTGTCCCTGACACTTCTAATCTTATGACACCGGTTAACGTAGTAGAGCTTTTCTCTTGGAAGTGGAGTGGAACAGGTTGCTACTTTCTGCAGACAAGAGTCTAGATTGTTTGTTTGTTTGTTTGTTTGTTTTTTCTGAGTTACATTTTGTTCAGTATAAAAATATGGGAAGTCGGGGGTGGCTTCTCAGCAGTTGGGTTGTGTTACTAATACTCCCTTTAGTAATTGATAACTATTGAGATAAGTCAAGCTTTCTTCATCTCCTGGATGGAGTTGGTATCTGTTCAGCCTACTAGCATTATTGTTCTTACTAGATGTGATGAACAGTACATGCTCCGACAGACCATAGTGCCACAGAGGTAGGGACACTGTGTTGGTCACAATGCAACTTAATAGAAAAGATTGCTTCCTGACTGTTGTAAGCTAGAGGACATGGTCTGAGACCAGCATCCAGATCCCAACTCTGCCCTTATACAAGGCTTTTATACTCTTCTTGCCATGGCTTCCCCACTGCTAGCTAGGCGAAGATCGTCCCTTATCAACCTACTCTGTACCGTGAGTACAGTTAGGATGTAGCTACATGCTTGCTTAGAACTTTGTAGATTCTGTGTAAACTAATCTAATATATGACTTGAAAACTATATAAATGGATTTAAAGCTTTCAATTAACTTTTTTAAGACAGGATTTCTCAGTGTAGCCCTGGCTGTCTAGGAACTAGCTCTATGGACCAGGCTGCCCTCAAACACACCTGCCTCTGCCTCTGCTTCTGCCCCTGCCTCTGCCCCTGCCCCTGCCCCTGCCTCTGCCCCTGCCCCTGCCCCTGCCCCTGCCCCTGCCCCTGCCCCTGCCCCTGCCCCTGCCTCTGCCCCTGCCTCTGCCCCTGCCCCTGCCCCTGCCCCTGCCTCTGCCCCTGCCCCTGCCCCTGCCCCTGCCTCTGCCCCTGCCTCTGCCCCTGCCCCTGCCCCTGCCCCTGCCCCTGCCCCTGCCCCTGCCCCTGCCTCCTGATGCAGCATTAACAGAGTGCACCACTGCCGCTCAGCAGCAGCTTTTGTCTTTTTGTTTTGTTTTATGAGACAGGACTTTTCTCGGCCCTGCACTCGATCTGTAGACCAGGTTGGCTTCAGACTTGGAGATTCCCCCTCAGTTAACTGTTAAAAGTAAATCCGGTATACAGCTAACTTTCAGTGATCAACAACATTTATCATAGCATTGGCTTTTCTTTTCTCGTTTCAGATTAAGGATACCTGGCATCAAGTTTATAGAAGACATTTCTTAAAAACAGCTCTAAATCATTGTAACCTTTGTCGCAGAGGTTTTTATTACTACCAGAGGCATTTTATAGATTCTGAGGTGAGGTTTCACAAAGAAAAAGAAGTAATTCTTAGTAATAATTGCTGAATAATGGTTAAAAGTAAGCATCTGGAAGAAAAGGATGTGTAACTTACAAAGAATAACCTTTTATCTTGTCAGAGATGTGCCAGTTTAGCAGTAACTGACTTCTGTGTAGGGGGGGCTATAAAAGTATGGAAAGAGTCGTGTACCACAGAGTGACTGGAAGCAGTTTGTTTATATTTAAGAGGGGGATGTGTGAGGAGCGTAGCCATGGTGTGTGCTGGGCACCGTAGAGTAATGCTGCTCTGAGACGCATTCTTTGTGTCCTAATTATTCTCTGACATCACTGAAACCTCTAGAAGAACTGAAAGTTCTTATAATGGACATAGCCCTCCTAACTTTTAAAGTAACCTCTAGGGGGCAGCAAACTTATGCCTTTTGACATTTTCTCTTAAGAAAAATGTTTTAAAATAGCCCTTGAAAAGCTCTGCTGATCTGTGTTGTTACTAAACTGAAGCTTCTAAGTTCTTTTCTAGGTTTATTTCAGCTCAAAGGAAATTGTGTGGTGTGTGTGTGTGTGTGTGTGTGTGTGTGTGTGTGTGTGTGTGTGTGTGTGTGTTCTATGTGATTCATATAGGCTTTGTTTTTACATTCTCGTCTGCTCTCCTTGATTTCACTGCTTCAGCTGGAATGCAATGACGTGGTCCTGTTCTGGCGAATACAGCGCATGCTTGCTATCACTGCCAATACTTTAAGGCAGCAGCTTACAAACACTGAAGGTAAGATAAGCCCTAAAAACGGATTGATTCAAAAAACCTTAGAATCATAATTTGCTTTGAAATATTAATTAAAAAATAAGTTAAATTTAAAAAATGACAGGGATAAAAGATGCTGTGAATCCACTTCTTTTAGATAAAAATTATAATAAATAAGAGAAACATCCTGAGCGTTACTTTGTGGTTTTGGACTGATGCTTAATTTTCATTGTATCAGGAAATTGTTCATTCTCTAAATTCATAAAAACTGCTTTTCTGGGTTTTTATTTACTTTGAACAGTTAGGCGGCTAGAGAAAAACGTTAAAGAGGTATTAGAAGACTTTGCTGAAGACAGTGAGAAGAAGGTTAAATTGCTCACTGGTAAACGAGTTCAGCTGGCAGAAGATCTCAGTAAGTATTTTCTTCTACCCCAGCTCTCGTGGTCCCTTCCACATTCTCATGTCCCTGGATCCATTTAATCTCAAGCTACCTATAAAGAACTTGTTTTATTCTGAATTGTTAAGTAAGACATTGACCTAAAATCACTTCCAAATACTTAAATGTGTGTTTCCTAGGAATAAAGATTTTTCTCCTAGCAACTCCCAAAATCAGAGTGTCACTGTAGCTAATCCTTAAACCTCATTCATCTCCTCCTCGCCATTGTCCTACCACATAGCACAACACTGAGGCTCGTTCCCTAACACAGCTTACTTTCTTCATCCTTCCTCTTTTGTTTTGGAATGGTATTTAGAAATCAAGATCTGAGAACTAGATATGCTGTTAGTGAAGTATGAGTTCTTAGGTCTTCTCAGTTTCAAAAATGTGTGTGTGTGTGTGTGTGTGTGTGTGTGTGTGTGTGTGTGTGTGTGCACATGCATAACTACTCATAATTTTGTGTATCTATTGAAGATCTTAGGTAGATGGTCACTGTTCCAAGTTGTATCCAATTCTGTCTGGTTTGTTCTTGATTTTGCTCTTTTCCATACTTATAATTCTAACAGTGTGGAATCCTTATAATAATTACATATTTTGATCAGTCCTCTTAAGGTGTAACCAAACTTTGCTGGCCCCTCCCCCATTACACAAATGTTCTTTTTATCCAGCTTGGAACCTTATCTGTCTTATACCGGACCACCACCACAGTGCCTCACCTCGTGCCATATTCTCATTATCTTGCATGCTGTGGCATCCTATAAGAGGTTACTCTTCTTAACAAACTTCCTTCCCCGAGTTCATGATCTGACTTTTGAGTCAGGGGTCTCTGTGTCTCATCTTTGCCATATTCTCTGTCCCTTACCCATCTCCTGTGGGTCCTCTCCTCTGAAAGCAGACCAGACTCTCCTAGAAACTTTCTCTTCATCATGCTTGTACCCCAACACCCTACATCAGGTTTCCCCACACAGATCTGCGTCATGGGACCAGGCTGCCAGATCACCCTGCTAGCTCTGCTTAGGCTTGAGACCTATAGCATCCCACCCACAACCTTGCTTGTTGGAAGCATGTTTGGTTCTCCCCCCCACACTGTAGCTGCCCCACCACCACCAGAAGAGGGCATCAGATTCCATTACAGATGGTTGTGAACCACCATGTGGTTGCTGGGATTTGAACTCAGGACCTCTAGAAGAGCAGTCAGTGCTCTTAACCACTGAGCCATCTCTCCAGCCCTGCATGTTTGTTTCTTAAATGCTGGTAACTTACTAGCATGGATACTTGCTTGGATCTTTGAGAGCCCAAGGTGATCAGAGACACATTAGCTTTATTATTTAACTCTTGGTAGTTAGCACTCTGAGTCTAGCTAGTTATAAGTGTTCCTTCTTTGAGCTTGTGAAACTGTTTTTCCTTTCTGAGTATACTTAAATTTATATGTTTTGTGACATGAAAGAAAGCAGAGATTGAGTAGCAAGAAGGATTTCAAGGTTGGGAACAATTTTTAAGTTGAGTTTATAGTTCTAGTCAGTCACAAAAGTATCCAGAAGATCCAGGCAGGGTTCCCCTGGCTTTGTGCCTGTGCCTCTCCTGGCTCTCCCTTTTCCATCTGCAGCGCCCCATCCTGGCTTTCTCGTTCAGGTTATCTGAGCTCCCATTACTTTCTCTTGGCACTCTTGCTTTATTCTTCCTCTCTTTTTTTTAATGTATATCTCATTTTACTTATTTCCACTTCTGTCACATTTGGCTGCTTCCTGCCTCTTTGGAAGTATAGTTAAGTCTGTGCTGCTGCAGAAGCCCTGTATGCAGGCTTAGTCCACCATTCGGCTGCTGTATTACACAGAAAGTCCTCCTGTTGTGGTGATTCATGGGAGTCCACTCAGCTATCATTTGCAAGTTCCTGACTTAGAATTCCATGCTTGGTGCATATAATTTCTGTGTCCTTTGGGATATAACTATTAGACTGAATTACTTAAATGAATTTTACCAACTTCTATATTTTTAAGTGACAGAAAAATGATGTGTTTTTTCATGTCTTAAAATAGAGCCTGCGCACTCTCATTATTCTCTAGTTGTAATTTGATTATTTAAAGAAAGTATATTACTAACTCAGATATGTGCTGTGCCAAGCCAAGTTCCACATTCTGGAGAGTTTCCTAAGTAAGCTGTCATAAGACCCCCTTGAAGTGATTTGTGACTTTTGTGCAAATAGAGTTATGGTGTTAATGTTCCAAATAATGTCTTTAAAAGCAGGGGTTTCACCCATGACTCAGTGCCATCAGTCACACTAGCGGAGATGAGCCATGACTGCCAGTGGTTTAAAGTCCTGAAAGCCCTTTTCCCTACAGCTTCTCTCTGGGCTAAGGATTGGGAGTAGTCAGGGATGCTTCCAGCCAGACTACTCTCTAGGCTTATTAGTTACGGCTCTATTGTAGGGAACAAGGTGTCTAGTTTTGCAGATGCATTTGGGATATAGTATAGGGATTTATACCATGCAGTAGAGAGATTTAAGTATAAGTTCAGAATTATGAATAATGGTGTCACGTAGAGTTTACTAAAATGTTGGTAACATTCGTGTTTTGCCAGTCATAAACTTACCTAATTTCAATTCATCACTTTGGATATTTACCAACTGTTTGTTCATTAAAGTGCATAATCTAAAGACCAAAGAAATGGGAATAAAGTCCACCTGTGTGTCAGGAGGCTTGTTGACAGAAGCCAGGACTCTTTGGACACACCATGATATTCATAGTTTGGACATGGGAAGGACAGGATAAGCCTGGAACTCCTTAGAGTAAAAATCAAGATGTGTTTGATGTGTGATGTGATGTGTGACGTGTGGTTAGCACACAACTCAGGCACTGTTTGATGCTGCAACTGGGCAGACCTAGGTAATTGAGACAGTGATATATTGTCGTTTATTGAATGAAACCCAAATCCTTGAATTAGGAATTTTATGGGGGAAGGCATGAAATTAATGGTGAAGAATAGAATATTTATCTTACCACCCAGAATATCTCAGCAGAAAAGAGGTATTATTAAAAGATGTTTTAAAAGACAATACCTGTCAAATTTAAAAGGTAACTATATTATGGAGAAATCTGAGCAGTCGCCACCTGAATCATATGGTCAAATCAAAATCTTATGCCACCTTATAGAATGGCATTTTTACTAGATACTCGGCTTTAGATGTGGCGTACATCAGAAAAACCACAGGTAAATATTGTGTATAGGATAGCTGGCCTGAGGGTGCCAGATGCATCAGAACAAGGCAAGACTGAAGCAGTAGGCGAGAGTGAGGTTAACCAGTCAGAAATGCAGTCTGTATCCCTTGGAAGTACTGCATCTGTGTTGGTTTCAAAGACATGACTGTTCAGTTATGATTTATTTAAGGAAATACATTACTTCTAGCTGTATACACCAACATTTAGATGTGATGAAGCCTAATCACAGTAAATGCTCCTAGAGAGATGATGTTTTTATAGTGTTGTTACAGGTTTTCTATAGCTGAGTGCTTTAGCTTATTTTATGATAAAACAGGAAAAGAAAAAAGTTTATGTTTCTAGCTAATACAAGATCAATGTCATATGAAAACACAGAAAATGGGACTCACAGACATACTCTGTGAAGATGTCCAAAGACTGAGTACCTCATAGGACACTTGAGTGAGATAACAGTTCATCCTCCTGCCTCAATTCTAGTCACAGTTTCTCCCATAGTGTATAAGGCCCATGTGACCTTTATGAGAATCTTGATTCTGTAGTAAGAGCAAGCTCACCAGATTCTAGTGTCTAACCATGAAGATAGCTACTTGGGTTGCCTGTGGATTTTTTTTAAGATTTATGTATTTCACGTGTATTAGTGCTCTGTCTGCGTGGACATAGACCTTCCAGAAGAAGGCATTGGATCCCATTATAGATAATTGTGAGCTACCATGTGGTTGCTGGGATTTGAACTCAGAACCTCTGGAAGAGCCAGTCCTCTTAACCACTGGGCCATCTTTCCAGCCCCTACTTATGAAATTTTTACTAGCGTGCCTATCTATCAAAATAAAATTCTATTTAAATTACTTTCTTCCAGGTGGTAAAAGTGTATCCTTTCTATAATGTTTGATTTTATAATTGCCAGTATATTAAGAAAGAGTAGTAACATTTGAGATTTGTTCTGCTTTTCTCAGCTTGGACATTTAATCCCTGCACACTAGTAACACTGATTAACACTCATTCCTCAGTTCATGTGAGATGCTTTCACTTAACTCGTGTCTTCTGAAACCCAAGTTATACTTTGTTTGTTGTTGTTTTGGGACAACCCTGGCTGTCCTGTAATTCAGAGATCCACCTACCTCTGCCTTCAGAGTGCTAAGATTAAAGGTGTGTGCCACCACCACATGGCTTCAAGTTGTATTTTATATTCCTTGTGTATGCGCAACCATTGATAGTCAGGAGTTAAAGGGACGACTGCAACCATTTATTTAGATAGCTTGTTCTGAAAAGGGAGTCTTTTCCCACCTATATTTCAAGTTTCTAGCTCTGTGTAAAACATTAGGTTGTTTATGAATGTGAGCTGATATTTGTGTACTTCTTTAGAGCCTGGAAACTGCTTTTATAAGTTCTCATTGGGATCTCTACCACAGCCCTGTGGAGTAACAGTAGCTATTTTTCTCATTTTACAGAATAAAAACTGGAGACCTAGAAACACATAGTATCTGGTGTTTTTTTTTAATTCATTAGAAGGCAAAACTCAAGGCTTTGGAAAGTATAATTGTATATAATCACCTTTGTATCGGGATTTGTACATAATGGTATATCAGAGAGACAATCCCCTGGTATCAGCAGTGATGTGCTCTTTTCTTATCCTCTGTCCTTCCTGTCACAGAAGCTTTGGAACTGAGATTTTTACTCTGAGAAAACATCTAGTTAAAGAAACACTATATATATGATGAAGTCATGCATATGAAGTAATAGATGAACTGAAGGAAGCCTGACTTTATTTGACTTGTAAACTGTCTCCAGACTGCCAGGTCCCACTATAACCAGAGGTGCCCAAAACCTGGTTGTTTCCCCCCTCTGGTCTCAAACTCTGTGTATCTAGAGGGACTTTGAGCTTCATGCTCAACTTGCTCCACCTACAGAGCAAGGGTTTCAGGCCAATCCACCAGGGCTTTGCCTATGCTCAGCAAATTCTCCCAACTGAGCCACAGCCCCAGGCCTCAAACTAAAGAGCTCTTCAGTGTGTTGTGTTCATTCCTGAGTCCTAAGGTCCAGCTATGAGACACACCAACCCTTTCCATTCTAACTGGCTGTTATTCTAACTCTTGGGCTTTGTTGAGCAGGATTAAGAGTGTTGAAATGTTCTCTGCCAGGTTTCGGTATATTTCTTCATATTTATCAATATGAACATAAAATTTTAAATATATGAAATATAAAAACAGTAATAAACTCTGGCATTGTGCAGGCTTATTGTAATGGTATAGTTGAATAGTATTCATGTTAAAAGCAGTAAAATCAAAGTGGCTGTTAATTTAAAATGTTGCAATATCCCCTTTCCCCACCCCCAGTTAATCTGCTCTGCTGACTGCCTCTACCCTACACGAGGTGGCAACAGCTGGCCTTTTTACCAGAGCTCAGAAGGATTAAAGAGCAGGAGAGCAGCAGCGTGCGAGGCCTCTGCCTCTGTTGACTGTTCTTTATTGTTTGATGCCTGGGCATCTCCCAGACAGCAAGCCATTGTTACTGGAAACTAGAGTTTGTTTCTCTTGAGCACATACAATGCTGTTCGGGCTCCTCTTTGTGTTTCTTCACGTTCCCAGCCTCCTCTTATCCGCCATCCTGTGCTTTCTCTTGATAATTAGAAAGGAGCAAAGATACAACCTTTGTATCTTTGGCTGTGTGACACTCACTTGTGACGATAAAACTTGGCTATGGAGACTACAGATATGAAGGGTTTTTTTCTCTGAATTACCCGATATTCAACAACAGAAGTCATGTTTACTATGAGAACTCTGCTCACCATGGATAATATTATTTAATGACAGAAAACAGATGCATTTGTTCATTTTAAAATTTCGATGACAAAAGAGAAGCAACAGAAGAATACTTGATTTGCAAGACCATGATTAGAAACCTAGCAAAGCTACCTACGTCTGCAAAGATGCTTTCAGTGCCTTGAACGCCATCCTAATTTATGGGATACTTGTAAGAATTTCTTCGTGCTGTTTAAATCTGAGTTGAAAAGCAGGTAGGACATAGCTAACAGAAACACAGTTAGCTAGAGTGTTATTTTCCTGTGTTCAGAGAGGACGAATGTCATGTGAGTCTGAGACTTAATTTCTGTTGATTACTTTGTATTTCTCCTCTTCCCTGGCACCTGCAACTGTCACAGATAAAATCAGTGGACCCGGATGGGTGAGACTAAAACCACCCCACAACGGTTATTTATTCTCAGTGCAGAACCTGAATTGCATGAAAGTTTCTGCAATTCTTGCTGCTCCCCACCCCCAAGCATACCCTGCAGCATTCTTCTGATCACAGCAAGGCAGTTTCTCTTCATTAATTGGGACAGAAAAGCCAAATAACTTCTTCTGAAGGTAGTATGTGATCATCACAAATTTGTTAAGTCCTCTAAATTCCATATGTGGTACCAAGTCAATTTTGTTTCTGTAGACTTAGCAAAAGCAATCAGTTTTAACAAAATGTAAAGAAAAGGATGGCCTTGAGTTTTAGTGCCTAGGTCCAGAGGGGGAAAAGAAAAGAGGAGGCTGGAGAGATGGCTCATTACTGCTCTTGCAAAGGACCCAGGTTCAGTTCCCAGCACTCACATCAAGCAGCTCACAACTGCCTGGAACTCGAGCTCCAGGAGACCAACACTCTCTTCTGGCCTCTATGCACACCAGACACAAGTGGTGCTCACACAGACATGCAGGCCCTTACACATACACATAAATAAAACGAAAGAGAAAACAAGGTGGAGTACTAGGGCAGAAGGCATGAGGAATCAGGCCTGTGATTTCCTGGGTTCCCTTTTCTCTCAGCCCTCTTGCTGTTTCTTTTGCTCCAATACTATTTTACCCTTCCTGGCTTCTGGAACAAAAGGCTTTATCCCTCTTCTACGTCATTACCGTGTCACCTGAACCAATATTTTTCCTCCTACCTGCTCACTTGCCTTCCCTTAGTGATTAAAAGCATACTTAGCTACTGGCTTAGGTGTGTAATTGAGCAGAACGAATACTGCCTTCCCACTACGTAACTATAAATCAGCCAAAATAATCATTCAGAGAAAATATAATCACGTCTATTATGATTGACCCACCCTAGCAAGATGATTTGGTTCATTTACAAATTTACTATACCTTATGTTATATGTCATACATGGTCAGTGAATGCTCAATCAGTATTTTAATACTGACTTTCATTAGTCCTTCTGGACTTCAAAGGGAGAGACTAGAGGTGCTGGAAGCTCCTGTTCCATCCTTTGAGAGTAGCTCACACATGCAGTATTCAGGCTGGTACCAGCCACACCCTTACTGACTCCTTGTGGTCTGGCTTTCACTGTATGCAAACCACTGATTTATGGGCCCTCAATGATTCCCTAATTGCTAATTCATCCAACTCTCCACAGAAAAGGAAAAAAAAAAAAAAGACCTGTGGTAATTTCCAACATTAAGAATTTAAGCTTATCAGAACACATATTCAAATATGAGATAGTTATTTCTCCATATATATGTTTGTAAAAAGGAAAGATTGATACTTTTTTACTATAGAATAAACATTTCTGTTTTATGATACTAGTAACTCTTTAAGACTTCTTTTCTGGATAAAAGTTATTTTGTAACTTTTGCCATTGTGAAAGTATCTTTCATACCAAGGGGCGAGTAACAGCAGCTGAGAAAAACAAAAAATTCTTTCTACCTTGAGTATGCTCGCAGGAGGTGAACTCCGCTCTGTGTTATAGGCAGAAAAGGACAAAGCTGACACAAAAAATGAAAGCAATCCTTAGAGAGAAGCCTCTGCGTTAGAGTTACTCAGAGAGTGCCTGTGACAAGGCTGCCGTAGTATGCTCTCCTGATATCCGTGAGGAAATGGAGGTTCGCACGGAGCCATCAGAGCTGCATGGAGCAAGTCTACTTTTAAACTCATAATCAAGGAATGAATTGGTGTAAGCGTAAAAGGATATTTACATTATATTATATAGGCAACTGTAGTCAACAGTTCATTAACAATACCGTTTTATTGCTTCAAATACAGTTTTAGGTGATTAAACATTTAAATTTATAATTTATCCTTATAAATGAGATTATGATTATAAATGAAAATAAAAGCAATGTTATTTTCAATAATTCATGAATTGGATTTTTAGTGAGGATTTTTGTTTATTTTGAGGCATGGTCTTACTGTGGCTTTGACTGGCTTGGAACTCGCTGTTTAGAGTAGGCTAGTCTTAAAGTCGAAGAAATCTACCTGCCTCTGTCTTCCAACCTCAAGAGATAGAATTAAAGGTGTATGTAGTCACAAGCACTGTACTCTATCACTTTAAGACAGTGCTTCTCACCCTTCCTAATGTTGACCCTTTAGCACAGTTGCAGTGCTCATGTTGTGGTGACCTCCAACCATAAGATTAATTTTGTTGCTACTTCATAACTTTAATTTTGCCACTGTTATAAATCATAATATAAATATTTTTGGAGAGAGAGGCTTAGCAAAGGGGATGTACCCCATAGGTTGAGAACCACTGCTGTAAAATAAGTTCTGTTTGTGTGCCAGTATACATATTTAAAACTACAATTGCTTTTCTCTTCTAATAATGCTTATCATTTCCTTGGTACATATTATTAGAACAAAATAATAAAGTTAAAGTTGGGGTGAAGTTGTTCAATTTTTTCTTTAAAGGTTGTTTTATTTATTTTTTTATATACAAGTGTTTTACCAGCATGTATGTATGTGCCTCATGTATGTATGCATGCCTCATGCCTGAGGAGACCAAAGAGGACCCTGGATCCCTGCAAGACACCATGAGGGTGCTGGGGCTTGAACTTAGTCCCTCTGGAAGGGCAGCCTGTACTCTTAACCTCAAAGTCGCCTCTTCAGCCCTACATTTTCACATTTTATGTTTCTGTGTATTCTCTCCAATTCTAAGATGACACAGCTAGAACCTGGTGGTGGGGATGCAAATCTAATCACAAGATGTAATCTCCTGGCTTATAAAAATATATAAAAAATAAAATCAAGCAAGGCATAAATGAATTTTGTGTAAAGGAGAACTTTGTGGGTTATAGACCCACTATCGACACCCTACACCAAGTGTGTAGGAAATACACCTCCTATTTTCCTTTTGGCTTTTTGAGACAGGATCTCACTATATTACTTTGGCTGACCTGGAACTGGCTGTGAAGACCAGTCTAGCGTCCAGTTCATAGAGATCCACCTGCCTCTGCCTCCAAGGACTGGATTGAAAGCATGGACACCGTGCTCAGTGTGGAGTGCGTTTCTTAGAGATAGATAGGCATGGGTTAAAGGCAAGGGAATTTTCTTATTTTACTATTATATGTTTCTAAACTTTCCCTCCAAATAAGTAGAGTACAAAATTCCCTTAAAATTCTCATCATTTAAGCCAACCATCAGTGGTGCATGCACGCCTTTTATCCAGCACTTAGAAGACAGGGGCAGGCGGATCTCTGAGTTCAGGGCCAGCCTGGTCTACAGAGTGAGTTCCAGGACAGTCTGGGCTATGCAGAGGAAACCTTGTCTCCAGAGAAAAAATAAAGAAAAAAAGTGTCATCATCTTACCTATTCTATTCATGAGAATGATGAAATCTATATATGATGTACTCAGTTTTAAAAGTAAATTGATGTTTTTCCAAATAACATCTTCAGGGTAGTGGCACTAGGAGGCATTGCATAGGCCTACATAACGTCTCTCTGTGGTGTCTGTTGGCCTCTGCTGTTGGGAGTCATATGCTCTTATTTCCTGTCTCCATCCTGAGTAGGCGTGGTGAGGGAAGGAAGCCAAGTGCTGCTTGAACTGGTGAGGTTGTCAAGCTCTGCACTTGAGGGAGCCGCAGCCGCCCTGTCACCGCGCATGTACAAAGTAGTCCGTTTTAGTTGATCCTTACACTCTCACTGATGGGTTCAAGGAGGCCGCTAGTTTTTATTTCATTTAAGTAAGTGAGGGGAATTCTTACCCCCTTTCTGAGACAGGAATTAAAATTGTTTGTCTTTGTTTTGAATCTTTTATCTCCTCCTTTTTGTACAACTTCTCTGACTGTGTGTGCTACCATTACCACAGGTATACTACCAGGAATCAGGCTTCAGGGGTTGTTGTTGTTGTAAGTCTTTTATTATTGGGGGGTAGTACATACACATGATAAAAACTGTTCCAAGCAGAGATTATTACCATTCCCCTTGTAGCTCAATAGGCTATGGAATGTGGCCTGGGGCAGTGTCTTGAGAGCTGGGCTATCTCCTACCCACACACTTGGAATTCACTGTCAGTGCCGTATGTCCAGCTTCTCATCTAGCAGGGTGGGCTACAGTCCACTTCCTTTCCTTTGTACAGATTTGGCTTTAAAGTACTCATTTAGAGAACAAGCCATATTAGTAAAACTAAAACTTGCGGAGAAGTTACTGTATAGAGTCCGTGTGACCCGAGGTCATATTGTAGTACTCTGTGTAGTAACCGTCACTCTCCTTGAGAGTCGAGCCACCTGGTGAGGACCCTGGCCTTCCTGCGTGTGCTTGTGCCTTCGTCATGTCTTCCTTCTCCAAAGATGCACAAACTGTTTTTATCTTCAACCTAGTGGGTCAATCCTTCCGTATAGTTCTAGCCACTGTATTAGTCTTGATTCTCTCATACTCGGAAAAATGTCTGCATGCAGCCCTGCTTCTCAGAATCCACTTGCTTCTTCTGAATATTTTATTTTCCCATGGACTACTAAAAATGAAGAGAGGATAATTATATAGGAATAAAATATATTCTATTCAGAAGTAGAGAATATTTCCATGTAACTGCATCATCATTTGTTAGTATGGATTCCGTGTCCTGCTTGAACCTCCTCTGTCCCTCGGGCTTATGTGGTTCACAGAAGTGGCATAGAGCTGCATGGGGCCTGAGAGGAGGCATCCTCCCATTGTTCATATTTAGAAATCGATGCTCACTGTGGTTAAGCACTTGGCCAGGTCATGAATGTCTGTGGCAAAGGCCTTTAGAACTGCTGCTGGTTCTGTGGTTCCTGTTTGTGAGCAACGATGGACACAGGGCTCCTGTGATACGGCTTCTTAGTTTGTACTGTTAATGAGTGTGTCAGAACTCCTTTTCCCAGTGACACCAAGTATGGAGAATCTAGAGTCTATATGCACATATGCCCCCCATGCGCACACGCAAGCACGCACACACACACATACACACATATACACACACATACATGTGCCTGTTGGTTTTTTTTTTTAAGAAATCGTTTCCTTAGAAGAAGGATTTGGAGCAAACGAGAGCTCCGTGGTGAGAACCATGTACTTCTCTTAGAAGGATCTGTGTTTGCTTCTAGCACTCATATCGAACAGAGAAAGAGAACGTGTGATGACAACTTCAAGGATGATTTCTAATTTCAATAATATGGGACACCAATTCTGTACTTAGTATACTTTGGCACCTCCTGCTTTTACTGCACAAGTACAGGTCAGGCACTTCTAATCTAAAAGGCTGTAACATCTGAAACATGATACTCTGACTCTCAGACTTTCGAGCATTTTAGATTTTCAGATTCTCGATGTTGAACCAGAAGAGCAGAAATGTGTAGTGTTCTGACTGGAGAAAGCTAACTGTGTTAGTAACTCGACCTCCTTGCATGTGCTCTGCTTTGACTAATAGAGCATCTCTTCAAGAGCCCTAACTTGTATTTCATTTTTTATTTCATCTCAACTTGAGCTTGAAAGCTTTCAATTCATGAATCGGAATTACATCCTCTGAGCTTATATTTTTTCTTCTTTTAAAATTACATTAATGAGCTGCTTGAGCCTCTTTCCTGTGATTCATTTATCTGCTATAACTCCTTTTTAAAGCTTCAGCACTGAAGGTCTTTTGACAAACTAATATTTATAACAGTTTGACAGCGGATGAGGAGCAGCGTTTGTCTTTGTAACAGCTTGAAGAAAGACCCTCTCCGGGACCCAGTCATGCAGTTACAATCTTGGCCTCCTTTCTTGTGCTGGGAACATGCATCCTGCAGCACCTCCCATGTGCTTCCTTGTCCCATTGACTGGCCATTCACTTCCCATCTGTTTTGCAGTCTTAAAGGAACAGAAGGGGCCCTCTTCTTATAAATCTGTCTTTGCAAGTGATAAATGATGCCCTGTCTCTTTAAGGGCTGCCTGGGTGGTTTTTCTTTTCTTACAATGTTTCAGCTTTCTTTCTAGCAAAATTCAGAGTAAAATATACTTTTAAAAATAGAAGAAATACAGAAAAGTTAAAATGCTATGAAGTTTTAAAGCCATAATTAATTTGATAGAACAGAATAATTTACTGACTTTTTCCTTCTTCTCTTGCCTGTGTCACTAGATCCTTGAAATGTAATGTTTAGATTTTCTACACTGGGAAATAATATGATGCCTTTGACAATGTATATTTTAGCTATTAGAGGAGAAGAAAACAATATACCATGAATAAATTGGAATATCAAATAACTTTACATTTTATTACCATAATGTGAGTTGATATAATTTACATATTTTGTGTGCTGAACACAAAATAAAATGGCTCACAGTAAACGGTTGTAACTTTATGATAAAGGCTGTGGTGTTTACTAGAAGATGGTCATGAATACCATAAAAGCTTTTTCTGTCCATTTTTTGTTTGTTTTTTTGTTTTGTTTGTTTAGTTGGTTGATTGCTTGGTTTAGTTTGGTTTTGGTTGTTGTTACATCTGGTCCTGAAAGTGTATGCTATAAAACTTCTAATGTTAGGCTTTCTAAGAACTGAGCAGAGCATAGCAAGGCCATGTTGGCAAAACTGTAATCTCACTGCTCAAAAGGCTGAGTCAGGAGGATTGCCATGAGTTCAAGTTCAAAACCCAGCTGGGCTACATAGTAAGTTCTAGGCCATCCTGGAATATAGCAAAGCCTTTTCTCAAAAACAAAACAAAACAAAAAGTCTTGAAAAAGTGAAAGAAAGAAAATAATTCTATATAAATAACATTTTTTTCTTCTATAAGAAAAAAATTCCCCAAAAGTTAAATGTGACAAATATTGTCATTTGCACAATTAGCCTACAGAATGGTTTTAAATTATGATTTTAAAAGAATCATCAATATAAAAAGACCACATGTAGAATATTCTGTTAGACTTCGAGTCTGGCTGTGTGTGAATGTCTTCTACAAACTTCTCTAAGCCTGTAACAGCCAGTACACACTCTAGAAAGCTCTGTATGCTCTCCTAGACTTAAAGGGATGGTGCCCACTGGAAAGTAAAGCTGGGTAACTGGTTCTTGTGCTCACCAGACCACCACACAGTAGGAAAAAGCCACCCAGCACACACACTGATAGAAATTTCTAATCATTCCTCTCAAAGTGGACGTGGAGTTAAACAACCTTATAAGTCAGAAGGCCACACCTAAGTTTCTAGGGCTGTGACATCATGGTCTCTTCCTCCTCTTCCTCTTCTTCCTCCTCTTCCCCCCTTCTCCTCTTCTTGCTCCTTTTCCTCCTCCTCTTCCTCCTTCTCTTCCTCTTCCTCCTCCTTCTTAAGGCTGTTGTTGCCATTGTCATTGTTGTTAAAAATCTCATGTAGCCCAGGTTAACCTTGAACTTGCTGTGTAGCTCAAGCACAATGATGGCTTAGTCTTCTGATCCCTAGTCTCACCTCCTATAGTCTACACAACTACATAGATACGCTAGCCTCCAACCCAAAGATCTACCTGCTTCTGCCTCCTGAATGCTGCATCAGAAGGTGTGTGTCACCAGGATCAGCTCCTAATCCAGCTTTCTTAAACTATAAACCCATAGGTTCATGTAATGTTGAAAACTGATCCCAGCGCTTCCTGCAGGTTAGGCAGCTCTCTGCCAGCTGAGCTATGTTCCCAGCCTGGGTCTTCAGCTGACTGTTCTCAATATGGACCAGTTAATGTAAGAACTCCTGGGAGAAATCACAATATTGTCCAAATACATACATGATTATTAAATTTAGCTTGTCTAAAGAGAAAGTGTATCTCTGGATGTAGCTGGGTTTTCCATCCCAATACGACTACTTGCACTGAGCATTGCAGCCTTTCTGGGAATACAGTAGAACCAAAAGTTCAAGGTTTCATACTTATGCCCACATTGGCCAGCAGCTAGAGTGATGGGCTCTTCATTGTCAAGTAAGACAGACCCATAATTGTTACTAAGTAGCTGAGCTGAAATTGGCATTATTGTCTAACTAGGAAGATTACTCAGTCTAACAAGGATATAAACCTAAATATAAGGCTGCTGTGTTCATGCCAAAGTCTTTCAGATATTACAATTGTAAATATTTTTCACAAAATCATAACATTTTAAGGGAAAGTTAGCATTTTCTATATCTTTGTGTTAAATTGTCTTTAATGTTCAGTTAGGGGGGAAATATTGCTTACCTCTTAATTTTCTAAAAGTTGGATTACCTGCCCTGGTATCTTTTCACACAAATAGCTCTTCCTCTGGCCTGTCTCCCGTGAGTGACACACCTGTGCCTTACACCTGCAGTCTGCCCTCTGAGACCTGACTCTGTGGTTGCCTAGTTGCAATCAGATCATGTGTGAAATAACATTGAATTTTCTTTCTGCATATGGTACGACATTCCCAACTAGACTGCACCAGGGAATGGCTAGGTGTTGCTGAGGCTGGACACCTTGGTGGGATTTTCTCCCATGTGCTGTTGAAGCTAGATAAGGGTTTTGGTGAGGTGTTAATTGTTTGTTTAAGTTTGTGTGAAGACCGTGGTCATCTCCAGAATTGTTAGGAGATCATTTAAAAAACTCTTCTTTTACCCTTTTAAAGAATGGTTTAGCTAATGAAGTGTATGTATATGAAACTCTGAAAACTACTCAATTTTAAAAGATAACCTGTTTCTAAACCATTGAATGTATTTGTTTTTAAAACTGGCTTCATTTGGGAAAGCCAAAAACATTTGATAGTTTGACTGCTAATTAAGAAATGGAAGCTGGGCTGGGTGGGTATTGTACATGCCTTTAATCCTAGCACTCAAGCAGAGGCAGGCAGATCTCTGAGTTCAAGGCCAGCTTGGTCTACAGAGCAAGTTCCGAGACAGCCAGGACTACACAGAAAAATCCTGTCTCAAAAACAACTAAAAATACGAGGAGGAAGCAGAGGAGGAAAAAAAACAAGAAATGGAAGTTGGCCCACCAGGAAAAAAAAGTATTATGTAGATTGAAGTCTAAGGGCCTGCAAGATGGCTCAGTGGGTATTGTAGTTTGCTTCTGTGTTGTAGTGCTAAAACATTGAGTGATAACAACTTCGAGAGGAAAACTTTATTTTGCTTACATTGATCACAGTCATCACTGAGACTCAAGGCAGGAGCTTAAAGTAGAAACCATAGAGGATGGAATATTGCTCACAGGTTTGCTGTCCCACTAGCTTGTCTCACTGGCTCATGCTTAGCTTCCTTCCTTCATACAGCCCAGGCCTACCTACCTTCCTACCTACAAGGATGGTACCACCCACAGTAGGCTGGACCCTCCCACATCAATCATCAGCCCAGAAATGTCCCACAATTCTTCAGTTGAGGTTGCCTCTTCTCAGGTGACCCTAGGTTGTGTCAGGTTGACAGCCAAGATTAACATCACAAGAATGTCCTTGTCAGCTTGATTCTCAGTCCTGTCCCTTTATAGGGTAGTGTTGCCTGATGGTCCTGGATAACTTCACCTATTGCTTTATATTTTAAAATGTCATGTTCCAGACTAGGGATGGTTAAATATTCTCCTCGCTTGTTCTTTTGCTGTTGTTGTTGAGACAGAAGAGTCTGCCAGTGCAGCCCAGGACAGCGTTCAGCTCATAGCCAGCCTCCCAGGTGCTGGCTTACACACATGAGCCACCATTTTCAGTTACTCTTTTAATTCCTAAAAATAGCCTTATTGTTTCTTTGGTAGAGCTTCAAGGAATCTACAAATACACCTATGTGTAGGTATCCACATCTTTACTTAATAATTTCCCATAGGGTCTGTCAAGCATTTCTCCCCTCCCCTTTCAAAAAGTGGCTGCTTGCTGCTCTTCTGATCCACTTGGACATGGACCACGAGAGGTTTAGTGAAAGTGATTTCCTCCCTTTTCCTCAACAGCTAAAGTTTTATAGACAATTTAATAGTAAGGAATTGTCTCTGATAATTTCTGGTGCCTTTGAAAAGTAAATGTGGTTGTTTTTATCTCTTTTTATCTCCACAGAGAAAGTTAGAGAAATTCAAGAAAAACTTGATGCTTTCATTGAGGCTCTTCACCAGGAGAAGTAGGACTGTGTCAAGTGAGTAGCTCTGAGACTGGGCACCGCATGCAGGGCACGCTTCTGAAGCCTTTCCTAACAGTTTATGGGTCTGTGTGCATCGCGTTTGCCTCTCTACCATGAGGTCCTTGTGACTGCACCGGCAGAATGTGTGTTGAGCCACACATTCAAACCCCTTGATTGCCTTCTGGCTAAGCTAAAACCATCCTCTAGAACCCAGGTCAGACAGAACCAGGGTTAGGAAAGATATTTCATAGTGCTGATTTTCTAATGTGTAGGCTTGTTTTCTGCATTGAAAATGGATCTGGGCTTGTCTTTATCTTACCCTCCTGCGCACAATAGGTAATTGTGTTACATATTCAGCTTACAAAGCTTCTTTGTTTGGCTTGACTAATAATTAACAATGAATAATTGTTCTTAATCTACTCTTTTGTTTATAAAATTTAGGTAGGTCTTTTTCCTATTTAAAGTCATTTAAATAGCATTAGAATTTGTTACTCTGAATATAGCTAGTTATTAATTATCAGTAAGGAGTTTCTATCAGTAAACCATTGGTTTATATTGAAGTTGAGATAAGAGTTCTGTTCTAAGCTATTATCACTTATTTGAATCTTTTATCGCTGAAGAACTTCGGTGAGTGGAGCGTTTCCTGCCTTACGTTCAGTTCCTCCCAGGATAGAAAGCCTTTAGTACAGGGGCATCATGCTCCTCTACCACAAAGGAAGTGTGCTTGGGAGAATTAGCTGACCAGGGAGGCGCTATTTGGATTATACATTATTCAGAACAGTATACCAGCAATGAGTAGGGGAGAAAGGAGTTCAGAAGCCTTAGAGGAGATGCCAGCCAGCTCATTAAACTGGTAAAGTGCTTGGCATGCAGGCAGGAACATGTGAGTTCAGTCCCCAGAGCTCATAAGAAAGGCCTGGCTTATAATCTCAGTGCTGAAGAGGTGGAGGCAGGATCTCTGGGGCTCTCTGGCCAGCCAGTCTAGCCTAAGGTGCTCTTGGGGAGCGCTGGGTCTCCTGGCATTTTGTTTATGAAATGACATTAAGTAAAGAAATCTATGAAACCCTGTTAAGAATAGAAACTATAGGGGAGTGCTCAATGGTTAGGACTGCATGCCGCTCTTGTAGAGGACCAACCAAACAGCACACACCTTCCTGCAACTTCAGCTCCAAGGAGTACAACAACCTCTTCTGCGCACTGCACTCATGTGCTTAAACCTAATTTTTAAAAATAAGCCAGGGGGTGGGGCATACAAATATATTTAAGTAAAATGAGGAAGTCTGAAGCCAGCTGATATCTTACAGAATAGTTTAAAGTCTCCAGTGTAACCTAGTCAGTATAGTGTCTAGAGTTGTTCTCCCTGCCTGGACATACCTTTGTCTGTCTGTCTGTCCATCTGTTTGTTTGTTTGTTTTCTTCCAAAGGGAATTCTGAGGTGTAGGCTGTGGTGATATTTGTACATAGGAAAGCTCTGAGCAAAGGAAACCATCCTAATTTTCCTAATCTACCTGTCTGAACTAAGGCCTTTCTCCTCCCTTTGCTTCTGTGCCTCTAGAGACTTTCACAATATACCTAAATTGGACAATTGGTCTATTTCCTACCTCAAATATCCATTAGTGGAGTGAATCTGGAGAGGGCAGCCTTGCTTTAGTTTTACCATTTTGTTAAAGTTACCCAGTATCTGACAGAATAGCTTCCCCTTTGTAATCTCAGCACATGTAGAGTGTCTCCGACTAGCCGTTTGACTGTTCTATGCAGTCGTTCTGATGCTTTAAGAAGGAAGTCTAGAATGTGTGTGTCTACACTCCAGAGCAGAAACAGGCACTTCTCTGTGAGTTCTAGGACAGCCAGGGCTACATAGAGAAACCCTGTCTTAAAGAAACAAAGAGAGAAAAAGAAAGAAATGGATTCTGGGATAAGAAGATGGGTCAGCAGGTAAAGAAGCTTCCTACCAAACCTGACAGCCTGAGTTCAGTCCCTGAGACCCACAAAACAAAAGCAGAGAACTAGCTCCTAGCTCCTCTGGTTTCACACCCATTCCATGGCACAGGTGCACACACACAGACACACACATAAATGATAGGGAAGATTGGGGGGGTGGAATTATAGTTTATGTTTATTTACATAGTATGTTTGATAAAATTATGCTACTATTTTATGGCTGATATAGACAAATTTAATAAATCTAGCAGATTTGAACAATTAAGTTTGAATTTTATAATTATGCTGTGATAAAGTTGCTAAAGTCTATCCATTTGTCTTGCCAAATCTAAATTTATCGAATGGGTTTGTTCCTACAGAATCCAGCTCGTAATGTAATCACCTCTGCATACATTTGGAGAACGAAAACTTCAGAGTCCTTTGTCCTGCCTCCTTCTCTCCTGTTCTACCCTTTTCAGTGCAAAATAAAGTCATAGGGTAAAAGTAATGTATGTGTGTCACAGGCACTTAACCCCCAGCTGCCCTTTGAGCAGAAGAACACTGAAAATGGCTCCACATTCTGTGTGCTTGTGCTGACAGGAATCATTGGGAAAACATAATTGGCGTGGCTGTGAGACTTAGTCCTCAAAGACAAGGAGTCTGTGGTGGCACTCATGTGACTCCTTATGGGTGTTATCAGACATAATGGGAGTTGCTTTGGAATAAAACTTACAGTAATTTTTTAAAAGGCATTACTTGTCTATGACGAGACCACGGTTACTGCTAAGCCGTCATGTCTACAGTGCTCTGTATCCAGAAACACTTTGGCTATAATGATTGAGTTTACTTCACCACATGAAAGAAATCGGGTTTATAAAGGATGCTTCAGTGGTTTAATTTGTGTTAGACAGTTCAGTGCGTATTCAGTGAAAGAAGCATCCACCCTCCTTTTCCAGCTTAGAAGCTCGCCTTGGACAGTCCATTGCTGCTTTTGCACTCTGTATCCGTGTGCACTTACCTCGCTTTGACTGTTGTGTGCTCCTGGTCAGGCTTTCTGGAACAGTAGGTCTCTCCTGTTGACACAGCCATTGAATTATGACCCAAAATGGAGAAGACTAAAGATCCCCAGTTGATGAATTTCATTTAGAGTGCTATCAGATGTCGGAACTAGGTAGGCATCAGGGAAAGGCCACACCACAGCCCTCAGACACTGTTTGAAATAAATATTGTTCTCACAGGTGGAAGAATGTTGACTTACCCCTCTTAAGGCTGAAAATTCTATTTAATTGATTGCAGTTCAGTTATAGTAATAATCTTCATAATATTTTAATATGCTTTATGTGAAATTGGTTTAAAACCTTAAACAAATACTCCTTACTTTACTTCAGATGTCTTTTTCATTTGCTCCTTTCCTATTAAGGCTTTATTGATGTGGTACAGGTGCCCAGTGTTGCAGACTTTATTTCACAGTTAATTTTACAGCTGCTTTCCTTGGAACTGTTTGGTTTATGATTCCCTCCAACTCTGACATGGACGAGACAGTGTTCCAGAGACCGTGAGGTCAGTGAGTGGTCAGTGAGGGCTTTATTTATATAAACTATCAGTAAGAAGCTTGGGTTCCATTCTCGGAGCTGTGAGCAGTGCCCATCACTCCCTAGGATGAGCACTCAACTTGTCGGTATGGGGCGGTGAACAGCAGCTCTGGAGAGCCCTGCGCTGACTCACACAGCCATTAGGACAGGACATGCTTCCTCTAAGCCAGTGGCTCTCAGCCTGCAGGCCGAGAGCACTTGGGGAGTAGCATAGCAGATATTTCTTATGATTCATAACAGTAGCAGAATTACAGTTACAGCTGGGGTCACCATAGCACATGGAACTGTGTCAAAGGGTCACAGCATTAGGAAGGTTGAGAACCGCTGCCCTAGTATATACATTAGTGGAAGAGAACTTTTATTTCTTTGAGGGGATCAAAATTTATAACTTCAACGCAAAAGTACATTACCAAAACCCCTGTCATTCTTTATCCCATGGGTTATTTGTAACCTGGTTCATACTAACTATGCCCCTGCCCCATGAAAACTAGGTGTGTATGAAATGCAGAAATGACAGGAAGGATAAAGCTGAGACCCAGCAGTAGACCCTGTGTGTCATGTCTGTAATTCAGGTGCTCAATGTACACAAGTTAAATTCTGACTGGACAAGAAACCTTTTGCAAAGAATGAAGGGAGGGGGTCTCTTTTTTTTTTTTTTTTTTTTTTTTGAGACAATATTTTATTTGGAGCACTAACGGATTTTAAGATCATAAACAAAATGACTTGGTCAGAATGTCAGTTATAAATCCCAGTCTGTACAGCATGAACCACAGGAAGCAGGCTTGCCACTTCAGCCACACACCAGGCAAGCTGCAGGTAGTGTAGGCGCGGCGGCCTGGACCTCCCTCTTACTCTCCTGCTCATGGGCCCGTTTCCCAGACTACAGTCAGTGGATCCCACAGATTCCTCAATGACCAGATGGAGAGGGACAGCGTGAGAGCGAGTGAGCTTTCCTAACTGCACACGTGTGGAGTGCCGCATGCAGGATTCTGGAAGCAGAAGCAGGACAATCACGAGTTAAGGGAAACTCAAGCTGTGCAAGTGTAGGCTCAGAAGGCAAGCTCCTCATCTAGTTAATTTATTTATTTATTTCAGATGTATGTATCTGATTTTAAAAGTACTTTTTTCTTTCCAATACATGAGATTACGGTACTAGGTGTATCTCCACCCTCTATGCTGGAGTACAGTAGATTGTCTTACACTGTGGCAAATGGAAATGTGCTTGAAAATATGCTTACCTTCTAAACAATCATGGCTATTTGATATCTAAATATTTTTAAATTAACCATGTCTTCACTGTGCACTGTGAATGGACTTTGTATTATTTTTAAACCTTACATTCGATGTAAATGTTATTACAGCTTATATTTGCCTGTGCTTGATCTGAGGTCATTTGTGTAGATGGGTTATTAAAGGATACTGAAGTGATACTATAATTCTAGTACTGGAGAGTATCTTTTACATTTTATTTGTTTTAATGAGGGAGACAGAAGCCTTTGTACCAAAGGTCATGATTTGGCCCCATAATATAGCCAAATCCATGATCTAATAAGCTTTCAAGGTGGCTTCTCTGAGAAGGCTTAGATTTCGGTTTTAATACATGTTCAGCTGATGCTTTTTTTCCTGTGTTATATTTCTCAAAACACTTTGGTATTTTCTTCAGTAAAATTTGAAAAAGAACAGTTTTCTAGCTACACTGTGCTGCTGTGACCATTGTTTCTATTCATGATGTCAAGATGTTTAGTCCCATACAACACCTGATGTTAACTAGCAGGCGGGCAGAAACTAAATATCACTTCTATCCATCCTGGTTAAAAGCTCCCAGTCCCACTTTTTATTGCCAACACACTTTGCTTCTAAGTGATGCTTCTAAAGTAACCCGCTGGTGGTTAGCTGTATGGTGTGTTGAGCACTCCTACAGCCTTCAGTTGCTTGGCTGAAGTCAACACCAGAAGGTTCAGAACCCTGATTGTTATGGGAAGTCCTCAGAGGAGCTGCAGAAAGATATACTTCTGGTCAGTGAGTGTAAGAACCTTTGTTTCAGCACAAGCTTTCGTCCTTTCTGTGATTCAAGTCCCAAATCTTTATCCAAAATGAAGAGTTTAGTTACTAAAGATTCACTTAGAGCAGTTTTCTTTTAGCATATTCATTTAAGGAATCAGCATAGTTACAGTGTGCTAAGGGTAACACGAGTGGCTTTAATTATGTTTTAAAGCAGTTGCATACTCAGCTTATGATAGGCATGTTGATCACAGGTTCTACACAAACTAGACTATACTGAGTAGACATTTACAGAAAACTGGAAGGTTAAGGCAGAAACTATAAAATTGTAGAGGCTAAAAAGTAACATTGGAACAATTGTTTAATTAGAGGCTCTTCAGCCTGAGGAACACACCTCCCAAACTTATTGGTACGAAAAGCCTTCCTCGTCGATACAGAAAATGTAGTACATTTACACAATGAAGTACTACTCAGCTATTAAAAACAATGACTTTATGAAATTCTTAGGCAAATGAATGGAACTAGAAAATATCATCCTGAGTGAAGTAACCCAGACACAAAAGAACACATGATATGCATTCACTGATAATTGGATATTAGCCCCAAATCTCAGAACACCCAAGATATAATTCACAGACCACATGAAGCTCAAGACCAAAGTGTGGATGCTTAAGGTCTTAGAAATGGGAACAAAAATATTCACAGGGGGAAATACAGATACAAAGTTTGGAGCAGAGAGACAGAAGGAAAGGCCATCCAGAGACTGCCCCACCTGAGGAATCAATCCAATATATAGCCACCAAACCAGACAATATTGTTGATGCCAAGAAGTGCATGCTGACAGGATCCTGATATAGCTGTCTCCTGAGAGGCTCTGCCAGAGCCTGACTAATAGAGGTGGAACCTCACACTGGGGTCCTTAGTGGAGGAGTTAGAGAAAGGACTGAAGGAGCTAAAGGGGTTTGTGTCCCCATAGGAAGAACAATAATATCAACCAACCAGAACCCCCAGAGCTTCCAGGGACTAAACTACCAACCAAAGAGTACAAATGGACTGATCCATGGCTCCAGCTGCATATGTAGCAGAGGATGGCCTTGTCGGACATCAGTGGGAGAAGCCCTTGGTCCTGTCAAGGCTAGATGCCCCAGTGTAGGGGAATGTCAAGGTGGGAAGGTGGGAGGGGGTAGGAAAGTAGGGGAGCACTCTCATAGAAGCAGGGGAGAGGGTAGAATAGGGGGTTTCTGGAGGGTAACCGGGAAAGGGGATAACAAATCCAATAAAAGAAAAAAAGGCTCATAAGTCATTATATAAAATTGTTGTCCTAAAATGGCAGAATTGAGTTACCACCTTGAAAATTGGAAATTTGACCAGGTATGTTGGTACTTGCTGTAATCTCTGAACTCAGGAGGCAGAAATCAGTAGATCTTCATGAGTTTGAGGTCAGCTTGGTCTATGAGTTCCAAGATAACCAGAGCTAAAAAAAAAGAAAAGAAAAGAAAGAAAAGAAGAAGAAAAGATAGCCAGAGAAAAGAAGAAGAAGAAGAAGAGAGAGAGAGAGACAGAGAGAGAGAGAGAGAGAGAGAGAGAGAGAGAGAAGAAAGAAAGAAAAAGAGCCCAAAGCAATCAGAAAAGCCAATCAGAGCTACATGGCAGCCTGTCTGAGAAAGAAACCAAAGAGCGGTGAGAGTGTGCACAGCTCCCCTGAAAAGACAGTGAATGAGCCATGCTCTGGAAAACTGCTGTTAGGGATCTTTGGGAATCAAGTACTGACAAGGAGGTAGGTATTCTTAACAGCTCTTCCAGACCCCCTCATAGTAAAAAACGTGTTGCTGCTATTGTTTTTAGTATACGACAGATGTAAACAGATTTCTGTGCCAATTTTCAGATTTCAATTTTGAGATTGAAAATATGGAAGGAGAGACCAGAGATCCCACTAAAGACCCAGTCACCACGTCATATTTGCTGGCCGCAGCCTCCCAGGGACAGGTCCTCTGCTCACCCCTCTGGGAGATGGCTCTGCTGCACACTCCTGTGTGCACTGAGTCTGAACGGCAGCCTGGAAGTCATGATTCTATCCTGTAGCACTTAGCAACAACACTCATGAGACCTTCACGGTTTTGAGAAGGGGTTTGATGTGGATAAGGTCACTCCATCTTCCTGCTGTACATCTGGGCTACTCACCTACCTCTCCAGTGATATGCCCTGGCTTTCATGTGCAGATGATTGGTACATCTGCTAACCATTGTGGGTATTTGTTTGCTTGCTTGTTTGTTTTTACTTCTTTTTCAAAGATGTATTTATTCATTTAAGTACACTGTAGCTGTCGACACAGCAGAAGAGGGTATCAGATCCCATTACAGATGGTTGTGAGTCACCATCTGGTTGCTGGGATTTGAACTCAGGACCTCTGGAAGAGCAGTCAGTGCTCTTAACCACTGAGCCATCTCTCCAGCCCAAAGATTGATTGATTGGTTGGTTGGTTGATTGGTTGGTTGATTTATTGATTGATTGATATGAGTACACTGTGGCTATCTTCAGACACTCCAGAAGAGAGCATCGGATCCCATTACAGACAGTTGTGAGCCACCATGTGGTTGCTGGGAATTGAACTCAGGACCTCTAGAAAAGCAGTCAGTGCACTTAACCTCCAAGCCATCTCTCCAACCCACTGCTGACCATTTTGAACTCTTTTTACTTTTTTCTGGGCCCAACCCTACGTAATCCCATCTCCTCCTCTCTCTCCCTTTTTTTCTTCCCCTTTTCCTCCTCTTCTCTGTGGTGCTGGAGATGAAAGACTAAACACTGTACCACAAACCCCACCCAGCCCAAAGTGTAGGGCTCACTGGTCTCCTGGTTAAGAACATGTTTGTCTTGCAGGTGTAAATTAACAATGTCCACAGAGACAGTTATGAACCTGCCACCAGACCCCTGGAATGCCCAATACATATGGTCTTTCCCCTTGTTGTTTATAAATAGCAAAATTCAGAAGTCACCCTATTAATGCTTCAGCAATGTGCACACACCCAGGGGCAGTGGTGAACCCGCCACCTCACTGAACAACTCAAGAGTAGGAGGAACCAGGCCTATCAAAGGTTGAACTAGGCTCAGCACTGCAAAGAGTACCACAAACTAGCCATGAGCAATGTGAGAGTCTTGAACTCCTCTGAAGCATCTCAGGGGCAGCTTCGGATCAAAGGGTTGTGCTTGTGAAACTTGATTGAGAGTACGCAAATCCAGAGCAAAGAATCCAGTTTGCCTTGGGTGTGTAACTTTTTATTCATTTTAAAGATTTATTTATTATATATAAGGACACTGTAGCTGTCTTCAGACACACCAGAAGAGGACATCAGATCCCATTCCACATGGCTGTGAGCCACCATGTGGTTGCTGGGAATTGAACTCAGGACCTCTGGAAGAGCAGTCAGTGCTCTTAACCACTGAGCCATCTCTCCAGCCCAGGTTTTGTAACTTTATTGCCAGCAGAATTGTTTTTATTTTATAGATGTGTAGCAATTTGTGACTTTGACAAAAGAAAGCTTAGAAAGCCAATCTGATAACATACCACTTTCCAGAGTAGCTCCTCTACAAAATGCTTTGAGGATATGTGTGTGTGCAGTGTTGGAAGCTCATTGGTACGTAATACACAGAAATTGCAAGGTGAGCTCCTCATTTGAACAGATGGCTCAGAGAACGGATCTCGGCAGAGATGTGCAGTGGCTGCAGTGGACAGGACTTGGTTCTGAGTTCCTGTCAGCTCTGGGCCTCCTGTGCTGTGGTTTCCCTTCACCTTGTGAATGTCCATGTCTGTCATCTACAGATCTTCATCTTTCTGAGTTAACCTCTTAAGATGCAAACTTATTTTTAATTCCAGCTTTTAAGACTTCGATTTTTTTTTCTCTCTCTCTGCCATGGTATCAAATTTAGTTTTCCTAAGTTACTCATTTTGGCTGTCGTGTTATTACTTTAAAATCTTAACAGAAGCCTGAACAATTTCAACTAAATTTATTTCCAGAAACCTCATAAACCCCTTAATTTTCTTACTTTGAGAGACGTCGAGTTTCTCAAGATTTAATATGGAAATGGGAATTTTTCCTGCCACGACTCTTAGGAGTATGTCTTTCAGATGCATCCAGAGGTTCTCTGCATAAACGCAAAGCCACTCCCACTTTTATGCCTCCCGTTCCTCTTTCCAAACTTCTTGACACATTTGCATTCTTGCTAATTATACTAATTACTATGGTCATAGCTGAATCAAGATCATAGAGTGAAATTTTATTCATGTGGCGTGAGGCTTTGGGACCGGGATGTTCTCTCCGTGGGCACCCCCTTTGGTGCGGTTCCCCAGCTGTGTACTCTATGATTGGCTGGGCTTTTGATGCGCAGATAGTACAAGTTGGTCACCAACTTGTGTACAAAGAGGCTGTTCTGGTTCATGTGAAAATCAACATCCTTTTTTTGTGTAAGTGGGCGACAGGATGCCCCAGTACTATTAGCATTTGCAAAGAAAGAGGGTGCTCGGAGCTAGGGCGGCAGCCCAGATCATGGCTGCTCAGTTTGTGTTGCTCCATTATGTAAAAGAGACAAAGAAGCTGAAGGCTGGCAAAGGCCTGTCAAATCTTGTAATGTAGTGCAACCCCCAAACTCTACTTGGCCTCCAAGCAGCTCTTGTTCCCTGCCCCACCCCTTTCTCTGAATGGGCACTGAGGTAGGTAAATGAATTCAGTGCCTGGTAGGCGGGGGCTTCCTTTCTGACCTCATTCCTGTACTATTTGTTTGCAGGCTTGTAGGGGGAGAGGAGGACATTTTGGAATCCTTTGTGTCAAATCATTTTCTTGCAGGTTGGGGAGTTAATGGTAACTTTGTCTGAGGCCAGCCAAGCAGAAAGCCTGTGCAGATGAGGCGTGGCATGTTCAACCTCCCACCTCCACCCTCCCCCCCCCCAAAAAAAAAAGCAAGATGAGAATATGGAAATGGGGAACTTTCTAGAGCAGATGGATATGCCACACGGCGGCTGTTCAACATCTGCTGCTGGGAAGCTTAAGACTTTCCTTGTGTTTCTGCACAGGGGAGGCTTTTACCCCTGAGTCATCTCGGCCGTTATACTGATGCCTACGGTCTCTTGAGTGCATGCACACGTGTGTGAGTGTGTGTGTGTGCGTGTGCGCGCGCTCGATAGTACCTTACTAAGTGAATAGGGTGTGGTATGATGGGAAAACTTTTTTTAAGAAACCATTAGGCTTTCTTTTTAATGCCTCAAAGATGAAGTACAGCTTTAGAACCCCAGTAGCCCGTATTTTGCAGTGGTGATGCCCAAAGAAGTTTGCTCAGCTAGTGCTACAACTGGACTGGCTCCTGACTCCAGTGAATTCTGTTCTGTTCCTTGAAGACTCAGGCCCAGGGCCACAGGCTAAGGTGAGAGTAGTCATGTGAAGTCTCCTTATTTTTAAATACTTGAAGCTATGTTTTGGGATCAAGATGCATGTTCATAAGAAGTGTCTACACACAGCATGCTGCCCACCCATGAGTCACTGTCAGAGGCCTTTAACTCCCACCGTCTGTCTGTCTGTCTGTGGACTTGGGTGTTCCTACCTCTCTGACAGCATGACTTCTAGCCATCCTAGGAGATGCAGCTTTATTAGAAGCTGGTCTGGAGGGAGACTTTTGTATTAAATAACAGCTGTGTTCCAGGTCCTTTAAATAGATGGCCCTGCTCACTTTTACAACTTCTTAGTGTGATCCGACTGAGGTTGTACAACGTGCACAGCTAGCTAGCTGGCAAGGTCTCTGGGGGAGCCTATGTGAGTGCGGCTGCAAAGCCCTGAGAGGACAAGTATAGAACTGGCTGGACATGTGCTTGGAGCTTCCCCATCTGTTCTGTCTGAGGCATCAATGCCTTTTTGTGGCACAGACTATTAATTTTTTTTAATTAACTTATTTATTTATTTTATATAAGTACACTGTTGCTGCCTTCAGACACACCAGAAGAGGGCATCAGATCCCAAAACAGATGGTTGTGAGCCACCATGTGGTTGCTGGGAATTGAACTTAGAACCTCTGGAAGAGCAGTCAGTGCTCTAACCACTGAGCCATCTCTCCAGCCCAGGTTATTAGATTTTAAAACAAACAAACAAATATGTATTGTGAGGGTTGGTGTGCAAAGTGAGTTTGGATTTCCCACACCCTGGGAAAAGCCAGACACAGCCACTCTCATTTCTAACCCTGGCACTTCAGGAGAGGCAGGAACAAGTAGGGCCCAGGGGCTTGTTGGCATCGAACCCAGGGCCAGTTCAGTGAAAGGCAGTGTCAAAATCTAAGGCCATGCGTGCTAAAAAAAAGAGCTAGGTTAAGTGCCCGCCTCTGAGACCGGCAGAAGAGACCCTCCACTCGTCCATCATAAACCTTTGACCTCCAGACACAGACACACGTTTGGGTGAGCACACACAGTTTTGTTTTGTTTTTTAAATTACGTGTAAGAATATGCTGCAGGTGTTACTTCCAGTGTATCCATCAGTGGGTGTGAAGGGAAAACCCTGACTGGATGAGATGCTCATGTTGCTCAGTGTCAAGTGTGTCCATGTTCCAAAAGGCAAACTGGTGAACTTCAGCGGGGACAGTCGGCACATGCCCTGCCAGTTGGTTCTTTTTTTTTTTTTTTTTTTTTTTTTTTGACAAATTCTGAATGTCAACAGGATAGTACATTTTTAAAAGTTACTATGAAGAGACAGTCGAAGGCTGGAGAGATGGCTCAGCGGTTAAGAGCACTGACTGCTCTTCCAGAGGTCCTGAGTTCAATTCCCAGAAACTACACAGTGGCTCACAACCATCTGTAATGGAATCCAATGCCCTCTTCTGGTGTGTCTGAAGACAGCCACAGTGTACTCATATACATAAAATAAATAACTTTTTCAAAGGGGACAGTGGAAAACCTTAGTAATTGTTTTACATTCAATATACTCTTACATAAGGCCGTCTCATCAATAGAGCCCATTGTCCGTGCAGTGTGGCTGTGTTAGGGCCCATGTTTATCAGCAGCAGAAATAGTTGATTCTGCACACAGACCCCAGGCTAACAAACTCGGTTATCAGGAACTACCCGTGGTACTCCTGTATAATGGGTACATATTAATGAAACAGGCTCCTTACACACACATACACACACACACACACACACACACACACACACACACGCACGCACCCAAAAGGCCACATGCTTGCACATGCAAGATGCACACATATACCCACCACCCCATTCCCTGGAGTGAGAGAACCACCCATCAATCACTTCTGACCTCTAAGAAGTGCCCGGGTCTGCCATGTGGGCCTGACACTTCCTCAGACCCCACGCCATGCTGTCTGTCTACTTATCTGGTGTTAGGAGCTCTACGAATAAATCTCTTACCCAAAAGAACGGCCCTCCTCAGTGTCCCCCTTAAACCCGAAGGCTGTAGCTATGGAATCAGGATTCACAGTTGCCTTCATCCTTGTTCTAAAAGCGCAAGCCTGGCCAGAAGTAGGCTAGGGGACAGTGCAGGGGGAGGCGACACCGTGTGCACACACAGAGTTCTGACTTGTGTGTCAAAAGAAGAACAAGAGCAGATCACAGGAGATGAAGCGAAGGGCGCCTGTTCCGAGACTCTGAGGAGACCCTTCTTCCTCCATATGAGAGAGAGCAGAACTCACGGCTGTGACCAAATCCCTGACAAGAAGCCACTTCAGAGAGGAAGGATTTCTTCCACCTAGAGTTTGAGACGATACAGCCCTTCACGGCAGGGAAGAGCTGGTCACAGGACATCTTTGGTCAGGAAGCAGAGAACAGAGAAGCTGGTCTGCTGTGAGATGTGAAGACTCAGTCCTGATGCCTTCCTCCACGAGGCTCCAGCTCTGAAAGATTCGGTGACCTTCCGAAAGTGCACCAGGAGAACATTTTACAGCTGCTCTGTTAGGGCAGCTAATGCCGTGGTGGAACACCACACCAAAGACGGCTTGGAGACAAAAGGCTTTACTTGGCCTACACTTTCACATTGTTCACCATCCTCCACAGAAATCAAGACAGGGACTCAAACAGAGCAGGAACCTGGGCATAGTTGATCGGCAAGACTTCTTGGCCCAGTGTAAGGCAAAAGGAAGAAGCCACCGCTGGCAAAGAGTCTCCAGAAGACAGAAGGCCGCAGACTAGAAAGAACTATGGTTAAGCCGGTTGGTTCCTGGGGCCACTGGAGCAAAACAGGCTTCCTCTCTTCGTTGGCACTCCTGTTCTGAGCCCAGTCCCTCATGAGCATATCCCCTCCACCCCCAGAAACGAGCGTGGGGATCGCAAGTCAAGGAGAAATCACAAGAGGCCCACCTCAACTGTCTACCTTAGAAAAAAGCAGAGGAGCCCAAAACCAAGGGGGATTTCTAAGGCGGCATGGATTAGCAGCCCACAGGTCCCGTCAGCCCTGAGAGCAGACGCCATGTGACGTGTGGGCATTCTTAGTTCATGGCCAAGAAGCAGAAGCTTGCCCTCTATACAAACAGCCTTGGTATTGAGCTAGGCTTTTACTTTCAGGAGTACTGGAATATCCAGTGAAGTTGTTACATTGGCTACTTATACCCACCCCCACCCCCCCGCGTGGATGGGCTCTTTACCAAACGTTAATCTCCTCTGTCCCAGATATTTTGAAGCAGTCACCCAGAAAAAAAGCAAGTGAACTATTGGAATGTCATTGAATCCTAACACCTCAAGCTGTCTTGGCCACTTCTGTAAACCCTGGAGTGTGTACGCCACCACCTCTCCCTTGGTTTCTTTCTAAAGAACAAGGTGGCTGCTGACGTGCATGCTCCTGAGAGAGCAGTCCCCAGCTGCGTATCTGCCCCGGCTGCTCTGCCGCCCTGTGTGTCTGCTCCAGACTCTCAGTTCCATCCATCTCCTCTCCCTACACTCCTAACCCTCACCTCCAGCTCTCTGCATGTCCCACCGACGGTTTATACTTAACCCAGCCAAAGGGCAACCAGTCCTCCTCTACTAAACTGTGCCTTCTCTGAGCCTTAACCGTGTAGAGACAGCGGGCTATGTGCCAGACAGAAACTCGAAGATGTCCCTCAGTACAGTCAACAACCCATGCACCTGTGTCTACATTTTGTCTCATTATCTTTGGAATCCACATCTGTTCTTCCCATTAGCCTTCATTTTTATCACCCACCCCAAGCCTGGTGTGCCATTAAAATCTGATTCTGTATAGCTTTATTTCTCTGCTGATAAAAAAAAAAAAAAAAATCAGAGTCTTAACTGGTCTCACAGAAGCCTTGATTGGTCACCTTTAAGTGGCAGGTGGCTGTCACAGTTATTGTCTCAGGTAATCATCAAGACGCACCGGCCAGGTGAATAAGGTAGCCATGGTGTGAAATGAGTAGATTCTATCCTTCCATTAAGTAAGCATCAAATGAAATGCTTAAACCTTGACCAAACAGTTCTTTCTGACACTAAGCTCCTGAAATGATGACAACTTCGGCATTGCATGAATTTCCGGTCCTGTGCACTGTCACAACATAGGAAACACCGCAAGAAGAAAATTGTGCCTTCATTTCTTTAGTTCATTGGCCATAAGAGTCTCTGTAGGAGTCACCGTCCCCTTGAATACCAAGTCTCTTGTGCCCTAGCAGTGAATACAGGGTCTTCCAGGTCCTTCAGTGCCCCAAGGTGAATATTCGTTTGTGATGTCAGTGTTTGCTCTACACTTTCTTTGGAAGAATCAGTCGTGTTGAGACACCAGAACCTCAGAATGAAGCCACAGCAGCACCAACCAACAGCAGCCTTCACCGCAAGAACAAGTTCCGTAAAGGAGGAAAATGGCTGTGGGGACAAACTGGGAAAGGCACAAGAAACATTTTGCACACAACGTATGGTGGAAGTCTAAGGGCCTTTACCTATCCAATAGTTTGGTAGGTGATCTAAATATCTCTTCAAGGAACACCATGTTGCTTAAATGAATGACTGACACACTCTGGTCACATAACACACTGAGTCTCACAAAATAAGTCAAATTCAAGGATTGGCAAGATGAGTCAGCATGTAAAAGGCACCTGAAGCTAAGTCTGACATCCTGAGTTCTATCCCCAGAACCCACATGACAGAGAGAGAGCAGAAATGGCTTCCAGAGAAGATTCTCAGGTCTCCACACACACACTGAGGTGCACTTGTGCCCACATACATTAAGTAAGTGAATAAGCAAATGTGACTTTTCTAATTAAAAAAAAAAGACACTTCAGGGGCAAGGAAGATGACTCCGCAGCTAAGAGACTTGCTGTTCTTTCAGAGGACCTGAGTCGCCAGCAATAGGCAGCTCAAAACCAACTCCAGGGGATGTAAACCCTCTTCCAACCTCAAAGGATGCTCACATGCTGTAGTATATAAACACACAGATTTACACAGGCACATAAATAAAAAGCTTTTTTTTTTTTTAATGTGGAACACTGTTGGCTAGCCTGGTCTTCAGAGGGAGTTCCAGGGCAGCCAAGGCTAGGAGACAAACTCTCTCAAAAAAATGAGACAAGGGCTGAGGGAAGGCAGGCTCCCACCTTTAAAGCCAGTACCTGGGAAGCAGAGACGAGCAGATCCCTAAGATCCAGACCAGCCTGGTCCACAGATCGAGTTCTAGGACAGCCAGAGTGACACAGAGACCCTGTCTGAAACCGTCCCATTCCCCAAAAATGCTGTCCCTAAGGAAAGGACCTCTTTGCATTTGTTGCGAGTGGTAATCCCATGAGCCCACAGCTTCTCGGTGTATTTCTGATGATGTGGTTGTTGGCAGGAACGTGTATGTGATGTCTAGACATTGTAGGAGGAAGTGTGTCCACAGAAGACCAGATGAACCACTTTTCTAGCAGCTCCTGTGACGTGACCAAGTCAGCCCTGAGTAAAGATCACCACAAGGGAGGTGGGCACTGTTATCTAAGTGAGGAACAGGAGGAGCTTAGCAGCCACCGCAGGTTCTGCCCTGCAAATAACCTTTCAAGTACTGTAGAATATTCTAGACGATTCGCCATTATCTGAAAAAATCCACTAAGAGTCTTCTCTTCTCACTGCATCACTGTTCAGGGTCAGGTTCTCGTCACCGTAGTAACACATTTCCCCAGAGTGCAAAAGCAGAGCGGCTGCTTCCCTGTTTCTGAACCAGACACTAAAGAACATTGCAAAACTGGGTATACAGCGCAGTTCTTACTACCCACGTTTTAATAAGAAGCGCCATTTAACATATAATTTTATAAACTAACAAGTAAACTTTCCTCAGTGTAAATCTCTAATGTGGGGGGCTGGAGAGATAGCACAGTGGTTAAGAGCACTGACTGCTCTTCCAGAGGTCCTGAGTTCAATTCCCAGCAACCACATGGTGGCTCACAATTATCTGTCATGGGATATGATGCCCTCTTCTGGTGTGTCTGAAATAAAGCTAAAATGTGTGTACTTATATAAATGAAATAAAATAAATAATTTTGAAAAATCTCTAATGTGATAAATATCAGTGGACAACAAACTCTTAGAGTGTTCAATAGTCATACGTTTCTTGATTCAGGGGGATTGCAGGTAGCAGCGCGTGGAGGAGACAAGCTGGATGGAGAGTCATGAGGATGTACTATGCTGGCTAGGGGTTCCCCTTGAATGATTACTTTATTTTTTTAATTAAAATATAATTATACCATTTCCCCATTTCTGCCCCTCCAATATCTCTCACATAGCCCTTCCTGTTCTCAAATTCACAGCTTCTTTAGTCGTACATCTATATCCTTGTTTGCCCATGGCTTTTGTCTAGGATTTGGGACTATACCGTGTCTTGGTCTTTCTAGGGGGCTCTTCCGTATCACCAGTATCTGTCTTGCATACAACATTTTATAAGAGTCAGGGACTCCTGATTTTCCTTAACACAGTACCTGCCACAGCAAGCAAATGAATGTGTTCATTAATTCTGGATGAATGTGTTTGACAGAATGCAGAAACTATAAATGATTTTAGAGATTCAACATCTCTCCAGCGAATGAACTCCTGAGTACATGGTAATGCTGTTTTGCTGCAGTAATGGCATCTGATGCACACTGCCAGGCTTTCTAGTGTCTAGTCCCATGTCCCCCGAAGACTGCAATGAGAAAACTGTGGTCCTGCAAGAAAACCCAACTGGGTTAGAACTCTGGAAAGCTACTGTATCTCTACATAATGCCTAATTCTTCTCTAAGGTTGATTTTTCTCATTTCATTACAAAAATCAAAAGAGAATTCTGGTGTGTGTGTGTGTGTGTGTGTGTGTGTGTGTGTGTTGGTAGGGGTGGTGGTGTGTGTTGTTGTTGTTGTTTGCTTGTTTATTTAATAAAAGTGAGGTTATATATAACTTACCAAGTGTCTAGCATGAGTGTTCAAAAGCATTGGCTAGGATTATGACACTACATAAGTCTCAATCATTAGCTGTTTTCAACCAAACAAGAATGACGCCAGAAACGTCAATGGAACCTTGCCCACCTCCTGTATTATCCGTGCGGTCACACTGAATGCCATTACTTTCCAAAGATGAAACTTCTGGGCCAAGCCAAGGACCTGCCTGACCTTTGAGCACCCAGCCTCCAGGAGGCAGCTGAACTGATGTTGTGCCCTGCCCCCCACATTGCTGTGCTTCCCTGTGCGATGCTGCAGCCTGCGGGCTTGGCTCAAGAGTGAACAATACAGGTCTCGGACCCCTGTGGGTTCCAGCCGGCCACTGAGGGTGTGTGCCCTGTATAGCACCATCCCGGAGCCTGCAGTTACAGACTCTGAAGAAAACTTAGGCTGCCACATATCTGTCTTTGTTTCTCTTAAGGATATGCCAAGAATCTAGATTCAAGCTTTTTAAGCATAATTCAAAAGGCTCAAAGTCCTTGGATGAATAAAGGTGCCTCAGACCCGGGGAGATCTGCTGTCCTCCCTTCAAGTGACTGTCATTCTCTTTTCCTGAAACCCAATTTTAGGTTTAGCATTCATATAGAACTTTGTAGTTATATTCTGCATATACGGTATTGGTATAAAATTGTTTCGTGGCTTGATTTCACATTGCTACTCCAAAGATCTCCCTCTTAACCGCTCACTAATGGAGGTAGCATGTGAGGAGTGGTATTATCGGGAAGAGACTGGTCAAGTCTGTTCTCTCAAAGCCACCCTGTAAGCAGCAGTTTGCAAGTCGATGGCTTTCTTTTCGTTTCCTTTATTTTACCTATAAAACAGACACATGGGCTAGTGACCGGAAGAACAACGTAGCAAGACTCAGTGAAAACCCGATTCTCCAGCTAGCCATGTGGGGGGGGGGGCAGAAGGCAGCAGCCGTGGGCTGCGGAAGTGGGAAGCGAAGGAGCTGGTGGAGGAGGTGTCGGGCCTCCTGGACAGACTTCTCTAATGAAAGATCCTTCCTCGGCGGGATTATAAGAATATTCATGACCCTTGAGATCAGCAGGTGAGGCTCAGCCCTCCCTACTCATCCTTTGGGCAAACAGTCCAGAAAGCCGAGGTTGCCAAGCCGCGAAAGGAACGGTGGGGGTGGGGCACGTTCCTTGCTTCTCCTGCCCCCAACCTCCTTTTATTTTCAGGGGTGGAGGGGAGGGGCACTTGTCTCGAGGTGAATCAAGGACTGTGTCTTTCATTTCTAAAGAGCAGGCAGCGAGGCCGAGGCAGAAGTCCCGTGACATGACTTGAGACACAAAATGGTATCTTAGCATCGAAGATCCCTTTTGACGACAAGAAGAAAAGCCCTTTTCTTCCCGGCCCGGATTAGGCAAGGAGGGAATTCTCCGGAACATGTGTGCATTGTTTGGTGGAGGGCAGCCAGGCCCGCTGGGGGCTTGCCTCCCAAAGTCAGCCCAAGGAAGCTTGTCTCTGTGTAATTAAAAGGGAATGGAAACAGCAGGGAGTCTTGTTCCAGTGCTGCCCACCAAAGTGGGGTCCCTGGGGGATGGTGTGGCCCAGGAAATTGGCTAAATTAATGGTTGTGGAGGGCTTACTGACTGTGTGGGCCCCCGGAGGCAAAGAGAGGGCAGGGCAAGGAGTGTCCTCAAAGGTCTTTTGATGAAAGAGGACGAAGAGAAACACTCTCAGAGCAAGCATGTGGCAGCTCCTTGCCACCTGACTGGGCATCCAAGATGCCCTGGGGACACAGCACCTGCAGCTGGGGCCCCTCACCAAAGCATAGTGTCCCAAGACAGTGGCTCAGGCCCTCATTTGTCCAGCTGATGTGGGCTGGCCTCCACTTTCTCCAGCTGATGTTGAGGGGGTCACAGGTCATGGAGAGCCTGGGGACCCTGGAGCTTAAAAAGGGGCACAGCCACTTCCCTTGACAACAGAGTGTGTGGAATGCAGTCTCTTGTACTTGTCAATGGTTGAGTGTCTCACTTGGAAACAGGGGGACAACATAAAACAAACAAACAGAAAAAAAAAAAGCCCAAACAAATGGAAGCTAACATGCCTGCCAGTTATGAAAAAGAAACATTAAAACAAAGCAAAACAACAACAAAAATGTTGACCAAAGAAAGACTTTGATGACTTTGATGATGTTTTATTTTTTGGGGGGCGGGGGACTTCAAGATGTAGAAACCCCTCCTCCACCCCCATCTCCTTTGCAGGTTGCACTACTGAGGGCTCCAGGCAACCTTCAGCCTCAACAGGGAACTCCCTGACCCCTAGGCAGCCACAGGCAACACAACAATAGTTATAAAACCAAGTAGTTGGGGTTGGAGTTTCCAAGGACCCCGACACTGGCTTCTTCAGGAGCGTAATGCATCTAAGTCAACATTGCAAAGTAGACATGCCTTCTCTGGCTGCGCAAATATTGGGCCGAAGGCTCGAGTGCTACCATGCTGTTGACAAGCTCGGGACGGCAGCGCTGTTGTCTTTGTTACCGTGAAGTGCGGCTCACAGAGGCTGGCCTAACACCCTGTGTACACAAAAGGGATGCTGTGTGAGGAAGCCCGTGTATTTGCTCTGCCAATACGTGCCAGCAGCCGGCCCTCAAGCACTGTCCCCTCCATGGTTACAGCCGGGGCTATTGGATGTCTATGCCACATGGGCCTGCCCAGTAGTGGCTAAGGCACGTGTATCTTTTTCCCTCTCTGGTTCATTTTTTAATAGTATTTTTTAAGTGTAGTATACACAAGCCATCAGGACAATTCTTCACAAACTACCCTAAGCTATGGCTACTGAGCCCTCAGACCCAGGACGTGAATATTCCCAGCACCCCAAAGTCCCACTTATCCCTCCTTTTTATCTCCAGCAAGGATGACTTCATTCAAAAAACATTAGAGAAGTTGTTTCTGGTGTAACTGCAGCTCGGGTTCGGACAGACCACACCGGGCCAATACAGTTCCATGTGGAAGAGGTTTATTGAGGACAGAGACAAAAGGGGGAAAGAGCAAAAGAGAAGAGGAGGGGGAAAGGAAGGTCTGCCTTATATTAAAACTGTCATGTAACTGCTCCCAGGTAAAGGTGGGAGCCGAACCAAATGTACGCTGGGAATGTATGGCCATTACCATGGCAACAGATGCACAAGTCTATGTCTCCTATGGATGACATCACCTCTGGGTTTGGAGGCGAAGCAGTTCCTGATACCAACAGTTTCTGTTTTGGGCCCCAAGATTTGGATATACTGCTCCTTGGTGTTGAAAGTAAACACAGTATGTGTTTGTCCAGCAGAACATGGTTACAGCACAGCCATGTGGATGCAAACTCAACTCAGCCTCTAACGCAAGCAAGCCCCCTCTGAACTCTGACAACAGGGGCCCACTCTGATAAAGGAGGAAGATGTCTTCCTGGATCCCCCAGTGCCAGCATAGAATGGCTGACTCCTCTGTCCCATTTTCAACTTGGGAGATGCAGAGGGACCTGAGCACTGTGTCTGAGACCTGTGGACACCGCTCAGGAGCCATGCTAAGAAGCCTGCCTGCTTTTCCATTTCCCCAGCCTCTCCACACAACTTTCCATCCCTAGAAAACCTGAGACATCACCTCCATGGGAGGAAATCTGATAGGCTCAGTCCTGAGTCTGTGTGGGCAGAATTCGAGAGGAAGTCCCTCTGAACGCTATTGCCTGCTCCCGCCCTTTAGACAACAGCCTTTTCTATGCTTGGGTGGGGACAGCGCTGTGAAAGAGCAGGCTCACCAGGAGTTCGGCCTCCCTACTGTGTACATGCAGAGAAGCAGGCCCTGCAATGGAAGGGAGGTGCTCAACATTTTGCAGAGTATGTAAGGCAAGCCTACCTCATCACCACACCCAACAATGTAAAAGACTTATTGGCTCCATCATACAGGACTTTTCTAGCACATATGAGGCCCAAGTTCTGTCCTCAGCATCATAATAATAAATCAAGGACTTCATGGTTCTTGTCAAAGAACAAAAATAATCTTTCTTCTATCTATCTATCTATCTATCTATCTATCTATCTATCTATCTATCTATCTATCTATTCATCCATCCATCCATTCATCTATCCATCCATCCATCCATCTATATCTCTCATCAGAATCTTTTGGCTCATCTAATTCTCCCCTGTACCCCCTTAATATTCCAGTCTACTGGAGAATTCATCTCATCCTGAGATAACAGCCACCCTATCGCTATGATCATGGTCTTCACGGTACATACTTCAGGTCTGCATTTGAACTGTGCTGCCAAAGCTATGGCTTAGCTAAAGAGTTGGCTCAGAGATGCTGAGGCTCTGGAGACACATCTGCTCTGCACTTGGAGATCCTGGGCAATCCTCCCAGGTGTTCTGTACACTAGACCCGGTACCTGGGTTCCAGCAAGTGCTACCCTTTATCCTGAGCATACATGCTGCTGCGTGTCCTTAAATACCAGAATGCCAAGACACTCCGCTGACTAGAAATGGAAAGCCAAGCCTTCCCCGACTGCAGGTCTCCACATGTGACCCTTAACTTCTCAATCATGAAAAAATTCATAAATTATTCTGTCCTGAGGCCCTTGCTTCACTTCCTTCCAAAACACGGAGCCAGCAACACCACAGGCCTAGTCACCAGAGCAGCAGTTCTAAACCTGTGGGTTGCAGCTCTGTTGGGGTTAACATGACACTTTCACGGGAATCATATTTCACATATTTACATTATGATTCATAACAGTAGCAAAAGTTACAGTTAGCAGTGAACCATGGGAAAACACAGATAGTTTCGACTCATAACTAGCAAAATTATAGTTATGAAGTAGCAATGAAAACGATTTTATGGCTGGGGGTCACCCATAACATGAGGAACCGTATTAAAGGGTCGCAATATTAGAACAGTTGAGGCCTATTGCACCAGAGGTTCTGAAGGAGGCATGCAGCTGGAGTCCCACAGTGGCCTGGGAAGACCTCAGCAAAGGTAACAGGAAAATGGCACATTGGCATATAAAATGGTGCCCAACACCATATGCAACAAGAGAACCAATGAGGTGTCCAGGAGAAAGACAAAGACAGGGGATGAGCAACTTGCTGTTGGCACTGGCCTTTCTTTGGGGGGCAACTTGCTAAGGGGGTCTCTTGTAAGATCTGGAGCCTGCCATCCTCTCACCAGCCAAGGTAGCTCTAGGGCAGAAAGAAGATGATAGGGAAAGAAGCTAAAATGTTTCCTTTTGTGCCCCACAGTTGGCCATTGCCAGGAGTAACTAATGAGTCAGTTTGAGAATGTTGGGTGGTCTGTAAACATCACTCTATGATTTAGTCATTCCCTTCCTAAGCGTCTCCCAAAGAGAAGCAAAGGTAGGCTTCTGTACGGAGATTTAAACTCAGTGCTCAGAGCAAATTCACTTGGAGCATTCACAAATTAGGCTGAACCCAAATATATACCAAGAGAAGAAGCAATAAACACATGGTGGTCTCTGTCCTCACACTGGAGCACCCACAGTCTTTAGCACTGGACCACAACAACACGGGTGAGCCTCAGAATGATAAGCCAGATGTTAGTCGATTTTATTTTTTAACTTGCTTATTTATTTATGTATTTATTTACTTATTTAGCTCCAGAGAGCATCTCTCTGTAATTCTGGCTATTCTCGAAGTTTCTAACATGGACCAGGCTGGGCCTTGAACCTACAAAGATCTGCCTGCCTCTACCCACTGAGTATTGAGATTAAAGGTATGCACGACCTTGTCCAACAAGAAGCCATGTTTGGATAGACGCTTAAACATTTTAATTTTTAAGTATGTTATCATCACTGGTGGCTTTTGTCCTGAACCAGAAGCACGAATATGTTACTGACTTGAATCTTTGTAAGAGAAAGGTTATTTTAAAACTTGGATCTTCTATTTTCTGAGATGAAAGCCGTTCTGAGGAAAGCAGTTAGCTAGGTGTTAATTCGTAAGTGTCATATACTTTGTCCCCACCTCTCTCAGTCCTACCTTCCTGGTCAACCCATGTCACCTTGGTTGTGCTGGGTCAGTGTCACTTAGACGTGTGTGAACTGTATGCTGATCCGGGAGATTATAATGTATCTCCTCTGGCTGATTTTACAACTGCCTCTTCCTGATGGGTTGGGGACCACTTTATACAAGAGTCCTGAGACTCTGATGAATTTTTTAAAATACTAAATGTATACTTCTCTATGATCCAGCCATTCCATTCCCAAATGTCTCCCGGAGAGAAAAAAAGGCAGGCTTCCTCCACCTTCCCTTCCTACACTGAATCCTGTGTTTAGTAGGAAAGTCAGAAACACTAAGGGAAACACTAAGGTCCTTATTGGCCTAAACTCAGATTGGAGCCGCTCTTCCTCCTAGGCTTGTAAAGAACTTTCCACATCTACAAATGCAGAACAGCTGGGGGTCAGAGCCTGCTTTCCCTCCAGCCTGGAGCTAGCACTGTGACAGGACAGGGGTGGAGGGTGCAGCCCTATTGTCCTGGAGGTTTCTTTGGACACAAAGGCTCTGCTGGTGTCCTGGCGGTCGTGCAACAAAACTAGACTAGAACTCTCATGACAGAACAAGGCCTGCTCTGTGAGGCTGGAGCAGCTGAAACTTTAGCAGTGTGTCAGAGTGACTACTAGTCTTCCGGGTTCTTCAGAGAAAGAGATGGACAGGAAGAAGTAGAGGTGTGGTGGCTGGGAAGGAGTAGGGGAAGGCTGTAGGCTCCGTATGAGTGTGTTCAATGTGAAGGCAGCTTGTTAGCATCTGGTACACATTTGCTGGTGGCAGGTGGCGAGGGCTGTTTCCAAGGGCAGGTCTGGCCCACAAATGAGGGTTGAGTTCTGCAAATATCTGCAAGAGCAGCAGGCTAGCATCTGGGGACTTCTAGAAGGAAAAGTGGTCCTCCTCCAAGAGAGGTCAGGGTTGTTTTCCTGCTTTTGGAGGCAGTAGTGGAGGCCCGATGCCTTCAGTAAATAACACCGAGTTGCGTTTGGGCTGTGGGGGATGGGAGGAGAGTCTGTGCAGTTGGGCTTGTGTGGAGCTCGAAGTCCCTGAGCTTGTCTCGGCTGCAGTTCATGCCGCTGACCCACTGAGCCCGTTAGTCCAAAGTCTGCCATAGCGTGACATGCAAACACATTTAGGACGTCCCACACCACCAGGGCCTCACATACATCCTGGGGTTTTTGCTGGACCCACAGTAGCTGAGAGATGTCGAAGCAGAATTACAGGATCCCAGAGCTGCATCAGCTTGGAGCCACCAACTCCATTCTGAGGACCCAGGACACATCCGGTGTTATCAAAGACATGGGGATCCAGGCCACCTCAGCCTTAACAATGTGCATTTTAATCCCTCCCAGCCTTTCCATGCAAGGAGGCATGCTAGTATTATATAGTCAACAGGGTGCATCGGAACACTCAGCACCCCTCTTCCTTCTTTAAAACTCTCACTTATGCAGATGGCCACTGAAGTCTGCCTTTTGACTTTTCCTGTCCAGACTGACTGCCCACACTTCCTCCACGACGGCTGTCCACTTCACACTCCGGCGTGCTTAGTCCTCTTTTAGAAGATACTTTGCCTCTTCTTCCCACAGTGCTGTGCCTCAACCATGACACCAGAAAGACCATAGTTTTGTATGTGTGTGTGTTTACATACTATCTTATTCTGTAAACTATCAAATCAGTGCCCATCTATTAACAGGATGCCTTAGGAAGTGATACTTTCCAGCATTATATTTATATGTACACTTGGGGGGGGTAGGCTCTTACTATATAATTCGCACTAGCCTAGAACTCACTGTGCTGACCTAGAACTCACAGATCTCCCTCCCCCGCCCCCCCAGAGTGCTGAGTTAAAGGTCTACGCCATCGCCCCCTGCTCTGTATCTAATTTTTGGGACAAAACCTTCCTACACAGCCTGCTCTGGCTTCAAATTCATCATCTTCCCACCTCAGCCTCCCAAAGACTGGGGTTGCTTGTGGAGAGCTAGCCACCTCGTCACCACAGACGAGCGGTCCTCACGCTCACCCGGGGAAGGCAGTGTTCATGGAGAGAAAGTAGGCAGACAAGCACAGGTTTAGGGTCTGCTGCTCACATCCCAAGTCCCCAGCGCAAGCCACACTTACACAACTGAGAGCAAAACTTAGGAAGTTTCAAGTTGTTAATGCAGGGTGCTGAAGAAGCCTTTAAGGAACTCCCCAGGTACCCTAGTAAATGTGAGGTGGCAGCTAATAACAACCTCACATCCTGTCCCTGGGACTTACCACAAGTTAGGCTCTGGTACAGGAGAAACCACTGGGGGGGGGGGATACTTGCTGCCTTTGGGTAGTGTTTCTCAGCCTACGGGTGATGACCCCTTTGGGGGCCCCTTTCACAAGGGGGGTCACCTAAGACCATTGGAAAACACAAACATTTCTATTACAAGTCACAATAGTAGCAAGATTACAGCTATAAAGTAGCAACAAAAGTAAGTTTTTGGTTGGGGGTTATCGAGACATGAACACTGTGTTAAAGGGTCGCAGCATTAGGAAGGCTGACAGCCACTGAGGGGGCAGGTAAACAGACCGTACTAGAGAAGACAGCAGAGAGTGCCGGAGGCAGGGGCAGAGGCACACTGGCAGCAGAGATCCAGGCAGTAGACCTACTCTGAGAGATGGGGACAGAGAAACACTGTGGAGGCAGTAAGAGTAGAAAATGTCTCCAGAAAGAGAGCTGTTGGTGAGTGGTGGTGGGGTCCATGGGGCGACCGTAAAGCAAGGTCTCTGCAGGTGGCCCTGGGAACAAGGAGAGCCCTAGGAGAGTGAAGGGGGAGACTGGGCTTCACCTCTCATCTGGTTCTGACTTCACTAAGGCCTGCTCCGAGTAGCACTTTAGATTTAAGATGCTCACCTGTTGCTAAGCGCCACCCTTGCAATTTTATTCAGAGGTCATTTAAAATTTTTCGTACTTTTTCAATGGAAAATGCTAGGTTTTAGAGTATGCGCTATTTCTATTGGATTGAAGAGGAAGTCTCCACTCTTGCTACAAACCAACCTAGCGCTCTCGATGAACTCATTGTAACCACACACACACACACACACACACACACACACACACACACACACACACACACACACACACACACACACACACGCAAGCAAGCGAAACCGGCAGTCCGTTTCCTCTGCATTCTTTATGGCCAGACAGGTTTTCCATGGCTGGAGCCCAAGTCGCTTCCTGCCAGGCTCCCCTGCTGCTGGGAACGGAACGGCTCAGACAGGGAAGGGGCCTGCGTGGTTAAGGTGCTGGCGGAAGGAAGGGACGGTGTAGCCCACCAGACTGCTGTGGAGAGCCAAGTCCCTCTGAACGCCACTGGGACCCCCCTTACGGGGCAGTCACGGCCCTCACAAAGCCCAGGAAGGAGCTATTAAGATTTAATTGTGCAAACCCACGTGGCTGATGGGAAGGACTGGGGAGGGGGCTCAAGGGGCTTCTTTCTCCTTCCTTTGCTTTCTTCTCTCTCTCCCTCTCTCTTTTTTTACTCCCCCCACCCCACCCCACCATGGATAGAATAAAAAGAAGAGATGTGCCTTCTGTTTCGGCTTGGGGACTTTCTTAAGGTTCTCTGTGTAGCGTTATTTGAAAAAAGACAAAACCCCCAAACAAAACACAGTTGTATTAACACAAAAGTCTAACTCCACGGTTGAAGTCTCCCTTTCCATTCCCAGAGCCGGTTTCCCAAATGAACCCCGGCTTGTCCCTGCAGACAATGGGGTCCCCCGGGAGCTGCACGTGATCAGACCCGTGAGCGAGAGGCCCGCAGGTCAGCGGCTGGGTCTCCATGACCTCTCCTCTCTGTGAATGGGGGAGGCTGGCTTTCTGTTCTGAGGCGGTGTCTCCTGTGATCAGCTGTGGTGCCAAATGCTCTGCGCTCAGGACGGGGGCATGATGGTGCTCCCAAAGCCAGGCATCGTTTCCTGTGTGTTTGTCTCCTCTGTATCCCCATGACGGGACTCCCTGGCACCCAATACAAACATGGGAGGGGTGGGGATGGGAGTGAAAAAAGAAGGGTGGACACATTTGTTGAACAAACATGAACAGGTGTGTGCACCCGCTTACACGTGTGTGTATGTGTGTGTGTGTGTGTGGCACGCGCGAACGTACGCTCATGTGTTTTTAGATTCTTTTTTATAACAAAAAGATCTCTGAGCTCAGAAAACGGGAAAACAGCTTGGCTCTAGGGTGTGGAATTGATGTTTGTAGCTCCCTAGGATCTCTGTGGTACCCCCATAATTACAGGGACATTTTGAGAGCTCTTGCCCAGTAGTAAATGAACCAGGGAACCAGTTGGCTTGGGGAAGGTGGGGGATGGGGAATGACAGGGCCCACCAGTGGCCTTCTTTGATTCTGTGAAGTTCTGTATAAAGGCAAGTCACCCTCTGAAGTCAAATCTCTTATCTGTCCCCCAAGTCCATAGTGGGGCTGACAGGTTGCAGAGGAACAGAGAACTGGGAAGTACAAGTCCTTTATGCTAGAGCTGCCGAGAGGAAGCAAAGCTTGGACAGACCATGTTTGGAAGGATGCACTGGGAAGTCCCACCGCTGGAGCTGCACTGGAAAACACTTGCTGCCCCTCGCCTACTTGGCAGGTTTGCAGGGGCAATGAAAGCCCGGCCAATGTGAGGGTCCATGATTCATGTCAGAATGGTACCCAGGACTTTTACATACAAGCAGCATGTAAAAGCAAAGAGTGTTTTATTCTGCAGAAGTCCAGCACGCTGGGGTCTCTCATCGCCCAGACAGAGAGACACCCAGAGGGAATTCCAGGGTAAGTGACCTCTATGTTACTCTGTAGGGTTCACCTCTACAGACATCCCTTTACTGGGGTGGAAACCATCACTGAGGAAGTATGGAAACTGTTGCTGACCCATTGTCCTTGCCTCAGGCCAGGTGGCAGGGCAGCTTCTGAGGCCTGGACTCGTCTGGAATTGCCCAGTTCTTGGAAATAGAAATTTAGACCTAGTCTCCTGAACTGCCAATTTGAAGCCTGTCATGGAGTCAGCCTAGCCTGTCTCACTATCAGACAACATATGCTTTCCCCTAATGCTGATAAAGTGGGTACAGAATGCTAGCCCCACCCTCCCCCATGTTAGTGGTTGCTAACAGAAAATTCAAGTTTCCCACTGGCTGCCTCCTGGAATGGCCTAAGGGAGATTACTACACGCTCGCACGCGCGCGCGCGCGCGCGCGCGCGCGCACACACACACACACATTCACCTGTATAGTAATTTTGCATGCGTGAGTGTGTGCATGTGTGTGTTCGAGTGTGTGTTTTAGGTGAGATGCTTAAATTTAGGATTTAGGAAAACTTTCAAGTGACAGGTTTGAGAATCCCCATCAATTCTGGACCTTGAATTTCATTCCAAAATGAAGTCCGTGTTTTTCCTTTGACTGGTCTCTGATACCCGACCCTATGTGAGAATGGATTAGCAGGCAAGGAGACTCAGGCATCAAGAACCGCCTCTCATAAGCCCTCCCTCATTCCCACCTACCACCTTAAGTGCCACCATGAGAGGGCACTGCCTCTGGCCCCCTTGAAAGCCAATGAGCCCAAGATTGGAGCCAGTATCTATGACTCTGTCTAGACACCTTGAACTGAGCAGGACAATCCACATTTAAAGCTACTCTGAAACCTGAAGATGTTACTTAGTACACATTGGATAGCCTTCACTTTAGCACATACCTTAGCTGGTTTTCCATATGTCCACCTTCATTGCTGCCACCCAATAAGAGAAGGGCCACCCAATAAGCAGTGTCATCTAACAGCAGTTCACTGCTTAGAGTGTCAAGAATAGGCAGCTGACACAACTGGCATCTCTTAGTACCTTTCAAATACTCTGCGCAGTTTGTCTCCATGGTATTGAGGAACTCTCAGTAGATATCGTTGCTCCCAGTATTACGAAGAAAAAGGGAAAAGGCCTGATTCCAGCCTCAGGAAGAAGGCACTGGATGCTTTCAGTCATAACCTACCCAAGGGACTCATTGGTTAAGAATATTTGCCATTCTTGCAGAGACCCATGTTCTGCTCCCAGTACACATGGTGGCTCACAGTCATCCTTAACTCTAGTACCAGGGGATCTGACATCCTCTTCTGGACTTCATGGAGATCAGTCCCACATATAGTACAGATACATACATGCAGACTAATACTCATATACATAAAGTAAATAAATCATACACACACACATACATTCATACACACCACATACACACTCACCCCTCACATCACCCACACATGCATATTCACACATACACAATACATACATACCACACATACCCACAACTCACACACACACATAAACACACACACACTACACACACATGGGCACTCATACACACAACACCCACAAGACCCCCCCACACACACACATCCTGAATAGAACATCTCCAAACAGCTTCCCTTACCTTTCCAGATCAGTGGGATCCCTACTTGGTATTACATTGTCAGGTCGGACATTATGAGTTCACTTCCTCAGACAACAAAAGAGGCATGACTTTAAGAGATGCCAGCTCTCTGTTGATGGAAGGAGACAATGGTAATGTCCTCTCTGGGCATGGCTAGCACAGGAGAGGCAGGAAGCAACTATCAGAACATTGTCCCCAGCTGACATCCAGAAACTGGCTTCCAGCCCAGCAGAGATTCCTCTCTCCAGAGTCTTTCTTTCCCTCCTCCTCCAGGGCCAGCACCAGCTACCTCATTGGTATTTTTGCCTAGTTTTGTCTGTTCATAGTCTCAGGGCTGAAGAAAGGACTAGCTGGAGCTGGCCTGGTAACAGGAGAAGGCTAGTCCTCCAAGACCAAAAATGCCTTCAGTAGCTCAGGAGAATCAAACTTCCAGAAGATTCCTCTGCTGAAAAGGTCTGAAATAACATTTCCCTTTCTTCTTCAAGGTAGCACAATGCTACAGGCTACTTACTGGGGATTACCATTTACTGGGTACAGGCTGGAAGGTCAGACCTTGAAACCAAGAGACTACTCCCGGTACAAGGGCTAATTGTGGCCCTCACAGAAGATGGTGGAGCTGGGTTCGGGTCACCACCTCGTTGATGGCAGAATGGCCCTTCTCGCCACCCTTCTTTGCGGGAGCCATCTTAGAGCCTCCGCGCAACGAGGAACAAATCCCTCCAAGCCCACCCGCCCCGCGCCAGGAGCGGATGGAGCCGGATTTCAGAGCCACGACCCCACAACCATCGCTGGGTTCCTTTATAACCCTGGGCTTCACTGGAAGCCTTGGACAGGGCAGGGCAGTGGATACCAGAGACCCAGAGGGCCTGTCCTACACAGCTCTCCAGCTCCTCACCGTGACCTCTGCTGAACTCGTTATCCCTCCCTTCTTTGCCCTAATACTTAACGTAAGAAGAGGGTGCTTCCAGAGAGTAAATGGGAGGAAATCTATGACACAAGGTCCCCGACACTTAAATATCAGTCTTTTTCTTTCCTTCCTTTTTTGTTGTTTATTGTTTTTGTTGTTTTCTTTTGTTTTTCAAGACAACGTTCCTCTGTGTGGCCCTGGATGTCCTGGATCTCACTCTGTGGACCAGGCTGGCCTTAAACTCAGAGATCTGCCTGCCTCTGCCTCCCGAGTGCTGAGATGAAAGGCGTGAGCCACCAATCTAGGCTGATCCCATGTTTTCTTAGCATCTCCATCTCATAGATGCAAAAAGAAAAAAAAAAAGAAAGAAAAAAAAGAAAAAAGAAAACACAAGAAGGTCCACTATATTTCACCCCCAACCGAAAAAAAAATTCAGCTAAGCAATTACAGTAGGAAGATTCATCTCCAGGTTTCTCTTGCCTCCGAACCGGCCATCTAACCCACCAACAAACCACCTCCGGAGACCCCTCAGGCCTAACGCTGCTATTCAGGAGTCCCTGAGTTGTTTGCAGTCAGTGGTGTGGTTCTGACACTCAGAGGTTTCTACTGCCAGGGCCCCCCCCCCCCCCCCCCCCCCCCCCCCCGCTGCTCAGCCTGTGGAAATACTTCAACTGGTCAAAAGGCCCAGCCCCTCCCCCAAGGAATTTAAATAATAAGAGAATAGCAGATGAGAACCCTAACACAGCACAGCTTGCAGAGGAGAACCCTAGTCTGAGGCAGGAGGCTAACACACCCTTCCTAGACAGTCCATGCCTCTGACCTCTAGCTTGTCCAACCTGGAGAAGTCTCTGAACATACATGTTCAATGCATAACATCCTTGCAGCCTTTCTGTGTCCAGAACATAGGCCCTTACCTCTTATTTAGTCCAGAGCTTTACATGTGTACACCCAGTCACCAAGTTGTCATCTGAATGCTATTGCCCACCTAGTGTGCACAACATGGTACCTACCATTTGACTCCCAGCCTACTCACCCCACCTGCCCTGTGACTCCCTTTCCTGTCAACACTACCACCCTCCCACTAACCTGCTGAGACACACCTGCTACCCACTGCCACCGTTATGGGGGCAGGAAACAGGCTGTACCCCAGTGCGACATCAGAGCACATCCCCGAGACTTTGGGTTTGGCTTAGCTGGCTGTGGCAAGGGAAGGGAGACAGCAATTATGGCCTTCAGGACTCCACCTGCGCTGTTGGCAGTAATGTTTTTTTCCCTGGGTGTCAATACAGACCCAGGGTCATTTTTCAGCGCTTGCCAATGGCTGTAATTGCATAGCCCTGAGAGGCTCTCTAGAGACTCCCCCTAGCTCTCCATTCTCTGCTCGTGGACAGTGCTCTATAGACGAAGCCCAGGCTATGTATCATGTGTTTCACATAACCCGTTAATTACTAAATAAAACAACCCAGCTTTCAACCTGATTAGCCCAGATTAATAGCCAGCAGCGGGTTTCATGGGCCTGCACAATTTATCACTGAAAAGACCTGTGTCTTTAATGATTTAGCTACCTGGCCTAGCCGGGCCTGCTCGGGGCCATGGGCCTCTGAGAAGAGTTAATTGCTGTTCTTCGTTTCTGACCTGGAAAGGCCCAGGTGACAGTTTCTATTAGCTAGGCTTGGCCTGCCCGATGACAAAGGATGTCAGGAAGCCCTTCCCTCCCACTTTGTCCTGGAGATATATGGAGGTCAAGTGTCCCCAGCCTCAACACCCCAGCTGCCTGCTGAAACAGGTTGAATCAACCTGTAAATTTATATACCTTTCCCCTCCCCCTCTCCTTTCTTCCTCGATACGCTGAGAGAGTAAATCATTTTTGTCTTAAACTGTCCCATTTCAAGAAGAGCCCTAAGACCTTTTGGTAAAGATGAAATGAGGTGGGAGGCTTGTTCAGGGTGGTATGGCTGAGGATGGTAAAAATGAGAAAACAGTTTGGGAATTTTTGTTTGCTTGTTTGTTTGTTTGTTTGGTTGGTTTTTTTGTTTGTTTGTTTTGCTTTTTTGTTTTTTTGGGTTCTTTTTGGTTTTATTGGTTTTTGTGGGATTTTTGGTTTTGTTTTTTGTTTATTTTTGTTTGGTTGGTTGGTTTTGGTGGTAGTTGTTTTTTCTGGTGCCCTTTCTACTGCATGTTAGCATGATTTGCTTTTCCAGCATGGAGACAGAATGGCCAGATATATTCATCATTTATCATAGGAAGATTCTTTGGTGAACAGGCCCTTCAGCTTAGCAGAACTATTCATTAGTACCAGATCTAATTCCTGATTTGTTTTTTTTTTTTTTTTTTTTTTTTTCAGACCAGGATGCTGAGGCCCCAGTTAGAGGAAGCTTGCGAGTGGTCCCCTTCAGGTTTATCAGGCCAGGGAGTTTCCCAGCAGCCATTGTACACAGACAGAGGCATCCGAGGGCAGAGTTCCTGATTACTGGTTACAACAATAGCAATTATTTCTGAAGCATTTGCGTGTCCAGACCTTTTGTTTACTAAACAGTCTCTGGGTCAGGTTTTCTGGTGACTACCCTGGGTTAGAGCAGTCTGGTTGTCACTGATTGTGTTAGAGCAGGCTGGTCCCAATTAACTTCCTGCAGGGTGAGCGTTAGGTGTCTGTGCCATTTCAGGTCCTATATAGCTGGTGGCCACAGTTTTTTCATTTGAATTAACAATCACGGTGACTACATTTTCAGGTTTTTTTTTTTTTTTTAAGATTTATTCATTTGTTTTATTATGTGATCCCACTCTTGCTGTCTTCAGACACACCAAAAGAGAACATCAGATCCCATTACAGATGGTTGTGAGCCACCATGTGGTTGCTGGGAATTGAACTCAGGACCTCTGGAAGAGCAGTCAGTGCTCTTAACCACTGAGCCATCCCTCCAGCCCAGACTGTTTATTTCTGCTTCATGGATTCCTATACACTTGCTAAACTCATCCGTTGCCTTCTTTCTTCCCCTACAGTTAATAGGGCTCATGTTTTGAAGTAGTTTCAGGTCAATAGAAAACCTGGGCAGAAAGCACAGTTGCCCCCGTGAATCTGTGGGCTCTGCATCTACAGATTCCAACAGGAAAAGATGAAAGACAGTGGAAAGAAAACTGTATACATGCAAACATTTCCTTCAAATGATACAGCAGAAGAACATTGTGTACAGCGTTCACATTGTTTGGGTGCTATAAGGGATCCAGAGGTGACATAAAGCATGCTGGAGGACAGAACTCCTGTTAGTACATCATGTACTAACCTTAGGCATCCACAGGGTTTTGTGTCAGTCCCACTATGTGCCCTGCAACCACCCTATGACTATTGAGAGAAAACTGCACACAAGCTTCTCAGGTCCCTTCATCCCCGCTTGCACCTAGTCTTATCTGGGTATAGTCCGTTTGCTAGACTGGATGGGCTATATTAATTCATCACTAGTGGCTACGCTCATAGTTCAGAAGCATGTGTTTTTTTGGCTCTGTGAGAATCGATAACCCTCTGATCTATCACAGTAGTATAGAGTGGTTTTCTGGGCAGGAGAGATGGCTCAGCGGTTAAGAGCACTGACTGCTCTTCCAGAGGTCCTGAGTTCAGTTGCCAGCAACCACATGGTGGCTCACCACCATCTGAAATGGGATTCAATGCCCTCTTCTGGTGTGCATGAAAACGGCATATAGATATATATTAAATAAATAAATCTTATTATTTTTTTAAAAGTCCTAGTTTCCCTTTGTCTTTGTAGCTTTGCCCTTCCCAGAATGGTGTATAAGACATGCCATGCGGTACCTTTGCCTGTGCGGCATAAGCGTCCCCTGCCAGAATTACCTTTTCCTGGTTTTCTTGACGGGGCTCCCAGTGATGCCTCTGCTCAGCTCTGACTGTGTAAAGCACAAGCCGGAATGTCCGTTTCCCCAAAGGCCCATGTGTTAGAGACATGTTTTCCCGAATGGCACTACTGGGAACCTCTAATCCGGTAGAGTGGGACTACAGAGAGCTCTGAAGGCATGGAGGGTATGGCCCCTAGTGGGAAGAGGATCTTCTCTCATGATCTGTTACACTGCCCCAAACCAGACAGGGCCAAGAGCTATGACCAAACTCTCCAAAGCCACAAACCAAAGTGAACCCTTGTCTTTTATAAATCGTTATGATGTATCTTACTCCTTTGCATAGGGCAATGTGGGGTGAACTAAGACAACATTATATTTCATCAATATTATCTGCGTTTGTTTTTGAGACAGGGCCTCACTATGTAGCCTGTAGGTTGTTCTGGAACTCATTGTGTAGACCAGGCTGGCCTCTAATTCATAGAGATCCACCTGCCTCTGCCACCCAAGGGCTGGGATCGAAGGCAGGCACTGCCACACCTGGCTTCCCCCAACCCCAAGATGAATTTTTGTTTGTCTTAAATACCACTGTACAAATTTCTTTCTGAAAGTGGTGACCTTTTACCCGGTATTAAATATCACCTTTACTCCAAAAAGGTAGACTCTGTATACATTGAGTATTTATTGAAAATCTCTTGGTTGAGTGTAGTTTTATCCCAACACTCAGGAAGCAGGCACAGGAGGATCCCTGTGAGTTTGAGGATAGCCTGGTCTACATGGTGAGTTCCAGGACAGTCTGGGCTACATGGTGAGTTCCAGGACAGCCTGGGCTACATGGTGAGTTCCAGGACAGCCTGGGCTACATGGTGAAATCCTGTTTCAAAAAGGAAGGAAGGAGGGAAGGGAGAGAGGAAGGAAGAAAGGAAAGAAGGAAGAGGGGATGGATCAGTCTTGCTAATGGTGTCTACCTATTATATATAAAAAAAGGACAGAATTTTTTCTTTTCTTTCTTCTTTTGTAAGAAAAAAAAATCACACACCACATTTAAAAGTATTTGGCATGCTATAACTCATGGACTCCTTGTGCTTTGGAAGTCCTAATCCTGTCTTCCCTTCCTCCCCGTGACAAAGCTCACATTTTTTTTCTCCGAAACAGGTGTCTGTCTTCCTCTGGCAGTACTTCTGGGCATCTCATGTAAGAGAGTACTTGGGGCATCTAGCAGTCAGAAGGCAGGCTACACGTTCTGTACTGCATAGGGCAGCCCCTCAACAAAGACTGATCAGTTGCAAACATCACAAAGTCTCTGGCAGAGAAACTCTGGATTGAGAGGAATTCCTCCCTGGGGCAATCTCAGCATCTCAGTTTCCTGCAGAGGCTCCCTCCAGCATCCTCCTGATTCTCCTGTGTGAGCCTGTGCCTCCATCACCCTAATCCACCTCTTGTTCATTTGTGAGTTTCCTGGGCTCAGCACACTGCAGGGGTCTGGCATGCAAATTCTTTCCAGCTGCTACATTGCTGGTCTAATCTCTGCCTCTGAACTAGACAGCGCTGTGGCTTGGGAGAAAGGCACTTCCCACAATTTACTTAGGCAGCTGTTCACATTTTGCTATTATTCTTCTAACCCAAAGAGCCCAGTGCCCACAGTAGTGGTGTTTACCTTCCCTGAAAAGCAAATGCGGGTAGCCACCTTGCAAGCCTCCTGGGGTCTGGGAGCACAGAGACACAAGGCAGGGGGTGATGCTGGGGAAAGATTTTCCGAAGTTTTCCTCAGGTTGCAGAAATCTAGGTTAGCCTGCTCAGCCGTTCAGGCAAGGCAGGAGAAGATAAAGAAAAACCCAAGCTACTTATTAAAGAAGTTTTGAGGGCTGTGTTCTAGCTACTGGGGGGGGGGGGTGGGTGTTTTTGTTTTGTTTCGAGTCTTTAGTTCAGTCACGACACCGTGGTTCAGTCATGATGCCAACCCAGACTTGGTCACAGAGTGAGGGGGACCAGTGGATGTGCGACAGTAAGCCTCCATTGCAGCTGGGCAGGCCCAGGATGCTATAGACCTGGGACCCAGTGACTGTCTCCCTGGTGGCCTCACCCAGCATAAACTCAGCCAATATCCAGACGCAGGCTGGCCTGACCTGGCCCTCCATTTCCCTTTATGTCAGGCGTAGAAAGCTCCCAGACCTCATTTGTGCATTCTAGCTACGCGTTTGCAAATGAGGAAACCCAGAGAACTGGCCCATTCCTTGGTTGAGGATCTGAAAACAGGCACTTGAGGGTCAGAAGTAAGCCCAGGGTTCCGTGGGCTCTGCGACCAATCCAGCTGTGCCCAGGGGAACAGTGAAAGAGCGTCCAAACAGAACCCAGTCCTCAGCCTATAGACACAGATGCTCAGGGGCTTCCTAGACCTGGATCAATATCCTTTTCCCACCGCAAGTGAGAAAAAGCAGATCCTCGATGAATCCTCTCTCCCGCCCTTCTAATCAAAAGGAAGCAAGGCTGGTGACAGAGGAGCTCAGCTTGGGAGGGCGAGGGAGGCATTCTCCAATGAGCTTTTTCTGCTTATGTAATAGATCTTCATTATCAGCACTGTCTTGAGGCTCCGTTGGTCCTCAGGGAGATGCTTCATGATCTAACTGCTTAATAAGTGGCGGCTGGGGCTCCCAAAGAGATGATAATGGAAGAGCGAGACTGGAGCCCTCCTGTCTCCCGGTTCAGTGTTTCCTCCCTCTCAGCTGATCTCCAAGACCCTGGCCAGGCAGAAGGGAAGGCACTGGCTCGCACATGCTCTGTCGGAAGGCAATCCGCAGGAGCCACTGTCCCTTGCCCACGTGGAGGGGAACAAGACCTCGGATTTGCACGCTCTTCAGCACAGATGTCCTGAGGAAACTCCGAGAACTGGTCTGTTCCTTGGCCGAGGGTCTGAAAACAGGCTGTTACCGCTTAGAAGTAATAAGCCAGCGCTCCGTTGTCTCTGCGATCAATCCAGCTGTGCCCGGGGGGACAGCCCACAGGACTGTTAGGCACCCCTGCATTTCGCTCCACCATTTAGTTAGTTACACTGTAGTGTGTAGTCACACACCAAACGTGTGTCCCGTGCTTGCTTCGTGCAAGGTGGGATACGCCCAACAGGGCTGTTCCATCATAGCTGCTGCCCGACTCACCGCCTGTCATTCTCAGTCTGGGGTTCAATCTCTGCACGTTCCTCTCCCAAGCACACATCTCCAACTTCTTGCTGTCCAAGATTTTCCTCCGAGATAAAAACAAACACCCCACCACCGACCACCACTCAAGAAGCAACATTGATTGCTGTCTTGGCGAAACAAACTTGGAAACCTTGAGAATTATGCACGGAGATGGGATCCAGATGTCTTTTCTAAGTCTGGAAGAGCAGGATCTGTCTTAGTGTCCAATGGTAGTGGACCCGTCAACAAAATATGAAGGAAAATCGTGCAGAGGTTAAAACTTCCCACTTCCAGAAGCCTCTTGTGAGTGGATGTGTTTAGGGGTATGTGTGTCGAGACTCACATTAGATATGGTGGCATGAAGAAATCGCTGTTATCAGTGGTGAGTTGGGGAGGGGAGGGTCTGTGGCAAGAATATTTTGTTACTGAAATTGTTCAGAATCTCTGCCGTGATAATCGTAAAACACAGACAGCCCCTTGCTGATTTTATACTCATCTTAAAGCCTGCTATTAGATAATCAGCCTTAATGCCTGGAGGTGGGTCCCGACCAGCCTTTTCCTTCGGCACTCACTACCCTGCTGCCCGTTAAAGGATACTTTGTTGACACTTCATGCCTTTTTGCTCACTGGACTTACCATGGGAACATTTCTCTGAGAGTTAGGTTGCTGGACAAGCTTTCCATGTGTTTAAGGAACATGGATGTGTATTTTGTGATTAAAGAGGTGGGTTTTTAAAAAGACCGGAGTTTCATTTGTTCTACACAGAGGGTCTCAGTAGACATCCTACTAAACGTACTTTATTTCGAACGATGGTGTAAACTTTATGTTTTGTTTTGTTGATTTTTGTTTTTGTTTGTCCTTTGGTTTTTCAAGACAGGGTTTCTCTGTGTAGCCTTGGCTTTCGTGAAACTTGCTCTGTAGATCCAGCTAGTCTCTAAGTCAAAGATCTGCCTCCCAAGTGCCGGGATTAAAGGCACACACGTGGTACCACTGCCCAGCATGTTTCATGGTTTTAAAGATCATAATGAATCTACTAACCAAAAATTATTTATGTTTAATATATTTTCTAAGAAATCTCTGCATGTTCAAAGATGACACAAATAGTCTACTTTTTCCCCCTGAAAGCAAAAAAGGCATTTGATTCAAGTCGCCATCCCTTCGAGATAAAAGCCCTGATTAAGTTACACAGAAGGAGTAACCTCAGCACCACAGAGGACAACATGATTGACCCATAGCCAACATCACATTGCGTAAGGAACAAGTGAAAGCAGTTCCTATGGACCACAGAAGAGGTCTATACATTCTTGCCACACTGTTCAAAGTAATAGTCGAAGATTTAATGAGAGCAATTAGACAAAAGAACAAAAGACACATAAACAACAAAGGAAGAAACCAAATTGTCCCTGGTTACTGATGATAAGTTTCTATATATAGAAAACCCCAAAGATGCTACCAAAATGCTATGAGAACTGATTACTGTGCATGCTGTCTTCCAGGCATGGCCTAGCTGTTGCCCTCTTTAACTCCCAGCACTACAATTACTGACCAGAGAATTGCACAAGACTGGATCTGGTAATATCACATTATGGGGTTCCTCCATCTCCATGGATTTGTAGTCAATAGTGGTGGCTAGGAGGAGGGGTCATGAGGCCCTGCCCCTCTAGGACAATACATAACAGTCAGTGATTAGTGAGAGGAGACTTTTTCTTCAGTGGTGCAGCCACTTGTAAGTTGCCTACTGTAGATAACCCTCCACCCATTCTCCTATGAATAATGCTAATTAAAGTCATTGATCCATCAAGCAAAACCTGGGACAGAATTGTTTCTCTGGTCTGTCATTTTCCCAGTCAATGTGAAGAAACACTAGTTTGATGTACCAAGAAAATACAGTACAGATAAATACAAAAAGGTAGCAAGACAAAACCAATACACAAAAATAAGTAGCTTTTTTCTAACCTAATGTTCTTTCTGAGAAAGAAATGAGCAATCTCATTTGCAACGCACATACAAATGCAACATGCATGCATGCACAATAAACATACATATATAACGCACATACATAATCCACATGCTATATGACACATATGCATGCACAACATACATACAGAAGACACATACATGCACAACACACAAGCGTACACAGCACACATACATATATAACACATATATGCACACATATATACACAAACACACATACATACTGAACACACATACATATACAACACACATGAATACATAGCACCCAAACATGTATAACACACATACATGCACACATGTATACACAATACACGTTCATACAGAACACATGTGTGTACAGCACTCATATATATATATACCACATATATACACAAATGTATACACAACATACATATACACATGCACACACACATATATATATACAACACACATGCATACTCATGCACAATCATACATATACATATAAATATGCACACATAAGACACTTGAATATATAACACACATATATACACACAAACACGGCCTAAGAATAAACCCACTAAAGACATGAATGAAAACACTTTATAATTTAGATTTAAGATGACATTTAAAAGTAAAAAGATGGCCCCTGTTAATGGTTTGGGAGAATTAGCATTGCACAAACAGTCATACATCCCCACACGATCTATGGGTTCAAAGTAATCCCTGTAAACTACCAGTAGTATTTTTTGCAGAACTTCAAAAAACGTTCGTATGTGAATCATGTCCACAGGAGCCATCAGAGAACATCGGTCCTCTGGAACTGGGTTTTACATGGTTCTGAACCACCATGTGAGTGCTGGGAGAAAAGCCCAGTCCTTTGTGAGAATCGCAAGTGCCTTTAAAGATGGAGCCATCTCTTCGGCCTTGGGAAACATTTTTAAAAATTATTGCTTAGGATAAATCAAATCATGCAGGTTTTATGTGATACTCAGTATTGGGGTGGGAGTTGTCTTAATGACTTAAAGCCTTATTTCCCTGCCATAAGTTTCCTGATCAGCTTGTTAGATGCTTTCTCTGTGTCTTTATTAAGATGATGATGTGATATTTTTGATAACATGATAGCATATGTTGCCTGATTTTCAATGTTAAATTGACTTCCACTTCAACAACCCAAAGTCTAATCTGTGTTTGTCTGTGCTTTTTCCTCGATTCCCTCTAAAAGTTTTCTTCGTGTATTTCACTTTGTATGTTTACTGCAATGACGTCATGCTCACCAAGTTTAGCTTACATTCTGCCTAAGCTGCCATTAGTCTTATCTGAGTTTTTCTTTAAAAAACTTTTCAGGTTTTTTTTTTCTCTTTTGACTCTTGCTTTTACGCATTTCTTTTCTCTGTTTGACATGCAACATTTCTCCTCCAGTTTCTTGAAAGTATAGAACATGTTTATATCTCCTTAAACATTTACTAGGACTACATCATTTCTGGATGAGTTTTGATTCGTTCTCCTTTCTCATCACAGGTCATGGCACACATGGCTGGTCATGATGCAGCCACCCTACCTGTCACTCACCCCCACTTCAAACAGCTACCAGAGGGATGACACAGAGAAGGCAGGTGTTTTCAGACACTGAGCAATAGCGACAGGGGATTTGATTTCCAAGAAGAGGCTGGATGTGGTAAGTCTCATGGTTATCCCGCCTATCTAGAAGCCTTACAGCTCCAACAAGCAGACCGGAACCTCAGCACAGACTTGCTCTTCCTGAGCTGAGCAGAACCAACACTTTGGCTCTTTGGAGAGGCTGGACATTGTGAGGCAGAGATTTATAGAAACTGGGCGGCAATAGAAGAACAAGAACCTGTACTGTGCTTGGTGCCGGGGGTGGGTCTGTGGTTGAGAACTGAGCACTGCACACACAGACGCGATTCCCTGAGACCCGGCAAAAGTCACTTGCTGCAGGCTGTGCCGAAAGCCGTACAGTCACCAGAACTTAGCCTCAGCAGAGGAGAGAGACCTGAAGGATTTCCAGCTGGGTCCCCGGAAAGCTTTTGGCTTAAGATGAAGAAGCCAGTGCTAGGCCTGGGCCAACTCTGAAACTATGCTCAGAGCAAAATAACACTTCATCTCACAGAACTACTGTTATGAAATATAATGCGACAAATGAGGTACCTTTGGTGGGCCCGTGCCAAGGTGAACCCCTGAGTAATTACACTGTACAGTAGACCTTGTGTAAAAGAGATTTATTGAGGAGCAGGAAGGAGTGAGGGCCTGGGGAAGGAGCAGAGGTAGTCAAGTGGACAGGCAGACAGACCGACAGACAGGAGCAGAGCCATGAGGGCAGAGTGAGAGAGCAAAGGGGGGCAGGGGCACCCACAAGGAATAGATAGAGAGGACACTGTGGACAGAGAAACCTGGAGTGGCAGGTGGGTCCCCTTTATCCACAGCACACACCTGTCCCAGCTGGCAGCAGCGGGTCATGATGTAGCAATTGGTAGGTTCTCAAGGGCAGGCCAGTGGCATCATCTGTACACTAACAATCACTACTGCACTTGTGGTGTGCCATCCATCGGCCGAAACGAAGCAAAACGTCGTTCTTTCTGTTAGATTTACTGGTGAATATTAAAGTCTGGGCTCCTCAGCGTGAAACCCTTAGCCGAGTAAGGTTCACCGTTCACGTTTTAGCACCGGAGAGCCTTTGGAAATGGCAAATGCCTGCCTCGGTGTGCTGAACCTTGGAGGGCTTTGTGTTCTGAGACGGAAGGCGTGCTTTGAAGGTGTGAGTGGCGCTGTGAGGAGGCAGAAGCAGTATGACATGGGCGGAGGGATTTGACAAATATAATTTAAGATGTAGTGGCCTCTTCTCCAGAGTCTGGCTTCCTATCCGTCATAGGATCTTTTCTAATGAAAGGAAGGAAAGAGGATGAGAGGTGAGGGAGGACGAGAATTTGGTTTGAGATTTATTTATTTATTTACTTATTGTGAGTACACTGTCACTGTTTTCAGACACACCAGAAGGGGGCATCGGATCCCATTACAGATGGTTGTGAGCCACCATGTGGTTGCTGGGAATTGAACTCAGAACCTCTGGAAGAGCAGTCAGTGCTTTTAACCGCTGAGCCATCTCTCCAATCCTGACATTCAAGAGTTTTGACCTTTATACGTGTTGATGCTTTAGTATGTCAAGAGTATGGCATTCATGATGTCAAGGACATGATTGGCACCGAGAATATGCTTAATTCTCTGCAACCTCCACCCTCCTGATCTGGCAGAAGGGAAAGAAACTAATGGGCTATATATACTTCAGCAGTTCTCCTTCCTCAAAACACAGAATTCCTTCTCCACTGAATGCCTAAGCCATTTCTCTGAGCAGGTTTATGGGAAGTTACTAGAAACTGGCCAGGATGAGAAATGGCTGTTTTGTTACTTAACACAATCTGCAAATTCTACAAAGGGAGATTCACTGATGTATTCTTCTAACTTTCTCTCCTATACCTAGACACCAAGTGTGACATAGGAGTGTGCAGAAAGCATTACTCCCTGCTGCATGGCTTTTGTTTGCTGGATGCCCCAATTTGAGGTGAGCAGAACATCACGCTTCCTGCGAAGCTAACATCCCCAGCTGTCATCTACAGCATTGTAGCAGGCACCTGCTCGCTGCTCGGCTGTGGGGGTCACGTGATTTTCTTGCCTCCACCTCCCTCTTGTTTCGCCACCCTGTTAGAGATTGGTTCTAATTCAATCAGAAATCTGCATGTCCGAACGCTGAAGGTCCTTGTCCCCAATTGATTTTTGATCTATCAATAAAGATGCCAGCGGCCGGCCAATGGTTGGGCAAAGGGAGATGGGGTGGGCCCTTAGAGTTGCATGGGCTAAAATGCAGGAGAGAGGAAAGAGAGATCGCCACGTGTCCAGGAAGGGTGGGATGCAGGAGCTGCTGGAGAGAAAGCCACCCACCCATGTGAGAATTTGGGTAAGAGGCCACTGGCCATTTCCCTGGTTGGATTTGGGGTAACAGGGGAAGGTTTAGGAGTGTCCAGTCATTGAGTCAGCCAAGGCATTTCAAAACTAACCTTTCATTTCTGGATCTAAAGAGTTCCTGGATGGGGGCTGGAAGCACATGACCTGTGGGGAGCACACAGTGGTGTAGCCAAAGCTCAGTGCTACACCACCCAGCACTTCAAATGGAGTCTCACTTCATATATATCTGGACTGTTTTGTTTTGGTGTTGTCTGTACAGTAGATTGTGAGGGCACAGCACTTTGCCTGCCGTTCCAATGAGCTCAGTAACTTGTCCACAGAGGCTGCCCCCATGCCAGCTTCACTTTCCGTGGGTTTAGTTATCCATGGTTTCAGTTACCCATGCCCAACCGCAGTTGAAAACTATTAAATATAGAAGTCCTCTAACTTAGCAATTCATATATTGTAAACGTGAGCTCTTCTCAGTAACACAATAAAACCTCACTGCACAGAGCATGCCTGGTGTGTGACCTGCCCTTTGGTCAGTATCTCAGTCAGGGTTTCTATTCCTGCACAAACATCACGGCCAAGCAGCAAGTTGAGGAGGAAAGGGTTTATTCAGCTTACACTTCCACATTGCTGTTCATCACCAAAGGAAGTCAGGACTGGAACTCAAGCAGGTCAGGAAGCAGGAGCTGATGCAGAGGCTATGGAGGGATGTCACTTACTGGCTTGCTCCCCCTGGCTTGCTCAGCTTACTTTCTTATAGAACTCAGGTCTACCAGGCCAGGGATGGCTCCACCCACAATGGGCTGGGCTCTCCCCCCTTGATCACTAGTTGAGAAAATGCCTTACAGCTGGATCTCATGGAAGCATTTCCTCAACTGAGGTTCCTTTCTCTGTGATAACTCCAGCTTGTGTCAAGTTGACACAAAACCAGCCAGTGCAACCAGCTCATTCAAAGATTTCAATATCTTCTTCTCATCATCTCTAAGCTTGTTACTCACCACATGGGTGTCTCCAATATCAGGGTTTGTGTGCAGATAACCCCTGTTTTACTCTAATTCTGGCCTGTAAGAGTGGTGGTGCTGCATTATAGATTATTATTATAGTCGTTCTACCTGATTACTAGCCACTGCTAATAACTTCCCATGCCTAGCTTAAAAGCCAACCTTCATAATGGGCGTGCGGCTAGAGGAAAAGCCTGGTGTACATGGAGCTTGGTGACATCAGTGGGTGACATCCACCCACTGGGACTGCTGCCGCACCCCTCATATGAGACCGATTCTGTATATAGAACCTGTGACTCAGTAAATGAATAAATGAATCCATGTGTTGATTCCTTGTGAAGGGGACTAAATATGGACGCGTTCATCCTGGGACTCCTGTAGAATCACTCTGCAAGAATGAATACATCTTTGATCGGAGTTCCTTATTCTCCTGAAAACTGTTCTGGAGAAACAATTAAAAGGCGCTGCACCAATAACCCGACAGAAGATGGTCTGCAGGGATAAATATGGCCAAACCAGAGTTTAGAGACATACTGGGGTTGGTGGCTGAATCACCCCCAGTGATTCTTAAACTATGGGTTACGGCCCCACATGGGGTGGGTATTTAATATTGTGGGGCCTGAGAAAATTTGGTGACAGTAAGAAATTTCTGAATTCACAGTGACTAAAAGTTTAAAGTCCATGATGGTATGTCTGGAAGTATTTGCCTGTGCTACATTGTGTGACTTTCCTGCAACTTCGGTTCTAGCACACACCCCACACAATCATACTTCTGGTTTTGAATGAGTGTGTTTATCAGACATGTTCCTAGAAAAAGTGAAAGAGCATCAACTCAGAAATGTAAACATCTGCCAGAAATCGGCTGGGGAAGTGATGGTAAGTCAGCTGGAGGTCCCAACTGAGTGTCTCAGTGTGTCCACCATGTTGAAGAACAGGCTGCAGCAGCAGAGAGAGTGGAGCATTGTCAAAACAGGCCTCAGAGCATCCAACAGAGGTGAGCTACGCAACCTCACTGAGAAAACAATGTCATCAAACTGGGTGCTTACATCTAGCTTAAGTAGACAGGGGAAGCGCTGTTGAATCTGTCACATAGGTGTTTCTCAAATGAGCTTCCAGCTGCTCATTCCAACAGCATGAGATACAAAATAACCACCACAGGGGCTCCTTTAGATGTCCTCAAGAGGAAGGGTTTTCAGTAGCTCTGTCTATCTGCCATCCTCTTTCCTCTTTGCACAGTGTTGGAAGCCCAGAATGCACTGGGACAGACATCTCAGAGGACACATGAAATAAAGATCTGAGCTGTGGGGAGTGAGCCCATCTTCTCTCTCTCTTTTTTTTTATTAATTTTTAAGATTTATGATTTATTTATTTTATGTATGCAAGTATACTGTAGCCATCTTCAGACACACCAGAAGAGGGCATCAGATCCCATTACAGATGGTTGTGAGCCACCATGTGGTTGCTGGGAATTGAGCCCAGGACCTCTGGAAGAGCAGTCAGTGCTCTTAACCACTGAGCCATCTCTCCAGCCCGAGACCATCTTCCCAGAATCCACTTTCAACACACACAGACACCATGTGATGGTTTACCAATACAGTTTATATAACAATGTTGGAGAAGCTCCATGTCCCATTGTCACAAATAGTCACTTCAGACTTAAGCTTTTATGGCAAAACCAACAAGCAAATCTCTGTCATTCATATGTTCTTTAATAAATAAAATTGTCCATATACCAAAGAATTGTTTTAAAATAATTTTTTTATGATTTAGTATCAGCAGTGTTTGATTAGAATACTTGCTTTGTATACTTAAATACTTAGGGTCAGCAAAACATTTGGGTGAAAAGAGAAAAAAAAAATCTAAGCAGCTCTACTTGGAGCTGCCGGCCAATACCACTGTCTGTCATATGCATCCAGGAAGGGCTTCTTACTTCCAACACTAGAGCTTAACCTGCATGGGTATTCTTGAACAGTAAGACACTGACGGGGCATCTGTTCCTAGAGAACACAGCATGTGGGAACATTGTGAGTTCTCTTGGATACAATAACGAAGAAAACAAAGACATCCTGAGCTTTCTTCAATTGAAAAAGCTCTGGGCGCAGAATACTAAGGACCATGTGGTTAACACTTCTCATCACTCATTAAAGAATAGCCAAGGGACCATGATGGGCTAGAACGAGCCCAAGACATATCATAAGCAAAGATGATGGTCTCCAGGACACTGACCTTCTAATTCAAGTCATTGGTGACCACTTGTCAGTCCTGCCCACAGGATAATTGTCTGTGTTTCTATTGAGTCACCTGCAGTTCCAAGTAAGAGCCTGCTGCTTTCTAATCCAGTGGGAATGAGGGTCAGAAAAGAGGACTCTTTTTCTGAAAGATACCCCAGAAAAGTCTGAAGTATCCTCACAAAATGAGACTTTGGTTAAAGTCCAATCATGGTTTAGCATCAGAATAGCCAGGTAGTAGAAAAGGATGGAAAGATGAGCCCATGAAGGGCCTGTCATTCTGGGCCCACCACACCAGCCTGGACAGTCCTTCCCATCTTCTACCTCTTAGGATCATCAGAGGAGAAGCTGTCCTAGAGAAGACATGGAATCTCCAGCATCGTGCTGATGTGCATGTCATTCTGAACAGCAGCCTGGGAGATGGAGCATCCCAAAGACATCTACAGGCTGATGGAATACCAGAGGCCATTCCCACAGAGGGGATGAAATGAGTTTTGTTAGACATAAGTTCATAATAATAAAAAAAAACCCAAAAAAACAAAAAACAAACAAACAAAAAACCCCAAACACCTCCCCATTTAAAATGACATTTAAAATGTCACAAGGTAAATTGTGACAGCTGATCAGAAGGGTGCAGACCATGCTAAAGCGGAAGTGCAGGTGAACTAGGCAAGAAGTTAGGTGGAGATGGTGTCTGTTTCCCACTCGCTGGTGTCCAACCTCACCATATTTCAGGTTCAACTTGTTTTAAAAGAATTGGTGCAAAAAAAGATGAGGGAAAGGTAGAAGGGGTGGGCTCCTTAAGTCACTTAAGTTCTGAAAATGTAGCAGGTCTTTGTGTAAACAAAGATTTTACTCTAAGATAAACATTTGCATAAATAGTTTACAAGGTTGGAGATAAAAAGATTTCAATTCTTTCTCACAAGCCCAAGTTATACAGTGTTTGACAGGGGAAAATGTTTCTTAGAGCTTTTCTAGGTCCCCCTGTGTTGGGAAGGTTATGATTTCAGGATTCCATATCTAGTCTCTCACTTGCAGGCAAAACAGCCCCCCTCCTGGTAGAGATTCCCTTGAAATTCAGTAAATAAGCACTCCACATTCTTTCTATGTCCTAAGATGGAAGCTGTATTTGAGTTTGGGGTGGTTCTTTAATTTTTTCTTCTTAAACTGGGATTGGAAAATACTCTTGGTGTCTTGACCTCTTCTCTGTTCATATTTGTTCCCATGTGATCTCATGGTTCATACAAGCTTTGTGTGTTCTCAAACGTAACTTTAATTTTTTCAAAGCCTACTTTTAATGATGACTCTTAAACATGCTAACCTGCCTCCTAATCTACCATCCACCAGAGGTAGTAGAAGCAAATCCCATCTGCATTAGCAGGAAATCGGCAGCTCAGTTCACAGGTCAGCAGCAGTGGCTTCGTCCATCCACATACACTTCACAGATACACCAGCAGTTCAGTTCACTAGTGTCAGGATAGCAGCAGCAGTGGCAAGTCGGCATGAGTTAGCAGGAGGGATTCGGCCCATCAGGGATGCCAGGAGGAGTTCACAGCTGTGCCTCTCTTAGCGACATGAAGACCAGTAAAGATGCATGGCCAAGAAGCTAGCTATGCAAGCAAGCCAAGCTTAGCCAAGCCAAGCCTCTCTCATAGGCTTTTGAGTTTTATTTCTACTCCTCCCCAAACATTACTTGTCCTCCATATGTCTTGCCTCGGCATGTGAGTCTTTCTCATTTGACATCATTTTGCCAATCAGCCTGAGTCAGAAGAAGCCGCAAGAAGCCGCCAGCACGCCACAAGAAGATTTTTGGTGTGGCAGTTTTTCTCTATGGAGTCCTGACAAAAGCAACTCAACTACACAATGAAAGGGGAACCAATACACGAGTGTCATTAGCGAAGAACCCTGCATCACGGGTCCTTTCACGTGCTTGCCTTAGCAGAACATCCTTTCTCTGGTGTCTGCTTCAGTGTTCCGTCTTTGTTTGCCCCAGTTAAAACACCATCTGACACGACTGACTTTCCAAAGAACCCTTAAGTTTCCATTTCATTAGTCTCTTTTCCGTTGCTGTGACAAACTACTACATTCTTGGCTTAAGGCAATACTGAGTTAGTGCCTTATAATTTTGTAGCTCAGGAGACTTGTGGAACTAAACATCAATGTGTTGACAAAGCTAGTTTCTTCAGAGGGCTGTGGGGAGAATCCATTCTTTATCTCTTCCAGCTTTAGGATGCTGGAGCTACTCCTTGTCACAAGGGCCATCACTCTAATCTCTGACTCCATCATCACATCCATCATACCCAGACCATCAAGAATGATCTCCTCGTCTCCTAGTCTTTAACTTAATCACATATCAAGCCCCTGTTTCCACAGAGTGTTCATGGGTTCTGAAGATAAGGTGATGCACATATTGTAGGACGCATTATTGGGCCTACCATACAGTCTAAACTTCTGCTAGACTTCCAATGTCCTCTCATAAGCCCAGTGTACATGCTGAGAGCCGACACCTCTATGCAGTGGTGAGGTATGAGGGCTGGGTCTCAGGAGCAGGACATTACTACAGATGTCACTGCCGTAGATTGCCAATGAGAGGGCAGCTGGCTGACAACAAAGTGAGATTGCTCCACTGTTGTGGTAAATCTCCAACCCAAATAAACCAATGAGAACACAACTCAATTAATATGAATATTAAGCAGTGCTTCTAGTTTGGGCAGATCTACCACTACACTACTATATTCCCCAGCTATGGGATCCCTTATAACTTTTGGTTTCTCCAGGCCACATGCTTCTGCTCCAATTTCCTTCCATCTCCTTCTCCATCTCCTCTCTTCCTCCTCCCCTCATTTTTCCTAAAACTTTTCAGCCCCATCTTTCCTTCCACTGTCCAGTCACCAGCTCCAGTCTTTATTTTACAAGTTAAGATGGAAAAAAGGTTGACATGAAGTCACGTGACTATGTGACTTACTTTTTGTCTCAGGCAGCCCCTCTTAAGGAAGCAGGATTGACATAAAAGTAAAAACAGCACAAGGGAAATCCATAACATTTCCCCCCTTTTTGTCCATTTATAAAATGCTGTTATCTCTCAGATATAAATTGAGTACGATTAGCATTCTAAAATTTACAAAGTATAACATATATTTAATACCCAGTCCTTCAATTTTTTTCAATTAAACAAAGCACCTTGCCATCTATCTTAACTTAAAAGACTTATAATTATATTCCTGACTTATGTGTTGGCTTTAGATTGTATGCCATCTGAAAACCATCCTGTCAAATCTATATCATCTTTCTCAATGCTAAATAACTTGGGGTAGCTATGAAACTACAACCAGTCTTCAACCCCATCAGAAATATAAGGACAACTAATATTACCTGAAAATATGAGAAGCACAGAACATAGCTTCTAAAACTTAGGCAGTTTGTAAAGACCACTAATCACATGGGCAGTCTCTCATTCTTCAAAATGTTGGAGCACCAGTCTTCAGCCTTCTGGACCAGAATCATCTGACAGACCATTGTAATGCAGAATTTTGAATGGCTGATTACCCGGTCTTGGCACATATTATCGGTCAACTATTCTAAGAGTAGTACCCACTATGCATAGGTGGTAGTGAGTGCTACTGGGTAAATGAGAGAAAGAAATGTCTTTTCTTGTAGGTGCATTGGGAGTCAGAGACACATGCCAGTTACTGTATCTGTTCTTTCATTCACTTCGCCCATGAAATCTTTATTAAAGGTTCTGGTTGGTGATATACGTACACACACAGGCTAATCTCAATATAAAGGAGGTCCCAAAGTGCTATTTTAAGAGATCAAAATACAACATGACCAAGAGGAGAGATAGTTCAATCTATCCTGTTTGCTTTGTGTGACTAGAGGTGGCTTACTAAAGGAGGAAGCCTTTGACCAGGCCAAGATGGATTTCCAATTATATTAAGCTAAGACGCCACTGTTCCCACCTAAACTCAAGTTGACATTTCATCCCCACTGTGTGGAATTGATAAATGGGTCCAGGTAGTATTTTGAGGGGCTCCTATGGGTTGTTTATTCATGAGATGGAGATTATCAGAAAAGTCTGTTGTCTAAGCCAATATTGGTTCTGTCTCTTGCATGTGTTGTGACAGAGTCACTTCCAGAAAGAGGATGATTCCCAAATATAGTCCTATACCTTGTACTTTCAAGCTTCCAAAAATCTAAGTAATAAATTTCTTTTCTGGCCAAAATACATAGTCTCAGGCTTTCAATTAGAGTAGCAGAGAATAGACCAAGAACTACTGTGAGTCTTAGGATTCATGGCTGAAGGCAGTTTCCAACCAATACCCAGCAGCCTGTCAAGGAACAGAATAGACTCTAAGAGACATGCAGCATCCCTTTTTGTCATGAAAACCTAAAAGGAGAAGAGACCAAAGTATCACATCTACAGAGCAGAAGGCAGCAACTCATAAGGTCAGGCCAGACTCAGTGCCTCTGTAATGTTAACCCAGGAGTTGGCAGGGCAGGAGATCAGAGCTGGGCAGGAGATCAGAGCCTTCTCAGGGAGGGGCCTGTGGGAGCCAGGCCAGCAGGGCTGCCTGAAATCTGGGCTTTGGTCTCTTATGAAGGCCAAAGAGATTGTCATTCAAGAGCAAGGATAGAATAACAGGTTCATGCAGCCTTCAAAAGCAACCCTATCTCTCTCTCTCTCCTAGTGGCCAAATACCATGTGTCCACAATAGGGTGGAGGCATTGTAAAAAGACATCTGACTGTTGGCCCTGACTATCTCAGATCTGACCTTCTGTTCCCATTTCAGACTTCAGAGCGGAGTCTTCTTGTTCAGGCGGATGGTTCTCATTTTCTCCTGCATTCACTCCAAGCATCTTCAGAGACTCAGGCAGAATCCAGCCAAATGGAGACCTGGTTTTAGAACCGTATGTCTCTGCCACTGCCTCCTCCCTCTTGCCGAGCTCCTGGCATCACCAGCTTCATCACGGGTTTGCACATGTGATGAAACTGGACTATGATAAGCAGAGAGCTTCTGAATAGATGTGTTCCCAGATGACGTCACCAACAGTGACCCAGGAGCACCATCTGGGTGACTGGCAGGGATTTCAACTTTATAGAGCTGCAAGCAAAGTAGATTTGGTGTCAGTCCAGATGATGAATGTGACATGTGGGCCTGATTTCTGGGGCTGTTGGCCAAGTTCAGGCCTCTTCTGGAGTGGCCTGTGCAATGTGGGCCCACAGCAAGCAGGGCTTGACTTCTACAGAGAAAAACTCTTGATTGGTTTGCTCATTTCTCTGGGCCAGAGTGAGCTTGTTGACCATCTTGTTGAAGTCAGAGATGACAGCACAGCCCAGGTCACTGCCTGACCCATCCCCACCACCAGCTCTAAGCACTACTCCCTGGGAAGGAGGCGGTGGCAAGCAGTCCAAAACCCCAGGTAGACCCACTATGAGGATGAAGAAAGAATTTGGACCTCTGCTATGCCTGTGGAGCAGAAAAGTGCCCCGGATGTTGCCTTCTTACTTACCTCGAATGACAGAGAGTATGGTGCTCACCCTTTTTGCTCATGGCAGGGTCAGTTTAAGAAAAACCTGTGACTCAGTTCTTAGAGCCTATTAACTCTTGCCTCAGCTGTTGTGGGCTGGTGTCAAAGCAATATTGAAAGTGGCAGTAAATGACAAAGGGAAGACGTGGCTGAGGCAAAGGCGGGGGAACAAGGAGACCAGCCAGACCTTAGCCTTGGAGGCCCCATGGCAGGAACCTGAATTTAAGATTAGCTTTTGGTTCAGGCTCAGCTCCAGCTGCTATATAAACTCTTTCAGTAACTGATTTTGAGGTTATTTATTAAACTCCGAAATAAAAATGAGCTAGAACACCTAAACAACAAAACAAAACAAAGCAAAATGTCTTTTTCCATGATGAACACTGTCAATAGCATCACACACACACACACACACACACACACACTCAAGTACCCACACACTCCACACCCACACATGCACTCACACAACTGGAACCAGACTTCTGGGATGGAATCTCAGCTTTGCTCCTTTCTGGACCAATGCTGGTGATTGACAGGCTCTCTATGACTGACTGATCTTTACAAAGGTGGTAACCATAGAGACTACATTTCTGAGCATCAAGTACATGCAGGTTTGTGGAGTTCTTAGAAGGGTCTGTAAAGGAAAGAGAAACAAAATCCTCAGGACTGTCAAACCAGCCAGATTTCTATTCCTGAACCTCCACCACAAGCTTTCCCTCCCGCTTCCAGCCCAGGTATGTCAGTGGGAGTAGGGTGGGTGAGAGTCAGTTGGTCAGGGCAAGCTGCTCTTTCCCTGAGCATTCCAGTTCTGTACTTGGATCAACAAACCTCAAGCCTCTTGTTTTAGAGAGGACTCTCTTTTCATAGCTCCCACATCACAAGTGTATAGGCTGGACCTCCATTACAGTAGTAGCTCTGGGCAGTGTACCCACAGGTCTGTGTCTCCTATTCCCAATGTTCAAAGCTTCCCTGGGTAGGAGGTGTATCCCTTGGGGCCTTGGAATGTAGGGAAAAGTCATGAAATGCTTGCTGGAAACAAAACACATCAACAGTCCTCCCTGATGTCGCCTTTCCCATTTACTGCATGACCAGAGAAATAGATGTCAGCTTTATCTCCAGAGGCCCAGGGAGGGGACATTAGTGTCCGAGCATCCATGAATAGCTGGCCGGAGTACAGCCACTCTGAATCTACTGCTTTCTTTGTAGGCGGGCCTGGTCTCTGGCTCTCTCAGTGTTGATCTGTCACAAGAAGCCCACCAAAGATGACCAACTGTATTCTAACTGGCTAGCACTATAAGCAGGTATTCAGGGACCCAGGTATAGCCCCAGGTGTACAGAACCTGGGATGTTCGAAGGCAAAACCCAGATTCTGGCATCTTGCTCAGCAGCAGTGGGAGGTGTTGGAGAAGTAAGCAATGTAACATAAGCAGTTATCCAGAGGGACTTTTGCACAAGCAGGTGGTTTAACAGAAGCCAAGATAAGCTAACTTATCCTAGGGGCATCTTGACCTCAGGTTCCTAGAGTTTGGTAACTTTTCATGGAATTCTCCAAGGGGATCAAATTCTAGTTAAACCTAAAATAGCCTCAGCAAGAATACAAGATGGAGAAAGCTCTGCACTGTCTTGCCCTGTCAGAGTTTGTTCTAGAGCCCCCCCCCCCCCGTTCCTTTTCTGACCTTCTCAAACCCCACCAGTATGCCCTGTAAGGAGGAGACAGTAGCTCAGGATCTGAACACACAGTGGGACAGGACTTGCTTAGATGAACTGAGTGGCCGGAGACCCAGTCCAGAGCTTGTAGAACAAAGCTACAGCAGAGGCGTGCCCACTCAGACCTAGCTGCTGTCCTGTATCAGTCACAATTTCCCAGGAAGCAGGCAGTCTGCACAGCAGACATTTGGGCTCAAAGCCATTCCTCAGCCTACCCTGCTCCCCAGCCGTGGTGTAGCTGGCATTCCTGCGGTAGATGTTTCTTGGTAGTGAGGCAGAAAACATGCAGAAAGAATTGTGTTTCTCCCCCCTCCCAACCCCCTATTTTGGCTGCATCAAAAGGTTTCTGGCTTCCAAACTGTGACATAAAGACACCCAGTCCTTGCCGGGGACACAGCCAGTCTCTGCTTCTGGCATCGAGGAGCAGCAGACCTGAGTCAGCACCATAAGCTGTCTGGGGGAAAGGCTGCCACCAAACATGTGACAGGGGCCTCAGGAGAAAGCATTAAAAGTGATTTGATTGGCTGCCACCCATCGCTTTAAGAGCCAGTTTCTTATCTATTATTCATTTGACCCTCACAGTTCCCTGGCTAGGACGGCCAAATACTATGCAGGATGAAAATAGATTTTGAAAAATCCCCAATCCCTTTAGATGTGCAGTGACCCCCCTAAGGACAAACCTTGGTGTAAAAACTTCAGGTTCAGGGTAGCTCTAATGGAGAGCCCAAACCCAGGAAACAACTTGGTGCTGTGCGAGCACCTTAGCTCCTGCTCTGTCTTGCCTTCTGAACAAACTGGGGCAAAGTACAAATCTCCTCAGGATGAAGAGAGAAACAGACCTTTATTTATTTCTTTTTTTAAAAAACTATATTTTTATTAGATATTTTATGTACTTACATTTCAAATGTTATCTCCTTTCCCAGTTTCCCCCTCTCCTATGTCCCTCCCCCTGCTTCTTTGATGATGCTCCCCCTCCCACCCACCCACTCCCACCTCACCACCCTGGCATTCACTTACACTGGGGAAGCGATTATTCATAGGACCAAGAGCTTCTCCTCCTATTGATGCCAGACAATGCCACTCTCTGCTACATATGCAGCTGGAGCCATGGGTCCCTCCGTGTGTATTCTTTGGTTGGTGGTTTTGTCCTTGAAAGTTTGAGGAGGGGGGTCTGGTTGGTTGAAAGAATTGTTATTCTTTCTGTAGGGTTGCAAGCCCCTTCAGTCATCTTTTTAACTCCTCCACTGGGGTCCCTGTGCCCAGTCTGATGGTGAGCTAGCTGCAAGCATCCTCATCTGTATCAGTATGGCTCTCAGAAGACATCCATATCAGGCTCCTGCCAGTAAGCACTTCTTGGCATCAGCAATAGTGACTGGGTTTACTGGCTGCATATGGGATGGATCCCCAGGTGGGGCAGTCTCGGGATGGCCTTTCCTTCATTCTCTGCTCTACTATTTGCCCCTGTACTTCCTCCCACGAGTATTTTGTTCCCCCTTCTAATAAGGACTCAAGCATCCACATTTTGGTCTTTCTTCTTCTTGAGCTTCATATGGTCTGTGAATTGTATCTTGTGTTTTCTGAGCTTTTGGGCTAATATCCACTTATCAATGAGTGCATACCATGTGTGTTCTTTTGTGAATGTGTACCTCATTCAGAATATTTTCTAGTTCCATCCATTTGCCTAAGAATTTCATGAAGTCATTGTTTTACTATCTGAGTAGTATTTCATTGTATACATGTACCACATTTTCTGTATCCATTCCTCTGTTGAAGGGCATCTGGGTTCTTTCCAGCTTCTGGCTATTATAAATAAGGGTACTATGAGAATCATACATCTTTAATCCCAGCACTCAGGAGGAAGAGGCAGGTGGATCTCTGCGTTTGATTCCATCCTGGTCCACAGACATTCAGAGCAACACAGAGAATTTCTGTCTTGAAAAACAAAACAACAAGAAAGAAAAAGTAAAGAAAAAAATGGATTTAACTTTACTTTTAAGATAGCAATACAAGAGGTACATTTTATGATGATTTTATAAAACTATTATCAGCCATTTGAAACAAATCTAGATTTGATAGTGTTGTACTGTGAAAATGTTGGTAGAAGAATTCCTTAAAACAAAATGTAAATGTGGAGAGTAAAAAACACAGTACTCTTTGTTTTTGCATTTAATGGTATCATTCTTTACACGTCATTGAATATTTTAAGTTCTCATCTTATGCAAATTTTTCCTTCTTGCTGAAATGACAGCTAATGTATTTGGTTATTTCTTAGTGGAAGAGTGAAATCTCTAGAACAGTGACTTTATTTTTATACCTCAGACAGATGTAAGACAACTATGTGAATTAGGCTAACAATTTTGAAATCTCTCTAAGAAATATTTGTTTTGAAGTTAAAGAACTTAGAAGAAAAAAATTAGTTCTAATGACCTAACTTTTATAACTGATTTATATAATTTCTAGACCTTATTATTATTATTATTTTTAAAAAGAAGCCTTTCACTGCAACTCCTGAAAACTAGAATATAACATAGATACTCTAGCATCTGCCTGAAAGGAGAGTGAAGTTAGAAAGAATGAGCAGAAAGACCACTGAAGGGACAAGAGCTAAGCCTGGGGCTCGGGTATCACTTTCTATTGTGTTTGCTTGGCTAAGCCCAGGATCCCACCCCAACATTAACCAGGCAGATACCTGTAACCCCCCAATCAGTACTTGGGAAATAAAGGCAGGATGAGAAGTTCAACTATATAGGAAGTTCCAGGTCAACCTTAGCTACATGAACACCTGTCTCAAAAACAAACAAACAAACAAACAATGCCACCCGCACAGGTGGATGGAAGATACCCAGAGGCTTACCTGCCTCTTGTCACACCTGTGTGCAAGTATGTGGTGGAGAGATGGGAGAGAAAGAGAAGATGTGAGTACTATGAAGAGAAGGGGGGACTGGAGACTAGAGGGTGGGGAGGACAGCCTGATGCGACCAGTCTGCCCTGTCACCTGAGACTACTAGTCCCAACTAGTGCTGCCACTCAGGGTCTTGTCTGGGTCTGTAACCATGAGCAGCGGGGTCTGTAACTATGGCAATGGCTCGTCTTACCACCAAGGACTGTGAAATGTCCGAGGTCTGGACTGCCACCTGGGATCATGCTGATGTCCAAGGGCCGTGCAGGACTGGCCTGGCCCTCACCCTCACTGGCTGCAGCACTTGAGAGAGTAGGCCCTGCACCTCATCTGAGGCAGCGGGTAGAGCTGACCTCGGTGGTGAAGGTGTAGGTGAGCCAGCCCTGAGGGTTTGAGAGCAGGGAAGCAGGCCCAGCCTCTTGCCAGCTGTGGCACTGGGAGAGCAAACATAGGAAGTGCTGGAGAGCTGGTCCTGATGGTGTGGGTGTGACCATCTCAGCTACCACTAGGCCCAGATCCAGGACTTTGAACTGACCCATCCCAACATCGAGCCCATCTTTGAACTGCTGGAGCTTGTGAAGGGGTGGATCCTGCAGATCCAAGGCTGTAGGGGCTCCATGACACAGGGCAACAACTGGATATCTGAGAGGAGTCCCAGTGAGGATCCAGAACTGATGGTGTAGCAGAAACCAGAGGCTTCAAAGCAGATCAATGACTCACTGCAATGAACAGTTGCAAGCAATGATGTGTGGACCTAAGGGTCTACTGTGGGACAATCTGGCACATTGCAGAGTCCACCACAAACTGGGTGTTTTGCTTGTTTGTTTTTGTTTCTTCTTTTTTTTTTCCTTTTTCTTTGGGGGGAGTTGTAAGGGCAGAGGGCTGATATGAAGGGAGGGGTTGATGAGTGGGAGAATAATGTGAAATTCACAGAAAATCAATAAAGAGAACCAAGCCGACCCAAAAAAAAAAAAAAAAAAAAAAAAACAATCTCAGTTGTAAGTAAATAAATAAGGTGTGATGTTCTCACCATTAGTCCCAGGACTCAAGAAATGTCTGTGAGTTTGAGGCCAACATGGTCTACTGTGAATTTTAGACTGGTGAGATCTTGTTTCTTACAAAAAAAAATAAAAAGAAAAAAAAAAGAAAGAAGGAAGGAAGCAAAAAAAAAAAAAAAAAAAAAAAGAAGGAAGGAAGGAAAGAAGAAAGGAAAAGAAAGAGGAGAAAAAAAAAGATTATTATTTGTAAACCTGTTATAGTGTCAAACACCTGTAAACCCAGCACCCTAGAGGTAGTGAAAAGAGGTAGAGGAAGGCGGATCAGGGGTTAAGCTCTGATAAGGTTACTGAAGACCCTGTCTCAAACAGTAACAATAACTTCAACAATAAAAACTCCAGACAAAAATACTACAGCAACTAGCCAGACAGCTCCATGGCTAACACACACCAGCCAAACAAGCCCAATGTCTTGAGTTTTGATTCCTGGAATCCATGTAAAGTTGAAACAAGAGAACCAACTCCATAAATGTGTACCACGGTAAGCATGCCCCACCCTTATACAAACACAATAACAATTTAAAAATGAGTCCTTGAGGGGTCTCGGGAGCCCCAGGGATCTGAGATCAGAGGAAATATAGGGTTTCACCATTCTGCGCACCCATTTAAGGTAAACCTGGGGCTGTAAAACAGCCACCCAGGGCTCTCTGCTCCCCAGACAGCAGCACAAATGTCAGGGGCCATCAGCCACAACCCCGTCTCCCCTGACATGGGGAAATAAGGTTGTTCAGAGCCCAGGAATGCAAACACTCAGGTCATGGTGAGCCGCAGCCCACACAACCTCCACCCGACGCTTCGTCTAGCACAGCTAATTTCTTTCAGGTGTCGGTATAAAGGGCACTGTATATAAACTCTGCACCCGCCTTGCAACCCATCATCTACCAATCCAGAAGTACTTCAAATTTTATGGAAGGACCTGTGGAGGCAAGCAAGGTTAATGACTCACCAAAGGTCACCGGGTGGGGAGACAGGAACATGGCGACCATGCTATTGGCCCTGACAACCTCCTCACACCAGGCTGGCCTTCTTTCCCCAGTTTTCCCCGGAATTCCCAGAGCCTGGGAATGGGAATAGATGGGATGGCCTCTTTTTCATTTCTCATCCTTTCTGACAGAAGGAAAAGAGCATCTGAGCCAATGACCCCCTTCGAAATCTGTCAATAATGTACGGAAGTGGTCCTGGGAGGGTTGCTCCCTGTGGCAGTAGTATTGTTGCTGTGTCCCCACTGCAGTCCCTTAATCCACAGAGCCCCTGAAGGTTTTCTGAGGTCACCGGTGCACTTCCTAACCCAGAACACAGTGTGTGAAGACTGTGAGCTCAGGAGCAGCTGTGAACTCAGCCAAGCTCTTCTGTCCCGTAGTACTCAGAGAGCCTGGTGGCCCTTCCTGTTTGCTTTACAGCCTCTTGCTCTCTAACAATTCCCTGCATGGTAGACCCTCAGAATAAGGTCCTTATAAACTCCTTCAGCTTAAGAGTTTCCCGAGACAGAGAGAATATTAATTTTGTTGACAAATTTACTTGTCCCAAAGGCCCCGATGTTAAGGCTTTGTGCAAACCCACAGTACTGTTCTCTTGCTTGCCCTGTGCCCCTAATCAGTCTTGTCATGAGTTGTTACAGTATTGTTTTAACACAGCCTCATAGCCTGGGAGCCCAAGGATCCTTTTGGCGTGAGCCACGCTGTATGTGTGTCTGTGTGTATGTATGTATGTGTGTATATATGCATATATATTTTTTAAATGGACATCTTCCTTCTCGCTGTGGCGTCCATCATTTTTCAATGGAGGTGTTGCCATAGAGATGTTGTCCGATCCATCTCTATTGATTGCTCCCTTGAAAGGGACCTTGAATAGCCTCTGAGGTAGGTAAATGTATGCAGTGACATTGAGCGGATGATTCTATTCTGAAAAATTCCGGCACCATTTGTTTTGTGCTTGTCTGAGGGCTGGGACACGGTGTTGGGTTTTGTTGCACGCGCTCCCCTCACAGGCCCGGAGTTAATGCGAGCCTTGTTTGCAGTCGCTGAAGCAGAAATTTCTCTGCTGCCAAGGACAAAAGCTTCACAGGCCACCTCGGAGGCTGCTTGGGGAAGGCCGCGTCTCCAGGGCTCCCAAAGGAAATGGGAAATAACTGGGCTCCGCGCCCTCGATGGCACCCAGCTTCTCCTAGCTGCCCTGGAGCTTCTGGCCTGTTGGGTGCCCCCTGGTGAGGTGCACGGAGTCACCCGTCAAAAGTCTTCCTCTGTTTGCCTTTCTGCTGCCAGATGAAAGAAATCCCCAGAAGATGCGGCGCTCTTCTGTGATGAGAAGGGAATTCACACACGTCCCCACCCCATCTATCGTCACCGAGGGAGATCAGGGGAGGGAACGCAGTAAAGCAACCCTGGTTTCCTTATGGTCCAACCCTGGAATGGAAACCAAGTGGCACTCCGTCTAGACAGCAGGGGGCTGGGGAAAGGATTTATTAAGTGCCTCGGAACAGTGTCCCAGGCTTGGGACATTGTAACACAGGAACTTCATTGAGTCCAGGGATGAATGAATGTTTAAAGGCATGCGTAGTGCTGAAAGTTTCCAGAAATATGGCTTCCACTTATTCTCCCCAAACCCCGTGGCACTGTAGTTATTAGCCCTTTGTTTTAAGACAAAAGGATGCAGTGATTTGCCCCAGGCTGCACTTATTCTATGGTAGCTGCTCCGTGGATTTGAATCTGGCCCCAGTGCTTTCCCAGACTGCTGGGCGCTGGCTCCGCGGCTTTACACTTGCTTATGGCAGGGTCCAGTTGGCTCTCTGTGGCCACTAAGGCTGTGGTGGGCAAACCCATTTTCTCTAGCATTCTTTGTCCTTAACAGCCAGTCCCTGCTTGGTGTTGAGAGCATCTTAGAGGGAAGGCATGAGGCCACCTTGGGAAAATGCAAGGAGGAAGGCTTTTCCTGGATTTCAGGGTTAAGTACCGGACAGTTTCTGCAACAGGGATTCTGGGCCACAGATGCTTCGCTGGTAAGCTGCTGCGCATGCGTATCTAGTCCCTGAAGGCTGGGAGGGAGGGAGGACTGGTTTCGTCCCAGCCTTGCAGAGCTTTAGGGTGTGAGACTGGTTCACAGCACCCGTTCATTTCTACATTCACTGGTCCAGCTTAACTCTTCCATTCCTGTGTCTATCCATAGATGCTGTTGAGCAGGACACCACGAGCCAGACGCAGGCATCTGATGCATCTAATGCAAAGGCTGCAGCCGTGACTAAGGCACATCCCCTTTCTCATGAACTCAGATATGTAAAATAACACATACAACATTAGCATCTGCCATCCGTCGCTTACAGAAGGCTTTCCTATCTCTTCTCCATGTACCACGGAGTAGGAATTTCTGCAGAACAGGTGCACACTGAGCTCAAAGTAGAGTAGATGGTGACAATCTGGATCAGACCAGTTTCATCCTGGGTCTGAGTGTTTCTTAACTCTACGTATACTGTCAAAATTGGATATCGCTAACTTTTTTGTGAGACTCCCAAGAACATATTTTCATCTCTCCTGAGCAGACAGCCCTTCCCAGAGAAAAAGAAAGTGCCTCCACATCCCAGCCACTTAAAGGAGTCAGAATGATGCTTCTGGAGTCTTTTGGCTTTGTTAGCCAAGGATGCTAACAAGAAGACTAGGGATTATGGAAAATTCCTACTCACCTGTTCTGCAGGGGTTTATCAACTGCTACTATTTGAAAGGGTGTGTGGGTCCGGTGTTAAAAGCTAGGGAATCTATGGGACAGTTGGTGGTCCATCCAAAGTTTGTCCTAACTAGAATGTTCAGGGAACCAGGTCTGGTAACTTAGATCAAAGGTCCCCTTAGTGGCTCGGGAGATTGCTGCAGAGCGTTAAAATATAATGTCACCACTTCCGTATGTGATACCGATACAGGTAATAAACCTGTGTCTGGGAGTGGAGGCTCTCAGTCTGTTAAGACAGACGCCCCTCCCTCCAGGAGTTCCCAGTCTGGAGGGATACATACACACTTAAGGCTGCAGCCTCTGCCTCCAATGAGTGTGAGGCTGGCACTGTGAGCCCACTGGCCAAGTTCTGAAGGACGGGTTGGCTTTTCCTGGTCTAAGCTATGGCAAGAGAGTCAAAGTTCCATCCTGAGCAAAGGCGGTCATGCTAAGGAAGAGCTAGCCACTCAGTGTGCAGTAGGGAGCCTGGGAAGGATGAAGTCCGTGGTAGAAGACTAAAGAGCTGAGGAAAGATGTCAGATGGGGAGTCCTAAGGACTGTCTTGGAAAAGCACTGTAAACAGATCTTCAGAACACTCTGAATTGCAGGTCCACCGAGGGACTGGAGACTGTGTTGACAGAGACTATTAATAGCCTTTGCAGAGCTGATGTATATAGATGGTGTTGGCTGCTAGTGGGAGAGAAAGGCGAGACAGGAGAAAATGGGTTCCTTTATCATTCACAAGTGGCCCGCACAACCTGGCACCTGCTCGCTGAACACTGAAAGGTTAACCCCCAGGATTCCACCTACAGCGGCTGTTCCCCAGATTCCCTCGGAGAGTTCAAAGGATAAGTCCCCTCCTTCCGCAGGACTCTCACCCCTTGCACTTCAGGTACCAGCCCAGATCCGCATTTGAACACTCTGGGTGGACCTTAACTGTAGGGGACCTCAAAGCTAGAGCTTTTTGTGCTTGAGCAAAGGCCCTGGGCACCCTAGGGCTGAGAGCTATTAGGAAAACAAAGAGAAGTCATTTAAAGTAGGCACTCGGAGTCCCAGAAGGGCAGGGAGGGAAAGTTCAAAAGCACCAGTTGTTTTGATGATTAGATAAAACAAAGGGAAAGTTTAAAACATCTGGATAAGACAGAGGGAAAGTTTAAAACATCTGGATAAGTTTATACCTCCGAAGCCACAACCTGTGGGAAACATTCTGGCTTCAACACACACAGGGAAACCTTCCTCTAGATTTATTTTACTTCCATTGATCCTCACATGGTCAGGGGCATCCCAGAATACCCCAAGTCTGCTGCTCTTTGGTCTGTGGCACCCACCTGCCTCTTCAATCAAAGCCCATGCTTGGAGGAAGCTTGAGGCTCTTAGAACATTACATTGACCCTGTTGCACAGGGTACCACCTTGACCCTGTATGTTTTCTTGTTTATTTGAGCTGTTTCTAAAACCTAAATTACATTTATTTGTTTGCTTGTTTGTTTGTTTAGTTAGTTAGTTAGTTAGTTAGTTAGTTAGTTAGTTAGGGAAGGTGAGTGCCACAGCACATATGTAAACATCAAAGAACATCTTGCAGAGGCCAGTTCTCTCCTTGTACTATGTGGGTCTCATGGATCAAACTCAGGTCAGCTGAGCCATCTCACAGGTGCTACAATTCTTTTGTTTGTTTGTTTGTTTGTTTGTTTTTTTGAGACAGGATTTTTTCCTGCAGCTCTGATTGTCCTGGAACTCGCTCTAGATGTAGATGAGGCTGGCCTCGAACTCAGAGATCCACCTGCCTCTGCTTCTTGCTGTTGGGGATTAAAGGCTTGTCCTACCATGGCCCACTGGCCCTATGATTGATTGACAATTGATTGATGGTTTTTGTTTCTTCTTCTTCTTCTTCTTCTTCTTCTTCTTCTTCTTCTTCTTCTTCTTCTTCTTCTTCTTCTTCTTCTTCTTCTCTTTTAGACAATTCTCTGTGTAGCCTTGGATGTCCTGGAACTCACTAGGCTGGCCTCAAATTCACAGATATCTGCCTACCTCTGCCTCCAGAGTGCTTGGGTTAAATGCATGAACCATCAGTGCCTGGCCAAGCCCCATGATTCTTAGCCAACATTTCACTTTATACTCAGTACTTCTAAAGGTCACCAGAGCTGGCACGGAACTGGCATGTTTAAGACTTCCAACTAAGAAATACAAAACCCTCATCCAGCTTCCCATACTGTATAACTGTGCATCTCTAGTGAACTCAAATAAAAGATGCTCTGCTTTATAAGACTGAACAAAATCCAGGCGTCCCCAGAGCGATGGATGTCCTTTTGTATAAGTAACATCCTATGTTTTATACTCAGGAGGTATGGGGTGCAAAAAAAAAAAAAAAAAAAAAAAAAAAAAAAAAAAAAAAAAAAGTTCTCTTTAGATCAAATGCCCAGGGCTGATCTTCTAAAAATTTTACATCCAGGCAAGAGAGATGAAGGACAGGAGCACCTCTCCTGGCTAATACCACCCCCCACAACCCCAAGAAAGGCTGCTTGCAAAAAGCATTTGGAACAAATTGTGCCATTTGAGAGAAGACAGAGATAGAACAGAAGCCGTCAAGCTGTAATTGCCTCTCTAATTAATGGTTGATCATCTATCCTTTTATGATTCTTGACCCCAGAAGGGAAATTTATTAGTACTTTTAGGTTTTTGCACAGTCGTGCTAAATGAGGCATGTAATGCCCTAATTTAGTGCCTTGTTAGCATAAGCAGGGCCTCCCCAGCCTGTCCAGTCCCCACCAGAAGGCTTTCTCCAGAGCTGTGGGGCATTTACCTAGGCCAGCACCTGAAGAGTCCCAGCCGAGATGGGAGCTTGCCCCATTCTGGGTGAAGGGGGTAGCAGGGGCCCTGCCGTTCATTTTCATGAGATCATTTAAAGTTCCAAACCACTTTACCCCAGTTTCCACCAAACTCCCAGTTTTCAGAGGGCTTGCACTGTACAGCTTCTTCTTGATGTCTCTGTCCCACCCCTTAAGACCAAGGTTTGAACCCTGGCAAGGCATCTCTGGGAAGAGAATGGACAGTCGGCGCCCTGGTCATCCTGGGTCGTGTTGAATTCATCCAGGCACGCAGTCCAGGTTCTCACCTCGGGCAGATGCCAGCTCAGGAAATGCCCAGTGTTGGCTGCATAGGTGTATGGTAGCATGCCAAGCATGCCTCTAAGCGATGCACACTGTAGCTGTCTTCAGACACACCAGAAGAGGACATCGGCTCTCATTACAGATGGTGGTGAGCCACCATGTGGTTGCTGGGAATTGAACTCAGGACTCCTGGAGGAGCAGTCAGTGCTCTTAACCACTGAGCCATCTCTCCAGTCTATCTCTTCCCATCTGTTAAAGGCTCTGTAAACTGTGTTATGTAGGTAGGGTCCCTTCAGGTTTGCCATCCCATCATCCAGCTGGTGTGTCAGGAGAGGCAAGCTGGATGGCTCAGTCATTGCAAGGGCCAGCACCAGCAATCTGTGGAAGGTGAGCATCCTTTGGCAATTCTAATTGTAGGGGGAAAAGGGCATGAAAACAGGGTATTTCTGAAATCATAAGAGCTTGGTGAGATGAAATAAATATTTATATGTTAGGATTATAGGATCATATTAATAATTGCAGAGTAGCACATTGTAGGCCTGGAGAGAGGTTCACTGAACCTATAGTTGTTTTGAATAGTAGGAGTCAAGGTCCTTTTTCTTCATTAAAGTTTTTCATTCTAATATTTAGTTACAGTGATTGTGAGTCCTTAGAGAACCAGCAAAAGTACACAGAACTATTCAAAAGGTAAAATATTCATCCAAATAAATGTATTTTTTCATGTCTTCCTTTTACATGTTTTTTTACATGTTTTTTCCACATGTGAGGTGACCACTCTCAATAGCCTCAAAAGGTCACAGTGGCTGGAAGTTCTCAATAGAATCATTTATTGGTTATTGATCCTCAGTAAAAACCATTGTTTGACCAGGACAATCTGGCATCCCCACAGCTGTGAAGGACTTAAACAGGCTGTGGATGAAGACAGAGATGTGGGAAGGTCTTTGCAGGAAGCACTCTGCTTTAGTTAGATGGGAAGATCTTAAAGTCTCGATCGTCAACAACGACATCATTCAGAAGTGACAGGAACTCATTACAGGCCTGAGCTCTGATCACACAGAGCCAGGACCAGAACTCTGTTCCCGCTGTCACCTATGCACCAAAGCTGCAAAGACACCTGACCAACAGGGACCTGGCAGGTTGTGTTTTGTTTTCTAGAGCTCTCCAGGGATGACCTTCCTAGATTCCTTTCTTCTCAGTGTCAGTCCTAGGCTCTGGAATGCATCCTCTCCAGGGACAGATGGGCTCGGAGTCTTCATCCCTCCCACAACAGGCGTGATCAGAAACTGAAGCGGCCGCAGCTCTCCTGCCTCTGGAACACCAGGGCTTCGGGTCTAAGCACAGTGACAGTGATAAGTTTGTCCCTCAATAATATGTTGTTCTTCTGGGTTAACGGGCCTTTGGGAAGAACAGTCAAGACTGCAGAAACCAAAATACTGGATAACACTAGAACCCACAAGTCACTGAGACATTCACTAGTACCTAAGTTCCTAAGAAATTTCTCTCTACTGGAAACTATGCTGGACCTCTGGGCACACGGGTGGGAGGAAAAGAAGGGCAGGATGTTGTAGGTGTTATATTTGTCTATCGCTCAGAACCCCAGAGAGGGGGACTCATCAATGGACACAAACAGGTACAAGCAGAGCAGCCAGCAAAGCTCAGAAGAGGCATCAGCCAAATGAAGCCCAGGAGTCCCAAAAGGGGGTTCTGTTGAGTTTAGAACGGGATGATTTTCTAGAGACTTCTAGAAAAAAGGTGGCACTTGAGAAAGGGTTCTACAACAAAAAGAACTATTAGAGCACATAGGTAGAGGAACCAGCATTTGAGGTCAGGAAGCAGGGACTGACAGTTTCACTGGCATCCACTCAGGCATGGGACCAGTGTGGTTAGGGACAAGGACAAGGCATAGCTTAGTGCATGTGAGGTAACAGTCAAGGTAACTTGGTGTAGGAAAAAGCAGCTCAAAGCCCTAGAGGACTGTTCTGGTCAGTTTCTGGGATGAGCTGGGCAGAAGGAAGACCTGTTGCACCAGGACAGAAGCAACAGAGAGATTCTGGTCCCCGTCCTGCTTCCGAAGGGGAAGGATGAGCCGAACCCTTGAGTTCTCTCTCCACTTTGTGCTGCCCCGCCTTTCCCCCCACCCTGGCAGAGAAGCAGAGCCGCGTGTTCTGGCAATGCTAGCCGGAAGCTGGGAAAAGTTTTCGGTGCCTGTGAGCTCTCAGAGGCAGATGGAGGGCTAGCGTCCTCCCCACCACCTTCTAGGGGAGATTTTGCTCTCACGGTAGAGTTTGGGCTGTGAAGCCACATCTTTGGACTAAAAGACTTCTCGGGAAACAGTAAGTTTCTTAAGATTTATGAGGCAGAAAATGCTTTTGGGAGAGAAACACAGAAGAGGTGAGGTGAAGACGGACAGGGCGGGGCCGGCAGGCCAGCAGCCCCAGTATCCTCCTGGTTGCAGGTGCTGGGTTGTACTGGTGGAGGGTCACCAGAACTCATGGTGGAGAAAACTCTAACAACAATGTAGAAGTATTTCCTCTTTGTTTCCATTTTTTTTTTTTTTTTAATTAGACTTTTGGTTCCTTCTCTGCAAAACAGAAAAGACGAATTCAGCAACTCAGGTTCCCTAACTCTGTAGCGAACCTGTTGTTTTCAGGATAGGCTTTGAGTATATTGTGGGCCTCACTTTCCCCCCGAGTGAAAACGCCATTTGCCAAGATTCGTATCTCTCATGTCTGGGCTGGATATTAATGATGAACAGACATCTGGAAATTTCCCTGAGAGGGATACAGCTCAGCTAGATTTTCTTCTTCACTGTCTTCATTCTGGAGCAAAAGCACCATCCCAGTGCACTTCTCAGCACACAATCTCAGCATGTCAGTCATCATGACACACAAGTCTCGGTACACATGCACGAGCGCGTGCACACATACACACACACACACACACACGTTCGCGTACACATACACACATGAACACAGGCACGCAGCCCGCTCTTTCTCTATCTGCTAATCAGTGAATCCTCTCTAGTTTGAGAGATCTGAGACCAGACTTAGTCCTATCTTGGGTGAATTCCTGGCCATCTTTGACTTCCCTTTCTGCTGGTCTCTGCCAGCAGGTGGCGCTCACAGCTCTCAGACGATACAATGGGCACCTAGGTTCTGAACTTCTGGCCTTCCCCCGACTCCCACCTTTGGAATGGCATAATTTGGGAGTCATCTATGGGACAACTGCCAAGGTCTTAAATTTTCTACGTGGGGTTTGGATAATTTTCTCCAGACGGCTTGGAGCACTGGAGAGAGGAAAGGGGGCAGGGATGGGAGTGGGAGTGTGCTGCGCCTCAGGGTGGGTCTTCTGGTCAGGGCCAGGACAGCTCCAGCTCTGGCGGCCAGAATCCTTCTGAAAGCCCCACCTCAAGGGGTGTCCGAGGCGAGGGTGGGTCACACCCTGGGAGAGGGAAATGCTTTCACTGCTATGAAGACCCAAAAGGATTCACACAGTACACAAAGCCAAGAGATTCCAAATTCTGCCTGTCCCTTCCACTCCCCATCTGACACAAATTTTAACCATGACAACCTCAATTGCTGCACAGCACCATCCTAAATTTTATGCTTATGAATTAGTCAACCAGATCCTTTCCCTTAGAAAGAAAATAACTTTTTACTCTGAAAATTTCTAAGCAGATACAAGAGTATAAAGAACGATATTAACAACCCACGGACGTCCCTCGCCAGCCTCAGTAATTATGGTAATCAGTCTATCCCTCAGCCTTTTCTGGAATGTTTTATGGCAAATTCCCGACATCATGTCATCCCACACCAAACCACCTAAGACTGCCCCCACCCCCATCCCCGGTGTTGTATTAAAGAGACCTTCACACCAGCCAGCGAATATTTCCACCTAACAAAGACTTTTTTCTTTACCATAACCATTGCCTAAAACCCACCGGGGTCTTCCTTAACGTCATTCAGGCCCTCTGTTGTACACCTAGCCCTTCTGAAATCTACCACTGTGCCAGTCCAAAAGTATGTCACCACCCACCTTCATCCCCGCACCCCACCCCATCCCCGCACTCCCACCTCCATTCCTGCATCCCCGCCCCATCCCCGCCCCATCCTCACCCCCTTCCATCCCCTCCCCGCCCCTGCAATCCCCTCCACCCCCGCAGCCCCACCCCATCCCCACACCCCCACCTCATCTCCGCATCCCCGCCCCATCCCGTCTTGACCGTGGCTACCTCCTGAGCACGAACTGGCTATCAATTAACCTGGAGTTTCCATACCCAGAAGACACCTTCTTGATCATCCTGGTCATCACCAGCCTGTCGGAAGTGTGACTAAAAGACCTGTTCTTTCTCAGAGGTAGATAAGAGTCTGATACAGACAGACTGCATCTGCATGCCTCCTGGCTCAGGAGCCAGCAGCCATAGGCAGGGAATGCGAACAATGTGGTCGTGCCAGTCCCTGAGAGGTCCTAATTGAGCTGCCTGGAGGGGAGACAGAGAGCAGCAAGGGCTTTAAGGGCCAAGAGGAAGGATGTCTGACACCCGCCTGGGTGCTCTGAGACCCCCAAAGGCAGCACCTGTGGTGGTGAGAGGAGGGAGGGGTAGGGACCTGCCCCTGTAGAGGTCAATCCCTAAGGTGTTTTCTTCATTGGAGCTCCTGTTTGTCCCGTCAGTGGGGCCACCTTGAACCAATCTACTTGCTGTGACAGGAAATGTATATTGGGATAAGCTTGGGAACTTCTGCAGTGTTTGCTGGGCGCTAGACACCCCACCCCATAGCAATCACGGTGGTAACAGGGACTTATGACTTTAACACACTAAGATACGCACACACTCTACTTGGGCTCTCCTACTGTGCCTTCTGTTTTCCATCAGCCTCTGGTCTCCACAGGGAACACACTTGATTCCTTCAGAGGTTTCTTACAAACCCATCATGACAGGTTCTGAGATGCCCTCTGGTTGGTCCAAGACTGGAATCTATCAGTGTTTCCATTGCTTTGCCGGAGGAGCACACTTTACCAGCAAGCACCTGCGCACTTTGCACTGAAGAGGTAACACATGGTTGTGACCCTAGATGCACACTGCCCTTGGCTCTTGGGAGAGCTTTGGGTAACAGGAGATGCCTAGGCTGAGATCAAAGAATCAGAACCACCAGCTATGCTGCTGACTTCCTGTTCAGGGCTTCAAGCCACAGCTGATGTTCTCCAAAGCCTCCGGACCATTGACTCAGACATTATGCTGTATTATTCTGTTTTTATTACATTTTTAATTCAATTGTATTTATTATGTGTTTATTATGATGAAAGGTAGGTATAAAGTAGGACTTTTTTTAATCCTTCACCACCTTGTCCTAATGATACTACTTATTATAATTTATTATATTAATCAATAATATGTTAATTATATCAATTATTTGATATAATTATCATCATTGATTGATATAATATAATATTTATTAATATGATAAATTATATTGTATAAATTTATGTAATTTATATAATATATAATATAAAATTAATATATTGATATATTATATACTAACCATTAATATGTACTAATATGATATACTATATATTGCTATATTATATAATTATTAATATATACTATTATATTATAATTATAATAACCTAAAAATTTACTACTTACGGTCTTTCTCCTTTTCACAAATGTCAAAACACTATGTATTCTCTTCACACCGACCCTTTTTTTCTCTCAACACACACACACACACACACACACACACCTTCAAGTTCATGACAAGTTTAAATTTAACCCCTTCTGTACCATAAAGCCTAATAGAATAGTCTGAGCCTGAACCCTGTCCTGCCCACCCAGGGTAAATGGAAACTCTGGGGCAACTCTTATTAATAGTCAGTAAACCCATAATCACATACATGGCTGCAGACTCATTCTCGATGGCATTTCTCATGTATATATTCTAGGAAGTGGGAAGACTGTCCACTGGCTGGGGTGGCATACAATTCTTCCTTTATAAAGAAAATAATGATCCAGGGGTAGAAACGAGCCATGTAAATTAATCGCTACCCATTTCAGCTACTCTGATTTTGTGCCTTGAAGACTTTAGAGTTGAATCCCAGAAAAAGCAGGGGTGTGGCTGGGTTTCCTTTGTGGTTGTTTTAGTCTCCACAGCCGTGCTGGAGAGGAATCACCCCATCAGAACAACACCGTCACGAGACTTGAGTACCCCTCTCCATGAAATGAAGATGGAGCACACACCAGATTGTTTTTTACTTTCAGCTCCACTGACTCCAAATCAGTGAAAATGCAACCGGATCTTAGGTTCTTACATGCTCCGGGGTATTAAATACCAGCATTGAATAGCATAAAATATATAGAAAAATGATCAACTTGCAAAGTGCTAAAAATGATACTCTGTCTTTACCTAAGTATATTATGAGAAATTAAAAAAAAAAAATCTGGCCCCTGGGGGGAAGGAGGCTGTTTATGGAACCCAGGAGTCTGGGACCTTCCATGATATTTGTTTAATCACCAAATTATACTGAAGAAAAGACCTCAAATATACATAGTAGCTTCAGGGCCTTCGTGATGAATGGTTCTTAACAAATTGGAGCTGATTGTTTCTGTCTCCAGTCTTCTCAGAGAAGCGGTCTCTACCCTTAGTCGGATTTTGTTCCTGGAGACTCCACCCTAGGAAATGTTCTATCCGATTCTCCTGCTCCCCTGGAAGGGCTGTGGGCATGAAAATCACAGGGAGGGTCGGTTTTGTGGGAGTGACATCTAACACGAATGACAACTGGAACCTGGTTAAAATGCTGGTCTACACCAGCTTAGCAGGACACACAGCTGAGCAGGACATTTGGCTGGCCGTCGAAGAATGAGGGGGTTGTTGCAGCAGAGGTGACTCACTGAATCCCGTAGGAAAGTACTGCAGTCTCACTAGGTTAGAAACTGGTTCCTTACAATGGAACTAGCCAAAGCTTTCTCCTCCCTTTACCTGGGCCCTTCTTCCCCCAGTACATCTTGTTCTAGAGCAAAGAATAACTATTACAGACAAATTTTCTATTTCTCTGTTCCTCTCTCAACAGTCCAGGGAGCCCCAACTGCCCAGAACCAGGAGTCTAGCGTCAACTGGCTCAGAACCAGCGACCAAATCAGAGATGAGCTGCCTCTCCAAATCTGAAGGGCCAGGGACACTCAGGAGCAGAGAACCAGAGGCCAGTCATCAGGGGACTCCCTGAGCCATACCAACCCTCAGCGTTTCACAGTTTAAATGCAGTTAGAGATTTAAATGTTTGCCGTGATTCAGTTTTTAACATGGCAGCCTCCGCCATAAAGGGACTAATGGCATTGCGTTCCAGTACTGGTCGGCCTGTTGCGTTTATCAGAAAAATTCCTTGGACCGAGACATTGAGTGAGCTGAGAGAACATTTTGCTCAGTTTGGCCATGTAAGAAGGTGCGCTGTACCTTTTGACAAAGAGACCGGATTTCACAGAGGTATAGGTTGGGTTCAGCTTTCTTCACAGGAAAAACTTCAGAATGCACTACAAGAACATCATACTATTGATGGAGTAAAAATCCATGTTCAACCTCAAAAACCAAAGGGTTTGCATGGGGCTCAAACATCTGATGAAGAGAGAGATTTTTGACATGATCAGTGTACCATCCATTAAATGAGCAAAACGTAAAAAAAAAAAAAAAAAAAAAAAGTTTGCTGTGTGTGTGAGCCAGGCTGGCCTAGGCTCCCAGCAGAACAAGTGAAGAGATAGCAATAGACTTTGCCTGAGTGGAGAAGTGGGGGTGTATCCAAATTTAGGGTGAGAGTCTTTCCCCCATGTCCTCTGGGACCTGGGACTAGAACAAAGTCACCCGAATCTTTGAAAAGAAGATGCTCTTTGGTCCCAGACCAGGCGGTAAGCACTAGACAGGTGTGTTGAGATTTGAGTGTGTGCCTCAGGGCTGAACTGGTATGGTTTTTCTTGAGGAAAGGCCCAGAGGCCTTGCTCAGAATCACCTGCCTGCCATTAACTTTGGGAGAGATGATCCCACGGATACCATCTCTCCCCACCAACTTGGCAGTCTAGTCCTGTGGGAGAAGCTGGGGAGTCCTCTTGGATCAGATGAACCTCATACAGCAGCTCTCTGTCTTCCTGCAGAGGGAAGCCAGTGTCCCCAAGAAAAGGACTGTGGTATACCTCTCACTCCTCTCCAGACACATAATGGCAGGCACAACAGTCTTCTTGATACTGCCCTTCTATCTACCGGCTCATAGGGGAAGAACTCAGGTCATCAGGAGAGGAGACAGGACAACATTCCCAGCCATTCTTGCAGCTAGAGTGGCCAATGAGGTCTGGGCAGAAGTCACCAAGGTCTTAAAAAGAGTGACTTACTGGATGGGGCACCATGGTAACACTTGCACTTTGGTCCTTCCTTTCTGTAAAGCGCTGAGAAGGCAGGGGCTTACATGGTCATCTTGGCCCATGAAACAATAGAGCCAAGATCTCGAGGTTGCTTGATGACTCTGTGGACCGCAGCCTCTCTTCAGATATCTTCTTAGACATCTTTGCCAATTATGCCCTGATTTGGTTGGTCTAGGCCAGGCAGATTTCCTTACACATACTCAAAAGTGAACCCACGTTGGCTGTGGGCTAGGGGTTCAAGCTGGGGCTGAGCCTAGCAAGGGCAAGACGATAAACAGCAAGTGTATTTGATAAACCCACTTTACACATACCTTGGGCCGCTTGGGAAGAGCTCAGTCTGTAGCCTATTGGGGGAATTGACTAAATTAATCTAGTCTGTGCTTTAAAAACAACAGTTTTAAAACAAAGAAAAATTCACCTTGAATTAGGGATCAGTTTGAGCCCTCTGGCTCTGAGGTAGGGGTCAGAAATGTCCTGGAGGCTGGGGGGGGAGGGGAAAAGGAGGGGGAGGAGTAGCTTCTTTGACAGCCTTTTTCAAGTGTCTCCACCCTTTGGACCCATAGGGGGCACTAAGGAACTGTGGATCTTGTCTCCTTCCAGGCAGAGGTCTGTGCCTCAAGACCTTCTGTCATTCCTAGAGGCCGAGGGCAAGCGTGGGACTAGCTAGGTTCTAGTAAGCAGAATGAGGTCTCTCACCTCCCGTCATGCTTAACGATCTAAAATGTAAAAAAACAAAACAAAACAAAACAAAAAAAAAACCTGATTCAAAAGTCCGAAGACAAAAACCACTGACCTCCAACACTGTCATCTCACCATAGGGACAGCTGTCTCCCTCCAACCGCCATCTTAGATTAGGAAGAGGCCTAGGAGACCACACATTCCCCAGACGAGGAAACAGGAGGCCCACAAGGCTACCAAGGGATGGGAGCAAAAGTGAAAACAGTCACCAGCCACTGCTCTGGGACAGAAACCTTCGTGTTCAAACTTCCAGTCTAGTGTTCTACCCGCTCCGACCCCCCCCCCCCTGTGCTCGCCCCCCCACGCCTGGGCCACATTTGTTTTCTTTTCCGGGCCCTGGGGGACTCTGGCAGGACTGGGGGTCTGATGTGAACTGGAATCTGTTCAATTTCACCTCTCATTGCGCCTGCCAGCTTGCCGGCTCCGCTGACGGAGGCAATTAGAACCAGACATCCCACAAGGGCATTCCAGGAAGCTCTCTTAAAATTCCACAGCGGCTGGGGACTTGCCTTTTCCTGCAGGGATCATCTGGTGTGTAAATAGCTAGTTGTGTAAGACACGGGATGGGAGGAGGGAATGATACATGCGCTCTCGAACACACACACACACACACACACACACACACAAAACACACACGCCTCCCAATACACATTCATTCACAGACAGAGAAACAGAAATAATCCCAGCAATTCTATTATTTTTAACCTTCTGAAGGGAAAAGTTTAGGAATTTACAGGCCTCCCCTGGGAGCATCTAATTGCTTGCTTCCTGGGATGACGGTTCTGTTTGCCTTGGACGGTGGGTGGCAGGAGAGCAAGACATCCCGGGCTTTCTTCTACCCCCTGCAGATGGCTGTTCCCCACTCTCTCCTTTGGGTTCTTGTAGGGGTTGGAGGTCAGTTTAGCTAAAACAGAATCACATATATCTACCCATGGTCACGATGAAGCCACCAAGAAGAAATGGCACCATGAAACTCCATCTCAAAAAGCCGTTCCTCTAACCCACTTTACACCCTTGCACTGGAAACAAGGGCAGCCCCAGGGCCAGGAGCCAAGCGGAGCCCCAGTTCTCCAGCTCCCATTTCTCTGTTGTCACTTGAAACCTGGCTTTGGCCAACAATGTGCTACTGTGTAAGCAGATCTACAGAAACTTTTGTGGAGGGCACTGAGAGAGGGCTTAAAGGTATTGATTGGGAAGACAGCTGGAGTTAGTATGTCTACGTTCACAAACGGTGTGTGTGGGGGGGGAGCAGCTTCTCATAGGGACTTAGATGAGGCTAGAGGGGGTATCCTTCTCTCATGTCTACATTCCCCAAGTTGTAGGGCCCATCTCTTTGTTTCTCAGCCTGGGGTGCTGTCATCACCAGAACACGGCCCCTCCCAGCTGCCCCTTTGACACTGAATATTGACGTAAATATTGTATCTAAGTAAGAGCAAAACAATTCCGAAGAACTTAACCAGCTTGTGATTGCCACGATGGTTAACAGACAAGCAAACAACTCTGACAGCCTTCACAAATGTGTCCTGGGCTTTGGGATGAACTGGTGACTAATCACTGAACCATGGGTTGGGAGGGATGTTTTTCTTTTGAAATGGGGTCTTCACTGTGTACCCCAGACTGGATCTACCTTCCCATCCCACACTCCCAATTCTGGGGTCACAGATGTGCCACCAACGCTGGCTCCCCAGCCTGCATTTGGTGACAACATGTTACTGATTGAGTTTTCCTCTGTACTTCCCGTTCACCAGTGATCTCTACTTCCTGACATCTCTTAGGTCTCTGTCTGTGTTCCAGATGCAGCCGTAGTCACCAGACCAGCACTCAGGGAGCAGGAGGGGAGGAGGAGGATTCACTGAGCCAATTGGCTGGTGGTATCGGTGTTCAGAAGGGAAAAAATTTGTTCACTCGACTCCTAAGGCTTAACTGATGTTGAGTATTGTGGAGGGCATCGGGGAGAGGGTGAAGGAGGAGAAGGACATAGGACTTCATAATGAGGAATTCAAACGTAAGGGTTGGTGTGTGTCTCTTATTAGCTCTAATATAAAGACAAGAGAAGGAAAGATGCCGGAGGTCAGGGCAGAGAAATCGCTTCTGCTGACAGCGAGGAAGGATTGCTGGAGGCAGTGGGTTGGATCTGAATTGGTCTCTGTCATGCAGAGGAGGTTTAGAGGACAACCTAGTGTGAGGTCTAAGCAGGGAAAAGAGTGATAGTTGGTTAGGTGACCACAGAGGGTTTGGTTAGTTTCACAGATTAGAGTCAGAAAGAGGAGTTTGAGCATCAAAATCTGGTTTGGCTTTCTGAGAGGACAGCCTGCAGGCACAGCTACCCTTGGGAAGCATTGGCAGCAGTGTGTGCGGGTGGGGACATACACGCCACCCTAAAGCATGGGACAGGGTCATAGACCATCACACTGTGTGTCTGCTCTGTCACATAGAGCTCTTCTGGGTAAATGTTATTCTTACTCCTTCAACATGAATCTATGTGCTCTTACAGAGAACTGTGCTGTTGTGGATTTGAATGGGTTCCAATCAACAGTGGTCCTCGGCTGGACAGAAACCTTCTGAAGCTGGGTGCCCTTCTGATGCCAACCAGCTCTTTAGCTCTTCACCAATATTTGGTTTTATATTTGTATGTGTGTGTGTGTGTGTGTGTACATACACACACACACACACACACACACACACACACACACACACACACACACACACATATATATATATATATGTCCACAGAGACCAGAAGATGGTTTTAAACTCCTTAAAGCTGGAGTTACCAGAGTTTGTGAACCACCTGATGTGGGTGCTCAAACCAAACCTAGATGGAAAAGTATCCAGTGCACTGAAGCTGTGAGCCAACTCACCAGGTCAGCTTTATGTTCTTACTTAAGTATCTAAAGATATATGCATTTGTATGTAACAGCAATTGATAAAAAGAGAGGGCTTATATTTGAAGGACCAGCAAGGAGGAATAGAAGGGAGGGAAGAGAAGGAGGAGAGGGCATAATTGTATTAGAATCTCAGAAAATTAAAAAAAAATTAATGTTTTTTAAAAAAAAATTGAAAAGGTAAACTTGGAAAAGTTGTTAAAAACAACCAAAACAACAAAACAAAAGAAAAAACAAAGAGGTTCATAGAAACTGTCATCAATCCAACATCTAGACCAGTGGTCTTCAACCTTCCTAACTCTTTAATATGGTTCCTCATGTCATGGTGACCCCCAACCGTAACATTATTTTTGTTGCTACTTCATAACTGTAATTTTGCTACTGTGATGAATCATAATGTAAATTATCTGATATGAAGGATGGTCTTAGGTGACCCCTGTGAAAGGTCATTTGATCCCCGCTAAGGGTCACGATCCACTCGTTGCGAAACTCTGACCTAAGTGGTGGCTTCGTTTTCCCCACTGTTCTTCTACTAGGTGGTTATTTATCAAATGTCTCCAATGATGGGCAGGTCACTTCCTCACGGTATAGTGCAGGAACAGGTCAGGCCCAACCAAGAGAAGTGAACAGACCCTCTCCCGCAGATACAACCCGAACCCCACTCCTGCCCATCTGTGCTCATTAACACTGAAAGAACACCTGGGTGTGTTCAATAGCATTTGAAGGGAACCCCCCCTTTCCTAGAACTTGTGAGTGTCCCAGATTGCTAGGGGAAAGATATAGAGTAAGGGCTGTTGAAAGGGCTTACTGCTCATGAAGAAGACCAAGGCTTCATTCCCAGCGCTCACAACCACCTATAATTCCAGTTCCTGGGTGTCCTTATCCCTCTTCTAACTTCTTTTGGCTCCTGCACACGCACAGCACACATAATTTCTTACAGGCACAAACACACCCACACTCCTGAACACCCAGATAACAGATAAATACATAGTGATGTGGTTGTTCTGAGCATCACTGTTCAGCTTCCCAAGCAGTTTCATGGGCTTTATTCTTCTCACGTCCACAAACCTGGTGTGAACAACTTTGTGTTTTGTGTATCAGGGAGCACAATCCCTACACAGGCTTGCCCCGGGTGTTAAGTATCCAATTAAGGTCAAAGCCAGGCTCCTTTTCCCATTTCTTTTGATGTCAAATCCTGGACTTTTAAGTAACCAAGGAACAAGGGTATCCTAGGTAAGGTTTCTATTGCTGTGTTAAAATGTCATGACTAAATCCAACCTGGGGAGGACAGGCTTTAGTCCAGCTTGCACTTCTGTATCCTAGTCTATCTGTGAAGGATCAGGGCAGAAACTCACAGCAGAAACTTGGAGGCAGGAACTTGGAGGCCATGGAGAACTGACACTTACTGGCTTACTCCTATTGATGTACTTAGGCTGCTTTCTTAAACACCCAAAACCACCAGCCCAGGGACGGCGCTGCCTACACTGAGGGCTGGGCCCTCACACATCAATCACGAGTTATAAAAATGCCCTATAGACTTGCCTACAGGCAAATCTTATGGAGACATTTTCTTGAGAATCTTCTTCCCAAAGGAACACTACATGGTATCTCAAGTTGAGGTAAAACTAGCCAAGATAGAGGGAGGGGTCGGTCCCTAAGTACCAGCCTTGGGGTATTGTTTACCTTTGTTTTAAGAAGTGCATTATGGGTAAACAATTAGTTTAATCAAAAGAATGTGTGTGTGTCTGTGTGTGTGTGTGTGTGTGTATGTGTGCGTGTGTGCGTGTGCGTGCACGTGCTCAGGTACAAATATCCCAGGGGGATATTCCAGATCAAGCAGAAACACATGACTAGCAGTTTATTTTCTTCTTGTTTCTCTGTTAGAAGTATACCCATGGTCTCCACCTCAGAGAAGTTGCTGCAAAATCGGAAAACTAGACCACCCATGACCTTGTTAGTTGAGCGATGCTGTGTGTCAGCAGGGTCGGATGATCACAGGCCTTGCCCTAGATAAGAAGAACACTACTTTGCTGGTTCAACTCATGTGACAAGGATGAACACTTCCCAACAACTCCATCCCCCAGACCCTGAGAGAAGCCCTTGCTATTCACAGTCCTTTGAGTTCATGTTGCACCCCTTTACCTGTGAATTTAGGGATCTGAGAGTCTTCATTCGTAAGCTGGATGTGGAAATCTGAGGATAATCATGTAGGCACCGAATTAGTTGTTTCTGGTTTCAAAAAAGGGAAACATGTGATTTTATGATGTCTTTTGTGACTCTCAAACTGGCAGGAGTGACTCAGGTGTAGCAAAGAGGGGTAGTTCACCTGGGTGCAGCCAGCAAGGATAGAGAACTTCGGGTCTAGCCTGGAGCAGTTGGCTTTGTTGACAATGTGTGTCTCCCTTGGAATTCAGGGTCCCAAGACAATACGTATTTGAGCTCTACAGAGCCATTGGGCTATAAATGGACTCCTTGGGTTACTTGGTTCAGGAAGATTCTTAGAAGCTGAGGTTCCAAAGCTGATTTGGCAAAGAGGATGAGGATGGATGCTCTGGTCACCAGGGATGCAGCAGCCAAGAGCTAGTGGAACCTTGGAAGTGGAAGGAGAGAGAAGAAAGGGTATTCACGAGAGCAATAAAGGACAAACCTATCCTAGCCATTCCCTGAAGGCTGAGAAGTGCTGTGGTAAATTCTTGAATTATCTAACTAATGGGAACCTGTCTTAGAGATGTGACTCTGACTTAGGGATGTGCTCTGCATGATAAAGGATGTCTTTAAGCTAGCAGTAAGGCAGTGAGGTAGTGAGGCTAGGGCAGGAAAGAACTAAAGATGGTCCTCAGGTCGGTCTCTCTCTGTAGGAAGAAGGGAACAGAAGGCATGGTAGCTCAGATCTGGATTTGTCTGCTCAGCAAGGATGTGGGCTGGAAGATTGAGTGTTCTGTCCTCCATATTCCTGTGCTCTGTAATCCCAACCAGACTCTTGTGGAGGGCTTGCTACAGAGTGTGGGGGTGACTGTAGCAAAGTCAGGCATTCTGGGGAAGCCAGAACCACAGTCACACAGAAAGCTTCGAGGTAACACCGTCTAGGTGGCAAAATAGGTCAAAGACAAATATTGAAAGGGGAAAAGGCAGCGGGTCAAAGCTGTGAGCTGCTCAGAACAATGGAGGAAGAGCAGGACTGTATGAAACACTTCCTAAGAGGGCCCAGGACACGGGGGCACAAGACCTGGGTTTAAGTCTGTCTCAGTGCTCATTAGGTGGATGTCCCTGAACAAGCGTGGTGCCTCGGGGAGGCTCACTTCCCTGGGGATAAAGTGAGAAGATTTTACCTTGCCACATAGTTGCGTTATGTGACAATGTTTAATATCCTTACCTGCGTTGATTAGTTTACTTATGCATGTAGCCATCGTATGTTGTCCCAGTATTGTGTACGTGAAAAAGGCAGGAAGCCTATTTAAAGAACCAAGCTTGCAAGGTATGGAGGCCCATGCCTTTAATCTCAGTACTCAGGGGTTAGAGTCAGATGGATCTCTGTGAACCGGAGGCTAGCCTAGTGCACCAAATGACTTCTAGAGTAACCAAGGCTGCGACCTAGTGAGATCTTAATCTATACCAAGGAGAGAGGGCTAGAAAACGAATGTACATTTGGAAGTCTGGAATAATCTGTAAGTACTGCTGATGTCGGTGAGTGAAGCTATCAACAAGATGAATGAGGGATTTAGTATTCATCGTTTTGGAGAGTGGTTGATGGAAAGTTCTGGAGAGCACACACTACTATTAAGATTAAGTGGGAGGGGGAGGTGAACAGACACTACTCAGAGACACTTAGTAACTCTTCTTCAAAAGTGAGGTGTGGTAGCCTGAGGCCTGAGGCATCAGTGCTTGAGGTGGAGCTACCTGAGCTAGGGGCTGCTTAAGAAGCTCTGTGTATATATATCCATGCCTTGTTCAGAGCTGTGGGACCAGTTGCCTCAGCCAGAACACAAGACACAGAAGGCTTTGGCAACAACGCGTTAGCTGATCTCCTCCTCTACAGGGGGCCTCAAGATTCTTAGGGACTGGTGAATATTACAAAAGAGATTGTGACCTACTTCAAAACTTTCCAAACATGCCATAAGAAATGGTGTGTCCTCACAATGAGCCTTTATGCATGTGTGTTCTGCCACGTAGTCACACTGGCCAGAGGCCCTGCTGTGAGCTTCGATGGACAAGGAAGAGAAGTGAGAGGAAGTGTACTACGCAGGTTCAATGTGCTTAGAAGCCAGACTCTCCCAATCACAGAGCATGAGGCACAAAGAGGTGGCCCAGCGGGTAAAGGAGCCTGACAATCCGAATCTTATCCCAGAATCCACTCCAAGGGAAGGGAAGAAGACTGACCACCCCAGACATACTTTATGCTTCCACCCCATATAAATAAGTGTTATAAAATATTTTTAAGAGGAAAAACGAAAACAAAATCAAAACCCTAGGACTGGAGAGATGATACAGCAATTAAGAGCACTTGTGATTTTCCAGAGGACCTAGGTTCGGTTTCTAGCACCCATATCAGGTGTCTCATAAACACCTATAACTCCTAGAGGTCTGAAGACCCTGGCCTCCTACAGCATCTGTGTTCACACACACACGCACACACACACACACACACACACACACACACACACACACACAAACACACTCGTGCATGCGCATGCACACACACACACACAAATTCAGATACAGACACCTACACATAATTAAAATAATAAGAATAAAGCTCTAAATAATAATAACAAAACCCCACAGATCATATCTAGAACAGATACAGGTATCATAAAAATGTTGAAGTTGTAACTGAAAGTGTTGGTAAATCACTACTTGAATCGAACACGGTTTCCAGTTGAAGAATAGCTAAGAGAGTAAAGAAACCTGACTAAGGTCACAGGGTCACAATGTCAAGGGCAGACCTAGAAGGGAAGACACTAGGCCCATGGGCAGGTCACTGTGCTCAGCGTCCTTGATAGTCTTGAAGTCTGCCATCTCAGCCCGAGGAACAGTAAACCCACATCACGGTGACAGATGGACCCATTAGCCAGCCTTTTCCTTGGGCTCTGTCTGCCTCCTTTGCTCTCAGGCATCTGACTCACGGCAAGCTTGTGTAAAGGGGAAGTTTTCTCAGGCAGCAGAAAACTGACAATAGAACACCCTAGAAGTTTCCAAGTTGAGGAGATGAACATCCTTTATCTTCAAATCAAATGTCCAGGAAGGGAGACAGCAACACTTCCCAGAATTGAGGCTGAAGAAAAACAGATGACCTATCAGCCTGGCATTCTAGTCCTGACACCAGGAGGCACAGTCGCCAGTAGAAGCTAAGGAAATCACTTGTCAGTAACACTGCAAACCGGGCACAGCATAAATCAGTGTCTTCAAACACAGGCGTTCTGCATGAAGGCTCTGCATGAAACACACTTGGTTAGAGCGCTCCCAAGGTTATCAGTAAACACAGATACACACTTTAGCTTTTCATTAGGAATATAAACTCTTAGGAGGGTCAGCAAGGTGAATTTGAGTTCACAGTGGCTCCAGGGCCTATGTTCTTTTGCAAAGGCTAGAGGTTTCTAAAAGTAATAATAGCTCATGTTTCCACTGGGAATACTTAACTGTCTTCCCTGCTTGGAGGCTTTCGTAATTTAAGAATATATGGCTGAACCATGAAGGCCGCTTTTTAAGCCTCCAGTGTCCTCAGATCTGAGCTCATGCTGGTTCTACTGTTTCCGATCAAAGCAATGTTCTCTGGTCTGGCTGCGTACAGTGAATATAATCACATGGTCTTTTGTTTGCTTGCTTGCTTATTTGTTTGTTTGTTTTGAGACTGTCTTAGTTAAGGTTTTGCTGATGTGAACCAACACCATAACCAAGGCAAGTCTTATAAATAACAGCATTTAACTGGGGCCGGCTTACAGGGTCATGGATCAGTCCATTATCATCAAGGCTGGAACATGGCAGCATCCAGGCAGGCCTGGTGCAGCAGGAGTTGAGAGTTCTACATCTTTGTCTGAAGAAAGTCAGAAACAGACTGAACATTCTCAGGTAGCTAAAAGGAGGGTCTCCAAGCCCACCCCCACAGTGACACACTTCCTCCAATAAGGCCACACCTTCTAATAGTGCCACTCCCTGGGCTGAGCATATGCAAACCATCACATTCCACTTCCTGGCCCTCATAGGCTTGTTCAAATATGAGTCTGTGGAAGCCATACCTAAACAAAGCATAATGCAAAATACATTTAGTCCAACTTCACATGTCCCAGTAGTCTATAGCAGTTTCAACAGTGTTAAAAGTGCAAAGTTCAAGGTCTCTTCTGAGATTCATCTCCAAAGCAAGACAGAAAAACAGCTGGACAAACTCCACATCTCTATGTCTGATGTCAGTGCGGTTCTTCAGATCTCTAACTCCTTTTTTATTTTTGTTGACAGCAACAAACTTCTTTCCCTGGGCTGGTTCCACTCCCTGTTAACAACTTTCCTTGGCAGGTTTTCCACACCTCTGGCATCTTTAACATCTTTGGGTCTCCAAGGCAGCTTCAGTGTTACAGCTTCTTGTTTCAATATCTGAGGTCCACACATGATCTTCTGGGCTCCTCCAAAGGGCTGATTCACTTCTTCAGCTCTGCCCTCTGTAGCACTCTAAGCTCAGGTTGATCCATTACAACTACCCCACTGCCAACCTGTGTGGATTGTGATGTCTATACTGCCTCTTGATTCCTTCAACCTACAACTACTCTCTAAGGCAGAGACACCGTCTCCTGCGACCATAGGTCACCTGTGTCTCTTTGCCTCTTCCACATGGTAGCCACATGGATGCTTCAGAAAAGGTAAACACTTTCCTGCTTTGACCCCATGGGAGCCTCCCACTGTCCCTTTCTTGACCTGCTGGGCCTTGCCTGGCCTGGCATCTCCCTTCCTCCTGGACCCCGATCTTCCTGGTCTGGCCATGCTGTTCTCCCTTCAGGCTCACATTCACCAAGGTTCTTCCTCTAACAGGGTCCTTCAAACACACCATTCCACCAACAAATGCCTTTCTTTCGCTCCTTAACCCCGTGAGACACTTATTTGTCCCTTACACCTGGGTCCCACCCTGGGGAAGATTTCTTTCATGCCCAGTCTACCTCAAAGTCTCTCTGTACGATCACGTAGTGCTCTACTTCTGTTTCCCTCACAGGCCTGGAGTAGGCCCACTTTAGTTCCATGTGTTCCTGGTCAGTTAACTTGTGACTCTTCTACAAGACCTTGAATCATGAGGACAAACGACTGTGTCTCGTAAAAGTGCCTTTTAAATGCATTTGTCAGAATGGAGGGAGGGCCTCGTGCTTGGCCCCTGGAGGGTGCCTATTAGAGCAGCTGAATGAGGTAGAAAGGAGCAACAGACACAGGCCAGCAAAGCTGGCGCTGGTTGCGGAGTCTCCCTTGGTGCTGCATCTCTTCCCTGGCAAGGTCTTGTCCTTGGAGACATGAGGTCTTCTGCCCAAGGAGGGACGAGCCAACCTACTATGCTACTTGTAGATGTTGACTCTATTTCTTCTCGGCCACCTGGCTTTGAGCCTTCTCTCTCTCTCTCTCTCTCTCTCTCTCTCTCTGTAAGTCTTAAAACTTTAGAAGTCTATGAGAACTCCAGGAAACACAGTGGCAGTGACAATGGAGAGGAGGCATAGAAAAACACATTCAGGCAAAATAATTACCGCCTTTCTCCTTACACCGCCGGCGTCATCAGCTGGAAACCTCTTGGACACGTACGTCTCCAGTCTTCCCTACAGTGTGCAGATAGAGCTATCAGTGGGCCCAGGACACTGCCAGGAATCTCTTCAGGATTTTCTGATACTAGTTCAAACTGGATTAGAGGCCAAGGGCATGCTGAGGCAGTAAAGGCACAGAAGAAATGCTGAGGACCCAGGACTGGTAAAGACCTTCCCCTCTCTGTCTCTGGGAGCATCAGGTCCTGACTTATAGGAACTGTCTGCAGAGCATGTAAGGGGCTTCACGTATACATCTATCAGTGGAAAACTCACTTTTACAGGGGACATTTAGAAGTTGTAATCACAGAAACTCACATCCTGATTTCATAAGATGTCTCATCACAGCTTGAAACAGGACAAGGAACAGGAAATGGAGCCACTCTGTGCACCTGTGTCCTGAAACATCTGGCTATCCTGGCTCTAAGATGTGTGAAGGGGGTAGCAAACATCACTAAGGAGACCTCCTGGTTTCCTTTCTCCGGAAACATCCCAGGCCTGGGAGATCCATTTGCACCTGTGAGGCTCCTAGGAATACTTTCTGTTCTTGTCAAATAACCCAAAGATTTAGTATGCAGGTCCTGGGGGGCCAAGCAACTCAACCCCTTCAACATCACCACAATGGTTTGCATAAGAACCCAACATCTGGTTCCTTGGCAGTGTCCTTACCAATGGGATGCTCATAAGACCAGAGAAGAGCGGTTCATTCACAGAGCTTGGAATCCAGTCAACCCTTTGCCACACTTACTGGTGTCTTTTGCACAGGCTTTGGCCATACTGTTTTCCTGTTTGCTTGATTATTGTGTTACACACGTATCTGTTGATAACTGTAGCCTCTGAGTTTTAATTTTTTTTTGTACAAGTCAGGTGCTGTTGCATTAAATAATAATAAAGGAAAATATACCATGCCATGCTAGCACCAGTAACTCTCTGTCCCCGGTCTCTCCACCTCCATGGCTAGTCTCATGCTGTGACCACTTGTCTTATGACTCTCTTGCTGTGGACTCTGCTCAGTCACAATTCCCAGTAATCTGGTAAAAATAAAAACTCTTGAGGCTTGTAATTTATCAATCAGATTTATATCAGTAAATTCTCATCCCACAAAATGTCCGTGCAATAAATTCAGAGCCAATTGATATTGATAGAAACTGCCCACCTAGATGAAACAAATGGTCCTGTAATAATTCATCCCTTATAAGATATTCATAGCTACCTGTGGCCATTTAAAGCCACACAGATCTGGGTAGTCCTCCTTTTCCTCCATCTTCCTCCTCCTGGAGACTGACATCTCACTGGGGGCCTCTAGTTTGTTACATCTTGTACCCTAAGCTCTCTCACTGTCCCAAAAGCCTCAAGTCCCCTTTCTCTTCCTCACTTTCCCCCTCTGACCCAAAAGACCCACCCATTCCTCGCCCAGTGATTGGTCCCCTGAAATCTTTATTCATTAGAGAAAGTTCCTTGCCACAAAGTGCCAAGTGGAAGTGGTCTAAGCAGCTTTGTCATCACTGTCACCATCATTATCCTTGTACTTATTTAAAAGCTACTATTCAGAGATGGATAGAGATCTCTCGAGGGTGAGGCTAGAAAAACATCTGTATTTATGGAATACCCATCAAGTGTCAGGCATTGCTCTGGGCACTGGAGTGCAAAGGTAAGAAAATCAAAGGATCAGATCTCACAGATCTAACAGTATCATATTTAAGTAAGTTAAACAAAAAAATGAAATATGAGATTGTTACCTGTGCTAGAAAATTAAGCAAGAAAATAGAGTAGGGACAGAGGCGGGAGAGATGGCTCAGCTCTTAAGAGCATTTGCTGACCTTTCAGAGGACCCAAGTTTGGATCCCAGTATTCAAATCTGGAAGTTTAGTAACTCCAGCTCCAGAGAAGCTAAACACACACACACACACACACACACACACACACACACACACACACACACACACACACACACACAATGGGAAGATGTCTTAGGGTTTCTATTGCTGTGAAGAGATACCATGACTACAGATAGTAATGCTTATGAAGAAAAGCATTTAACGGGGCTGGCTTTTGGTTTAGAGGTTTAGTTCATTGTCATCACGGTGGGAAGCATGGCAGCACTGGGGAGACATGGTGCTGGAGAGGCAGCTGGGAATTCCACAACCTGTCCACAGGCAGCAGGAAGAGAGAGTGACAGTGGGCCTGGCTTGAGCTTCTGAACTCAAAGCCCACCCTTGTGACACACTTCTTCCAACAAGGCCAGACCTCCAATAATGCTACTCCCATGAGTCTTTGGAGTTATTTTCTTCCAAAGCCCTGCAAAAGGCCAGAGCAGAAGGTGTCATTTTACACTGGGTAGGGAAGGAATGTCCTGCTGTCAGAGAAGCAAAGGAGTGTGTGCTGACCTCATTTACATTGTTCTGGTCACAACACTCAACAAAACAACCCAGGGGAAGAAAGACTTATTTGGGCTCCAGGTTTCTGAGGATTTCAGATTGTAGGGCTTACATATCCCACCTAGGCTTCTTTCTGTCACCTTTTGGAACCCTCCTGGTGGAACAGCGCCACCAACTGAAAGCAGAACATTCAAAACATGAGCCTATGGGGAACTTTTTCAATATAAACATCAAAGGGGGCCTTACAGACATGCAGGAGAACAGCTTTCTCGAAAGACTCTGAGGCAGGGTGTTGTCTGCAGCATGACCCAGGGAAAGAAACCTGGAAACTGGGCTTCCAGCAATAGGAAAGCTAGTGGAATAGTATTTGCCAGCCAAGCAAGGACCTGTGCTTTCGCACTGAGCCGAGTGTTGGTATGAACAGGGATTGCAGAGTCTAAACCCCAAGATGACCAACAGTGTGGTCATCCTGGTGAGCACTGGAGGCAGCAGTGGCAGCCATAAGGATGCTCTTGTTATCCTTCAAGTGGGAGGTGGGAAACTGGGTTCAGAAGGAGAGCAGAAGAGATGGCGGCAGGGAGAGCTCTCTGGCTAGTCCTCTTCAGAAAGGAAAGGCAAAGATTTCGTTGGTTGGCTCTAGAACAGACTTTAAGTTTTCTTCCCTGTGTATTGGGATAGATTAAACCTCTGTAGCCAAGGACAGAAGACTGAAGGAGGGGTTAGGAAGAAAGGGAACACAGCAGCTCAGTCTTCAGAATTCACATTGGGAAGTCAGTGTTACATACCAAGGCCAGACTTTGAAGAATTAGTTGAACACAATGGCAAGGCAGATGCTTTGGTGTTTGGTGATGTCCTGGAAAGTTGATTGAAGGAAAAGATGCTGAGGCTTGGATGTGCAAGAGTCTGTGGCCTAGACTGGGACATAAGCGCCCATGTTTTATCTAATGGGCTATACCTTGAATCATGACAAAGACATCCAGCCTCAAGAGCCACAGAAGAAAGAGTTGGTGTTTTCAAATCCTGACTAAGGACAAATGCAGAGTTGTGCTGTGGATCTGAATGTTAATTAGTAAAGTAAGTTTTTAATGCACCTACTTGGTGTTCTGTGTAGATACAACCTATGCAGTACGGTGCTACTTCCCCATGTGCATTCATCTGCATCTGGCAGGGACTTACTCTGCTGTTAAAACCTTCAAGCATTCCTTCTGTGCCGTATCTGTTACACAGAGCAATACATAATAGACTAGACAGGATTATTGGCCCAAATGACAGTACCAGATGTGAGATGAAGAGGGGTTTCTAGAACCACACACAATATCTCTGGCCTCAAACAGCTGTTCATCGTGAAAAGAAGATTCACATGGGGCCTTCCATATTTGGTGACTGGGTGTGCAGGAATGAGTGTGCACATTCTACCGGAGGCAGAGAGGGATCTGTGGGTCTGATCTTCTGGCCTTGGCCCCTCTAGCTATGGCTTTAGAGTTGTCATCTCCAAATTGTGGGTCCACTTTCTAGAAAGCAGTGCAGTAGAGAAATACTTCTGTTACATTGGTCTTTCTGACTGGGCACATGAGCTTACTTTCCTCAGTGTTGAGTATTGGGCTGCCACCTCCAAATCTTGGAGACCAGGCCACATTGTGTCACTACTCTGAATTTCTACATTTTCAAATATGCAGTAGAGATACTATTCCTATTGTTAAAATGTCTGTGTCAGATTTTTCCCCCTACAATTTATGTCAGTCTCGCAGAATACACTGAGAAATGTTGCACTATTTTCTAAGAGTTTATGTAAAATGTGTGCTGATTCCATAACTACCTGAACAAATCTTTGTGGAAGTGTTGCAGATGACTGTGAATTGATTTTCTTTTTAACACGGAAATTATACCTTGTAAATTTTTTGTTCCATCTCCAATCACCTTTGTTAAATTACCAGGCAGCCTCTTGGTCCAAGAAGCAGAAAATCAGAAGGAGCAGAAGCACAAATACAATTCTACCCTAACAGTTTGGACATTCTTAGGAAAGTTGATGGTGTGGTCCACGTTGAAAGGCTGGAAGAGCTGCCATTTGATCCATAGAAACAATAGTAACAGTAGTAAACCTGTACACTTAGGAGACTATACTCAGGCACAAAGGAGGGTAGACCCAGGCACTCAGGAGAAGAAATTCATGCATCACACAGAAGGACAGATCCATGCACTCAGGAGGGTGGACATATGTACCTAGGAGGACAGACCCATGCATTCAGAACAGACTCATGTTTACATACAAGAGGGTAGACCCATGTACTCAGGAGAATAGACCCAGGTACTCAAGAAGGTAAGTCCATGCACTCAGGGGGGGAGCACATATGCATGTAATGTACCATGCACTCAGGAAGAACAGAGCTTTCAGGCACTAGGTGACTTCTCTCTTACTGCTATTCCATGAAGGCTGGGTCTTTGACTTTAGTTACTGTACACCCCTTGCTAATCCCTGCTGGAAAGTCACACCCAAAGTTAAGCTTCATAATTCTAGGAGCCCCTCCATCTGAGCTAATTGAACATTAAAATTAACCAACCTAGGGCGTTGCCAGCATTTCTCTTCCTTTTTTATTTTAAACTTTTCTAGTTTGTTCTTTTTCACTCTCTATAAATGAGCGTTTAGTCTCTGTGGACATATGTGTACTACATGTGGCTTGGTGCCTGCTGAGGCCAGAAGAGAGTGTCAGTTCCCTTCAACTGGAGTTAAAGACAGCTGTGAGCTACCATGTAGGTGTTGAGAACCAGACCCTGGTTCTCTGCAAGAGCAGCAAGTGCCCTTAATTGTTGAGACATCTCTTTAGCTTTGCTTGTTTGTTTTGTTTAAATTTTTCGATTTGAGGCATGCTTTATTTTTGCTCTCACGTTTATTGTTTCAAATCCAAGATGTTCCTTTCCTGGCCTTTTAAATTATAATTGTTAACTCCCCTTGGTTGTACAAACCAGTGGGCTGCACTGAGACTTTTCTTCATCTTTATGTCTGGTTTCATTGGTGTTCGGAACTCCTTCCTTAAGATTTCTCGCTTAAAATGTATTTTGATTTATTTTTACAGCTCAACAAATGTGTGACCTTGGTTAAGTGTCTGCTCCTAATTGACAGGGATGTAAACTGTTGGATACTGGGTGGTTCTACAAATGTCCATCATGTCACAAGTTTGGGTTTATATCTCTCCTTTTTGCTAATTTTTTATATTGATTATATGAATTGCTAAGAGAAAGGGCAGAACAAACTTTTGAAAGCATGTCAGAAAATAGCCTTCCCGGTGAGCAGCCCTCCGGTGTGCTGAAAACAAAGCTTTATAATAAGACATGTCATGGTCTAGTCAACGCCTTTCTTCAAGATCAAACCTTCAGGTCCCGGTCTTTTTCCATGAAGATATAACAGCCATCACGCCCTTTCCTAAATGACCTAGACCTCGGCACCATTGCATCCGGGAGCCTCTGACTAATGTTTCTATCTCTATCCACAGATGACATGGCTGGCTCCTTCACACCTCATGGGCTCTCCTTGACCAAATGTCACTGTTTCAGAGACAGTCTTCCAAAATCTGTCTAAGAGGCTTTAAAAACAACAGCACAGGTTCCTATCCTGTGATTGTTCCCTCTGTAGAACGTTTCTTTACTGGCATTAACTACATTCACTAGTTTCTTAGTTGTGTTTTCCATGCTGGTTCTGTGCAGTATCAAAAACACAGCCTTCTGGATGAACAAATAAATGGCTGATAGAAGAACTATCCAAATTCTGCCGCTCGACCTTGTCCGTCCTGTTGTATAGATAGTTCAGAGTGTGAGATCTTTTACACAAGACTTCTTTTTACCTTTGCTATTGCTCAGTGAATAACCACTGCACAGAACACAGGTGACCCTCAAGCTTCCAGAATGCTCTGTTAACAGTGTTTCGCTGTCTTTTAATCAATCAGCATCTGGCACAGGGTCTGGTGTTCAATGTAAGCTCAGTGTGTGCTCACAGGAAGAAAGAGGAAAGCAAGGTAGGACCGACCTTTGTCACCTCCGGTTGAAAACACTGCCTGAAAATCCAATTCACCCTAAAGTCAAAATGTGATAAAATGTGACCTTATCACCCGGCAAGGTCAAAAGGACTTCATCTCTCCTCCCATATTCCCACCAGAAGCTGGGGGCATGGATTGACAACTTCAGAACTAGAGAGATGGCTCATTAGTTAAGAGCACTTGCTGCTTTTCCAGAGGTCCTAAGTTAGGTTCCCAGAAGGTACAGTGTATAGCTCATAACTGCCTGGAATCCCAGCTTCAGAAGACAGGTTGCCCTTTTCTGGCCTCCGTAAGCAGTCCTTCTCCTGCTCAGTCAGCTGTATATACAAAATAAATCTTAAAAATAAAAGGAAGCTACAGCGCCCTTCCTCATGGCCCTGCATTATAGAAGAGATGTAACAGTAGTTGTCCAGAAGACTAGTGATCATCAGATGCACACGTGTGCGACCGACAAACCAGGCAGAGCTGACTTCACAGTTTTTTGGAAGTGGGGATGAACTGTGGGAGCATCCAGTGTTATTTTTCTTGGAAGCTGAGTTTTAAATACAGGCTAACTGTCAAGGACACCAATGAGTTCATCAGAACGCTCATCAGAATCTCCAGAACCTCTTCCATCTCATGGACCACAGGCCCTTTGATTGACAGCTCCTTCTCTGTCTCCTCCCTAGCCTAACGATGTGCTAGGCCTGGGATGCACTCAGCCGGAGGTCTAGGTGCAGACTTGGGAACGGCACGATTTTTACCCAGAATGGGTAAACATGGAGGTAGTTATGTGTCTCTGCCCAGGCTACCTGTGTCCATTACAGCTGAGCAGGATCAGCATCAGATACAGCACAGCATCAGCTGCCCATGCTGTTCCTGAAGGTCTTTTATTTACTTTATCCAGAAGAGGGGGAATGGCAGGGTGTAGGCCACTTCTTGACATATAGTGTTTCTTATTCTAGATAGTAAGTTACCAGCCAAACCATTACAGAATATCAGGTTGTAGTGGTAAATATTAAACAATGGTGAATGGTTCCAGACACCATGCCACGCCACCTCCTTCTACTTACTCTCTGTCCCTAGCAGTGGCAGCCCACTTGCGACTCTCTGCTGAGAACTCTGCTCCCATTCCCAGCATCTACCCCCTGTGGTTATAGTCGCAATTCCCAGTAACCTGACAAAGTCAAAGCTATAGAAGCTTGTAATTTATCAATCAAATTTATATCAGTAAATTCTCACTCCATAAAATGTCCACACAATAAACTCAGAGCCAATTGATACTGATATAAACTGCCCACCTAGATAAGACAAATTTTCCTGTAGTTATCTATTCCTTATAAGATATTTATACCTTATATTTAAAGCCACATGAGAGTGGTTCATTCTTCTCCTCCTCCATCTTGGTTTCTTCTCCCCTCTTCTCCTATCTCTTCTTCCACCCAAAAACTCTGCCCCCACCTTTCCTTTTCACTGCCCAATCACAGGCCCTGCCTTATCTTGTGCCTGCCCTCACCTGCATATAGACATCAATCCACATCAGCTCTTTTGGAAGAGTGGAAAAATCTACTGCAATTTGGCTTCCTTGTACTGAGAGGTATAATTTTGGAAAGGTGGTGTGAATATTAGGACTGAGCTAATTTGTACTATAAACCTCTGCTATGTTAGTAATAAGACCCAGTATATTGTATATGTAGAAATAAAGGCCAGTCAATGCCCAGAGCCACAGTAGACATGGACTACATGTGCAAATTAAAATCAGGACTCAGGTGTCTATCACCCACCCATCAGATCCCAATGACATACTACCACAGGATTCATCGTATAAAAACCTCCGCTGTTGTGTTGTACAAAATGAGGCTGAGAATGACAAGCTTGAAGATCAAGAAATGCCTCGTATATTCTGTTCTCTATGAATTCCTAAAAGGAACATTTTAGAATCTAACGCATATATCTGTGATGTATATTACATTCCAACTCAGCAGTTTCTTGTAAGAGTAAAGAAAAGCAGAGGTCAGCAAAGCTAGAGTGCATTCACCTTCACAGTCTTACGGCCCCCACACTGTAGAGCAAGCAGGTTGGCCTCCAGAAGGACTTCTGGTGCCAGATCTTGCATTAGAGCCAGGTCCTATAGGACACCACATCAGCCAGCAAATTTATTAATCAGGCAGCTTGCCAGGTTCATCCCTGGAGCTTCTGGGTCAGCCAGGTAAGTCTGGAAAACATTGGTTTTGAGGTACTCTCTCAGACATGACATTCAAGGAGGTTATGATTCCAGGCTTGCCCTTATCTTCATTGAAGATGGTCAGAGTGAGGCTGGAAATGACACTAAGTTCTCTCTGTACTGTGACTGAGCTTCTATTCCATAAAGGACTTTGGTCCCAAGCAATCATTCAAACACTTCTGTCTGTAGGTGAGGTGCCATCTTTCTGGTGCCAACAGGAAATTGCAGCTCCAGATATAATGATTTCATCCATCCATCCATCCATCCATCCATCCATCCATCCATCCATCCATCCATCCCATAAACAGCCAATGGATGCCAACAGTCAGTTCTATTGAGGAGACCAATGAAGACGACAAAGTATGCAGATAGTAGAGAAAGTGGAGCATATTAGGGGCCACCTAGAAGGAGTATTTTGTCTAGATTAGGGGCATCAGCTGATGCAGGTGGATGACTGGAAGCTGGCCATCATGACAGAGAAAGGCTTATCTTTATTTTCTGAGATGAGTATATTTCAACCCTGGGGTAAAAGAGGAGAATATCTGATCAGGCAAATTGACAATCCAGAAGGCTGTCACAGAAGGCATAGAAATCACTCAGGACACAGTGGTAATACCTTACTGTCAATGACTGACTGGGGGGGGGGCTGGGAGAAAGATTTACAGAAACCCTGTGCATTTCCTCGATAGTCTTCTGCAAATTTCAAATTTAGTTAAAGTAATCACTTAGAATAGCAAGCATCCAAGGTGGTTAGAGAGAATTTATCTTCCTGAAACAAAAAGAGCAGAGAAAGCAGAATATAATTAAGTTCACATATATGGAATCCGAGTGACGAGTCAGACCCTAAGAGCATATCAGTCACATACCTGGTTACAGAAGCTCCAAAGCCCTTCTACTGCTACTGTAAGAAGCACCCCCAAGATGCAGGTGTCCTGGGCCAGCCAGTAACAGTTCAGACTAGCTCGTATGCTCACAGTATGAGTCTCCAGAGCTATGTGGCAAGTTTCTACTAGCCGCGTATAAGACATTACTTCTCAATTGTGGTCACAGTGTTAATATGGCTGTTCCTCCTCTTGATCATCCATGCTTTGCCTCCCTTCTGGCTTCCGGAAGCTACTGAGTATTCCCAGTGTCACATGGTTTTTAGATGCATTGCTCAAACCTTCTACTTCCGGCGGTGTTGTACCACTGAGTCATGTCCTCCTCTGACAAGGACACCAACCACTAAAGTGACCTCCCTGTCAAATGTATCTGCTAAGACCTTATCTCTAAATAAGATCACATATGCAAACACTAGAGGTTAAGACTTCAACTTTTCTTAGGGAGAGATGAAGTTCAACTTACAAAGCTTCCAACAAATCATTTTATCCTTCAACCCTTACACACAATCTGCTGTCCCTCTGGAAGAGAGCTAGAACAGATTTCCAGACTCCCAATATTCTCATTCCTCCATGCTTGCCCTGCCCTGGGCCTTCACACAAGCATGTTTCTCCTTGTTTCTTTTATCTTGGGAAATCTCATTATCTTCCAAAACTCAGGGGACATTTCTTTGTTTTTGTGAGCCTTTCCCCCCTCGTACCACAGATTAGTTTTGTAGAGCTGTGACAAAATACCTGGCATTGACGAGTACTCTTGTTCTTTCAGAGGTCTGTCTGGATACCATAGGCATGAAGAAGCAGAACAGCTCACACTGTGGCAGCCAGGAAGCAATGGGAAAGAGGACGATGTCAAGTAAAAATATAGCTCCAAGGCCATACCCCAGAGACGTACTTCCTGCAACTACTTATACCTTTTACCGCTGCCCAACAGTGCCATCATTCTATAAATGAATCAAGAGTTGAGTCCACTCAGTAGAGGATCTAAACCTCCCAGGCTGTAATCATGAAACAGCATCGTAGAAGAACAATGCCTTACCATCCTATCTCATATGTGTTCCCGAATCTGGGCATGTTAGTCAACACAGTTAATCACATACCATCCATCAGAATCAATTTCTGGGTTCTCCACAAGCCCATCTACATCAAGAATGGCATTTGGCAAACTGGAACTTGGCCACATTGCTCTTTCTGCTCTTCTCACTGAATCGTAAGTTCTGTAAAGACAGGGGCCAGGGGTTCTAACTTTTTTCCTCCATGGAAGCTGGATGCTGGTGCCCTGCATTAAGAACAGCATGGGACAGGAGGCAACCTCACTACAGTGTGTTTGTGGAATGGTACAGCCTTGCTGGCCTTACCAAATTGTGACATTCCCTTTACTCAGGTCAGCACTTTCCACTGGGTCAAGTGTGGGCTGCCAGTGAATTTCCAACTTGATTCCCTCTGCTCTGGTCTCCCTGGGAGGTCCCTGTGCTAGACACAGTCTGGCTCTGCCTGTATAAAGCTGACAGCTCTGGCTGCTCACTCCCTGGGACTGCTCTGATGGACTCTGCAAATAGCCACTTCTGCCAGAGGGTGTTCCAGCGCCATAGTGCAGCATTCACTGCCGGGTGTGTGCTGGCAATTCACAGGGCAGGGCCAGCATAACTCTGTAACAATCTAGGTCTGTGCAAGGGCCAGCCTTCTTTCTCTCCTAGTTAGCAATTTTCCTCTTAGTCATCTATGTCTTAGAATAAACCCTTCCTTCCCTCCGACAGGGATCTTTACCCTCTCATGCAACTGGTACACAGCAGAGTCAGACAGCATGTGGGAACAGCGAAGCTCTTTAAAGAGGATCTGGCCCTATCCTCCTTCTCACAGGTGGGGAAACTGAGGCCTGGGGTGGATGGGGGACACCTGAGATCATGCAGAAAGCTGGCATGACACACAGAGGGAACTTATGTCCTTAACTACTCCATAAATGGCTCTTTCCTTCCTCTGAACCCTTTCTCCTATTGCAGCCTGGCCCTTTCAGAATCAGAGAGTTCAAGCTTAATTAACGTTAGTTTAGAATCAGACTTTAAAGAAGGTTTGCTCAAACCCCTTCCATGGCCCTGTCCACCAACGAGAACATTGACAAATCAAAGAGGCGCTGTCTCATTGGAGTGCTGTCTGCACAGGACAGAAAGAGACACACTGTTTGCTGTCCAGAGATCACATTTCATGGAATGTTAGAGGCAAAAATAGATTTGGATGTTGATCACAAGTTCAAAATGAACTAATTCTGTTTGACTTAGCCTTTCGTTGAAACAAAAACTGGTTTATGGTTTGTTGTTTATGTACAATTAACCCACATGCTAATTTCACTCGGTGTCTTGCTTTAACGGAGAGGTGTTGGAGAGATGGCTCACTGGAGAGAAGACCACATTCTCATCTGCAGCACAGTCTCAGCTGGAGTTTGGTTCCCAAAAGCCATGTCAGGTGACTCAGAAGCTTGACTCTCCAGGCTCTGGGTGTCTGATCCCCCCTTTCTGGTCTCCATTTGTACCCGCAGATATGTGCACACAATCACACGGGCATACACACTGTCTTAGCCAGTGTTCTATGGATGTAAAGAGGCATCACACCTGCAGCAACTCATAAAAGAAAGTATTTAATCAGGGCTTGTTTACAGTCTTAGAGATTTAGTCCATTCTCATCATGAAGGATGGTGCTATGGAGGCAGACCTGCTGCTGGAGAAGGAGCTGAGAGCTCTACATCGGGATTCATAGGCAGCAGGGACAGAGACATTGGGCCTCACATGAACTTTTGAAACCTCAAAGCCCAAGCCAGTGACACAGTTCCTCTATGACCATGCCTATCCCATAAGGCCACACCTACTCTAAAAAGGGCTCAGCTACCCCAATAAGACCACATCTTCAAGAAGGCCACACCTCCTAATCCTTTCAAAAAGTGCCACTTCCTAGGCATTCAAATATATAAACCTATGGGACCATTACTCAAGCTACACATACACACACATATACATGGAAAGAAATAAAGCCTTTGTTAGGGAAAAGGATGACGTCCAGAGTTTCGGCACCAATGTTAGGAAAGGATGAAGAGAATGGGGGGGGGGGCATATGGCCCATGGAGGTGCAGCGAGGCCTGGGGGCAAGGGAGATGCTTCTGGGGGGGGGCATGTTGGGAATCCCTTCCCCCTGAGGGACCAGCCATACAACAGTATAGTACAGAATAGAGTTTATTCAGGTCATAGAAAAATTAAGAGGGTGGTAAAGGCAGGGAAGGCAGAGAGGAGTAGAGGCCGGCCATGAACACATGGAGGGAGGGGGAAAGGGAAGGGGAAGAGAAGGGGTAGGGATGGGAGAGCAAGGCTGCAAGAGAGCAAGAGCAAGAGAGAGAGGAGGGAGTCAAGCAACCCCTTTAATAGTGTCAGGCCATTGGGGCGGAGCATACCTGGCTACTGCCAGGTAATTGAGGGGTGGGGTATACAGAATCCCAACAGCTTTAACAAATGGGAAGAAAAAAAGTTTATATGGAATCCCATTAAAACTCTGTGTCCTTGTAATCTTAGTATTTATGAGGCTGAGGCAGGAAGATTGCTACAAGCTCAAGGCCAACCTGGACTACAGAGCAAAATGCTGACTCAATACAGACAAGCCAAGCTCCAAGTGTGAATGTGGTGGAGACACCCAGGACTACAGCAAGGTCACCTGCTCTCAGTTCGACTCTGGTAGCAGCTGTTGTGTTTCTGGCCATGCCTCTAAGCAATTCACTTCTCTCTGCTAGATTTTAGTTTTCTCTTTCAATGGTAGGACTCTGGCTATCCCCAGGTTTCATATAGGCCATACAAAGGTAGCATGAGAAAACACTGGCTTACAAGGTTATCATTACAGCGGAGATACTTCAAAAGATCAGCAAATTATGAAAGTGATCGAGAACTATCAAATGTCTCTCAGGAAAGACAGCTGAGCCTTGGAAGAATTAAAAATGGCAGTCTGGCTCTCTCCTTGGACTTTGTACAAACAGATAATGAAGGAACATTTCTCGTAGGGGTGTCTGTTTCTGTGGATGGGAAAACCCTATCCATCCTTTCTTTACAGCAGCAACTTGCAT